>NC_091500.1:21133396-21468978 GCF_947461875.1 Haliaeetus albicilla
AGAAACAAAATGATTATGTGGTTACATCAAACCCCATAACTCTAATTTTGTTTTTTCTGATTGATAGTCTCCACTTGATCCAATTTAACCTGATGCTAAGCTCCCTGTGTATTTTCACACTGAAGCAAAACCACAGTCTGTTATAGGGAAGACAGACCTCCACCAGTGCTATTAGCAAAAACCTTTTTGGAACCAGCTAGAAATTTCAGCACACGAATTCAACTTGTCTTTATTCCTTCTGGTTTTCCTCTTAATCCATTTTACACAAGTGTCATTGTCTATATGTGGCAACTCTACAGTTGTCAACAAATTATTTTCACTGTTTATTTAATAGAATTATAGAATGGTTTGGGTTGAAATGGACCTCCAAAGATCATCTAGTACTCCAGGTGGGGTATCACAAGAGCAGAGTAGAAGGGGGAGAATCACCTCCCTTGACCCAATGGCCACCTTTCTTTTGATGCAGCCCAGGATATGATTGGGCTGCGAGTGCACATTGCCAGCTCATGGCCAGTTTTTCATCCACCAGCATCCCCCAGTCCTTTTCCACACAGCTGCTCTCAATCCATTCATGCCCCAGTCTGTATTGACACTGAGGATTGCCCCAGCCCAGGGACAGAACCTTGCACTTGGCCTTGTTGAACTTCATGGGTTCACACAGGCCAACTCCTTAAGCCAGTCAAGGTCCCTTTGGATAACACCCCTTCTCTCTACAAAATCAACTGCACCATTCAGCTTGGTGTCATTCACAAACTTGCTGAGGGTGTGATCAATCCCACTGTCTGTGTCATAAATAGTACTAGTCCCAGTACAGACCCTTGAGGGACACAACTTGTTACCGGTTTCCACTTGGACATTGAGCCATTGACTGTAACTCTTTGGATGTGGTCATCTAGCCAATTCATTATCCATTTAATGGTCCATCCATCAAACCCATATCTCTACAATTTAGAGGTAAGAATGTTGTGGAGGGAGCATATCAAAGGCCTTGCTGAAGTCCCAGTAGATGACATCTGTTGCTCTTCCCTTGTCCACTGATGCAGTCACTCCATTGTAGAAGGCCATTAGATTAGTCAGGCACGATTGATGAAACCACGTTGGCTGCCTCTAATCACCCGCCTGTCTTCTGTATGTTTCGGCATATCTTCCAGGAGGACGTGTTCCATGATCTTACCAGGCACTGAGGTGAGGCTGACTGTTGGTAGTTCCCAGGGTCATCCTTTTTACCTTTTTTAAAAATGGGTGCAAAGCTTCCCTTCTTCCAGTCACTGGGGACTTCACCTGGCTGCCATGACTTTTCAAATACAATGGAGAGAGGCTTAGCAACTACATCCGCGCAGTCCCTCAGGACCCTGGGATGCATCTCATCAGGTCCCATGGACTTGTGTATTTTCAGGTTCCTCAGGTGGTCTCAAACATGATCTTCACTTACGATGGGATGGACTTTGATCCCCCAAGTCCCTGCCTTGACGTTCAGGTACTTGACAGATGTAGGAAGAGTGACTATCAGTAAAAACTGAGGCAAAAAGAAAAACCAGTTGTGCCCTCATGCTGGTTGCCACTTCTGTCCTGTTTACCAGAGGGGTACATTTTCTTTAATCTTCCTTTTCTGATGGATGTACCTGTAGAAGCCTTTCTTAAGAGGTAGTGAATCACTGAGCTAAAAAAAAAAGAAAATAATAATAATAATTAAAAAAATTCAACTCTCTTCTCCACTCCATCCTGTGCATGTAGAACAGTTCTTCCCATACAGTTCTTCACATGCAATAATGGCATGAAATTTAACAGGAACAAATACTGGATTCTGCATCTGGGACAGAGTAACCCCAAGCACAAGTATAAATGGGGAGAGGAGTGGCTGGAGAGCAGCCCTGAAGAAAGGGATCTGGGGGTGCTGGCTGACAGCAGGCTCAGTATGAGTCACCAGTGTGCCCTGGCAGCCCAGAGGGCAAACCCCATCCTGGGGGGCATCAAACACAGCATAACCAGCTGGTCAAAAGAGGGGATTATCCCACTGTATTCAGTGTTGGTGCAGCTTCACCTTGAATATTGCATGCAGTTCTGGGCCCCACAATTTAAGAAGGATGTTAAGGCACCCAAATGTGTCCAGAGGAGGGGCACAAAGCTGGTGAAAGGGCTGGAAGGAATGTCCTTGTCTAGTTTGGAGAAAAGGAGGCTGAGGGGTAACCTCATTGCTCTCTACAGCTTCCTGAGGAGGGTGAGTGGAGAGGAGGTGGTGAGCTCTCCTCCCTGGGATCCAGCGATAGGACGCATAGGAATGGTTCAAAGCTGCACCAGGGGAGGTTCAGACTTGACATTAGGAAGCATTTCTTTAAAGAGAGGGTGGTCAAACACTGGAACAGGCTTCCTAAAGAGTTGGTCGATGCCCCAAGCCTATCAGTGTTTAAGAGACATTTGGACTATACCCTTAACAACATGCTTTAACTTTGGGTCAGTCCTGAAGTGATCAGGCAGTTGGACTAGATGATTGCCGTAGGTCTCTTCCAGCTAGAACTATTCCATTCTATTCTAATTTATTTTTTGCCACACTCCTGAAAATGAAGCATCACTTCCACATGTGAATTATTCACTACAGCAACAGACAGCTCGGCATAGTCCAGGTCTTCAGCTGTGTTCTGAAGTGTGTCCTTGCAGTGGGATTAGAAAAGACAGAACCACCGCTCAAAGGACTGGCTGGTTAAAAGAACAGGAAGAATGGGGTAATTATTTGTGATGTTTTATAAACACTTGCCAATACTGAGCATGCACAGTACATGCTTTCTTGCCACATCTCCCATAGCTCACACAAAGAACAGTTTCTTGGGGATGATTAGATTGTAGTTCTCACAAGTCAGAAAGAGAGAAGTGGATTTACATATTTTCAGACTACTTCTCCATCTCTCTACACATCTTATCTTCTTTCCTGGCAGGAAATACTTTGGCCTTATATCCTACTCAGAACAACTTGAGTGCTCTTCTAATGAACATGAAGTGTTGATGTAAAAACTAGGTCAGGACTTCCAGAGCACAGGACGTTCTACCAAACTTCCACCGTAACAACACATTCAGAAGCGTCCAATTGTTACTGAAGAGAAGTAAGTAAACAGGAAGAAAAACAGAGTCACAGAAGCAGCAATCAGTGGTATTTCATAAATTTCATATTTTTCTCCAGCCAGCTTCATTTGAAGCCTTTTATAATAAATTCTTAACTGGGAAGTGAAAAGTATTCCAGGTTTTATCATACATGTACAGGGAACAAAGTTTGTGTGGCTAAAAAGGGAGGAGGAAGTTTCCTAATCTCATAAATCTAATTTATGATTTTTACTAAACATTTGAAGATTTTTCTCTACTCCAGATGATTTCCAAAGGGGATAATGTTGATATTCCCAAATATCATGAACAGTAATTCCAAAATCATTACAAAAATTGCAATACGAAGGTTAATGATTTGTTAAATAATGTGATGAACAGAACTTGTTTTGCAACTGTAACTATGATGCTATTTCAAATGGCACCTGAAAAAAGGAGAAGTTCAGACTCTGGATTGTTTTCTAAGTGTGACACAAATTTTTAACTTACATGAAAATCAGACAACAGATAATTAAGAGAAATGCAATGGCATTGTCAAAGTTTTTGAAGAGCGTACAGATGGTAGTCTAATGCTTATTTCACATTATATACAAATAGATAATGTAGTTGAACATAAAATAGAACTTGCAGTTGGAAGTCTTCACTAATAGCTTCCATGTGTGAATCTCAAATATTTATTAAAATAATTTCCCTCAGTGCTTTAATTGAAATTATTAATGGTAAAAAAGTGGCTGCAATACTTTAAAATAATAAAATATACTATTAAGGGAAAGATAATTTAAAGCTATGAGAAAGTTAGGAAATAGGTGATATATAACATCTGATTGCAAAAGGATTTAAAATTATTAGCCCAGTATTAAATACCTTTCCCTTAATATAATTAGCAAAACAATTTATTAACTATTCAATATATTGAATAAAACATTACTCTAAAAATAGGACTTTGCTTTTATAATAGTCTCAAATTCACTTGACTTCTCTAAGCAAAATGAAATTTACTCCCCTAGCCCACCTGATTCTCATTTCTCTAAAAATCAGTCTTTGACTTCAGATTTTGTGCATTATTTATACACACACACACACACACACTACTGCAGGGCAGTAACCACTGCTACAAACAAGTGGTTCAGAAACCCAATATCATTTTTCCTGCAGCAGCTCAATATGAATACAAAAATACAAAATACAAGCAAAACACCGACAAGAAATTACAGGTATCACAAGGCATCACCTTAAACTCAAATTATGATGGAGAGAATTGGCACAAAGGCACATTTGTGTTCTATGCAGTAATTCATGTACTTCACCTATTGACCATTATAAAGCCTTATCAAAGAAACTCAAAACCTTATTGTATAAAGACTGCTCCTCTAATGGTCTCAGCAGTGTCATACCAGATCCCTCTGTGGTTATTTAATTATTGCACTTCTGAAACAAGACAGTAATTATATTTTAATTAGTAAAGTAAGCTTAAACTAGTCAATTGTCAAGTGCATCCCCAAGGCATTAAGTCTGGTTTTCTTCAACTCCCAAGGGATGGGGAAGAGACAAGAGGAGCTGGAGTATAATTCACCAACTCTAGGAACAAGTTAACGGCACTGACAGGACATGCCCAGATGCACTTAGTCCCCATATAAAGTTCTACATCACCTGTTTCTAAAAATGAATATATTAAGAAAAAAATCACTGCCTTATCAAAGCATCGTACTTAGCTAAAAGAGTGGAAAAGTATGAACTGTTGCCAAATGTTATTCAGCCCAGCTACATCAATCTCTGGCATCCAGCCTTCAGTTTTATGGTAGTACTCTCAATGGGGCACTCCTACGTCCCTGTCTGTCTCTGTTTCCCCTCATGGCAACACTCTGCTCAGTCCCATTTCTGTGCCACCAATGTTAAAGGTTTTATTGTCCTCTTTGGTCCTAGAACAAACCTAGGGAGAACAAGCCTTGACAGCCTGCCTAGAGCAAGGCCAGAATTATTACCTTATCAGTTACTTCACCACTGTTTTCTCAAGCACCTTGGTGTTCCTTGGATTGAAGCAGTCATATTCAAACCTGTTCATAACTGCTTGTTTCAAACACACAGACTCCAGCAGTCACCTTTAAATCCTCACACAGAAACAGGTAGGCAAATGTCAAGCATCTGACAGTCAAAAAAATAGTCCACTGCTCTTTTCTTCATAATCATAGAATCATAGAATCATTTAGGTTGGAAAAGACCTTCAAGATCATTGAGTCCAACCATCAACCATGCCCACTAAACCATGTCCTGAAGTACGCTGTCCACTTGCTTTTTGAATATCTCCAGGGATGGTGACTCAACCACTTCTCTGAGCAGCCCATTCCAATGTTTGACAACCCTCTCAGTAAAAAAATTTTTCCTAATATCTAACCTAAATCTCCCTTGCCTCAACTTGAGGCCATTTCCTCTCATCCTATCTCCAGCCACCTGACAGAAGAGACCAGCACCCACCTCACCACAACCTCCTTTCAGGTGGTTGTAGAGAGCGATAAGGTCTCTCCTCAGCCTCCTTTTCTCCAGGCTAAACAACCCCAGCTCCCTCAGCTGCTCCTCATAAGACTTTTACTCCAGGCCCCTCACCAACTTGGTTGCCCTTCTCTGGACACACTCCAGCACCTCCATGTCTTTCCTGTAGTGAGGGGCCCAAAACTGAACATAGGACTCGAGGTGCGGCCTCACCAGTGCCGAGTACAGGGGGACGATTACCTCCCTAGTCCTGCTGGCCACACTATTTCTGATACAGGCCAGGATGCTGTTGGCCTTCTTGGCCACCTGGGCACACTGCTGGCTCATATTCAGCCGGCTGTCAACCAGCACCCCCAGGTCTTTCTCTGCCGGGCAGCTTTCCAGCCACTCTTCCCCAAGCCTGTAGCGCTGCATGGGGTTGTTGTGACCCAAGTGCAGGACCCGGCACTTGACCTTGTTGAACTTCATACGATTGGCCTCAGCCCATCGATCCAGCCTGTCCAGATCTCTCTGTAGAGCCTCCCTACCCTCAAGCAGATCGACCCTGCCTCCCTACTTGGTGTTCTCTGCAAACTTGCTGAGGGTGCACTCAACCCCCTCGTCCAAATCATCGATAAAGATATTAAACAGACCAGGGCCCAACACCGAGCCCTGGGGAACACCACTTGTGACCCACTGCCAACTAAATTCTTACAGATGCAAAACAAAGCCATTACACTCTAATTAGCTTCTCTGAAAAGCAGCCTTTTAGGAAAATCACCAACTTCTCTGAGCAATTTTTGAAGCATACTATATGAAGACAAGTAAGTTTAATTTAAAAACACTGAAAGTTGTAACAAATCGAAGTGGTTAGTCGTCATTTACCCCTTTCATACAAAGAGGTATAAAGAAACCATCTGCAACTTACTTCTCATTTAATTTCATTTACCTTCAGCGTCTAACATCTTTTTGGTTAAGAAACCCAACATTTAAACTTAGTAATATTTTCTAGTCAGAAATGGACAGCTGATTAGGTTGACTGGAGCCAATAATTTCCCCTTGTAAGAGAACTGCAGCGGAACAGAAAAGAAAAATCATTGCAATTAATGTGAAGGTAAATCACTGAAAAAAATTAACTGCTATACCAGTCATTGAGAAACTATGTTGAAAGATTCTGCTCTTTGACCATGAATTCAATGTGTCTGTTGTCTTCATAGAGTCACTTCTTAATTCAAGTCATAGCTTGGTCCCAAGGTGTGTATTGGTTCAGGAGTTCAAAGGAATATTGCATTTCTGTTCATTTCTTCATGAGAAGTTGACTGGATATATGAACACCTCCACATAACCACCGCTTACACAGGATGTAAATACAGTACCAGGACATATAGATCCGCTCCTTTTCCAAGTTTTCAACGTCCTTCCCTGAAGCTGATATCTTGCAAATTGCCCCAGTCTTCTCATCCTTGCAAAACAGAATTATGTTAACTCTCTATACCCATTCACATCCCTTTGGAAAGAAGAGTAGGCCCTGCACAAAGCAGAATAAGTTGAAATATTATGCCTACAGAGTATGTTGTCACCCACATTTAAGTGAACCTCAGTAGTTGTTTGGTTTGGGGTTTTTTTTTAAATTAATTACCTCTTAATACACACCCTTCAAACAGTCTAATAAGTAATTTGTTGCTCTTTATTGGTAAAACAGATGAAGGGGATTAATATTCTGTATTAATATTTGTAATTCTTGTGAGCCCTGACCTCTGATTCCACACTATTGAGGGAGCCAATGGAAAATACAGATCAATTCAAGATGCAGCTGAGGGCACTACAAATGTAGTACACTTCAGAAGCCTGGCTCCATTTAATGTCTGTTTATGAAGTTTGCCTCTAAAGCAGACAGTATAATAGGAACCATGGCAACTGCTCAACTATGGCAAAAGAGGCAAGAGCATGAACTATAAATATTCAAATCACATGCAGCTTATAATTTTACTTTTAAATATAAGAAGAACAGAGAACTATTTAACTTCATACAACAAACATTTTCCTGTAGTTTCTACTAATGCTAAAGCCTCAAAGTTTTCAAATGCTTCTGAGGCAGACACAAGAGCCAAAGTGGCAATGAACCAAAGTGACAGTGACAGTGAACTTATGAAAGCCTTAACCATGAGACCATACTAAACATGTTTTATAAATTAGGTTCTTATCCTACCCTACCACACATACCACAGCCTAGGACACCCCAATCAATAATTAGCTAAGAAGTCAGAGTTTCTCCCCACCAGCAGAAGGCAGCAGTTCATCCTGAAGATGACCTTCTCCTCCACCCTGGTCACTTGCTGTAGAAGCTGAAATCTTCCTCTGAATTTGAACTAACTGTATTTACCTGGCCTCTTCCAGTTTCTTGATGTTCTAGAAATAAAGAACTTCCTTAAAACTGGTCTTTTGACTGCATTATTTTAAAATTGCATCTCAAAACACCCGACTGTGGCTCTACAACAGCCTAAGCATATCTAAAACATTCCACTTCCACTTGCATATTCTGCCGCCTCCTTCACACTAACACTACTGCTTTGGCATCGTTGATGAAAGAACACTTTTAAGTTTTTCTAGGTTTAACTTTCAACCACACAAATGCCCTGGACTGGGTCACCAAGAAGTTGTACAACTTGCCTGCAATAGTGATCTCTGAAAACAGGGATTAGCTTCATTGAATGAGATATGATATTCTCTGAATCTAGATTAAAGTTATCAAAATCTGATTTTTTTTTTTTGTCTTTCAAACAACTTCAGTTGCTTTAAGAAATAAAAATAAGGAAAAATTACATGAGTTTATGCAGGTCAGGAAAGCATCCCATATCCTAATATATGCAGCTGCTAACATAACCAATACAAATGAGACTCATTTTCCTACTGCAGGTGAGATGGCAGATCAGCTATTTTTACATATGGCAATTCATCTTCCAAAGGTATACAGGATGACTAGTTTAGCTTTAGAAAAAGAACATTTAAATGCCCAAATTAGGATTACAAATAAATTTATTTGGAAAAAAAATGAGGCACTGTTTTTCCCTGCTTAATCCCACAGAATTTTCCCAAAGGATGCAGAATAGAAAACTGGTACCTCTATTTCATGCTTGGTGTGAAGGATTTTCAATTCAAGAGGTACCATCATGTTCAAACGAAACAATAAGAAACTTCTCAAAACACAGAGAACTACTTTTAATGGATTATTTTCTTTTAAAGGAATTCTACCTTGAAACATTTGTTCTTTAAATCTTCTAGGACTTAAAAATAAACAATTTTTGGGGGCATTGTTTCAAGGGAGTACTGGCCAATGGTCTTTCCCTGTTTTTAAAATCAAAATACTTGGTAACTTTTCTCATTTTTATTATTTATCTCCAAGTTGTGCTGTCTCAGTAAATAAATTGATACAATTTCACAGAACACTTATGAAACTCATGGAAATAATTCTTCAACATAATGAAGGATTGCAAGCAATTCTCATTATTACTGTCAGACATGCAACATTTCTGCACTAGATACACACTTTCAACAGGAACAGCTTACTATAAATAACCTATTTTAAAGTACAAACACTCTGCCCTAAGAAGCTTTCTGCTTTAGTATACTTATACAGAGATTCTAATAGACAAAAGAAACACCACAGTATATACACTGATTTAACATCTAATTCATATCCAGTAATTAGACATATATATGCATTAGTGTTTTATACAAACACCTGTGTTACAACTCAGTAAAAACATTGTCAGAACACATACCTCTGAATACACAAGTTTTATTTAATATGAGAGTATTTTTACAATCTCAAATTCAGTACAGAATCAGTTCTACACTCTTAAAATATCATATGCAGTTAGACCTGTACACAAATATGCACTGAAAGATAATCCATCACTTAATTCTTCATCTAAGAAGTCTCAGATACTTCAACACTCAAATTTTGCTCAATGCTTAAGTTCAATTATAAATGACCAATAAAATTGAAGCAGATGACCACAATCAACTTACCCCTTCAATCTGCTTATGACCTTTACTTTGATTTACAGTACATTTAATACAAAATACCCCGAGTC
This sequence comes from Haliaeetus albicilla, assembly GCF_947461875.1. Classification (NCBI taxonomy): domain Eukaryota; kingdom Metazoa; phylum Chordata; class Aves; order Accipitriformes; family Accipitridae; genus Haliaeetus; species Haliaeetus albicilla. Next base: position 21,143,050 of record NC_091500.1, read on the forward strand.
ATGTTTTTTCTGAGTACTCTTACCTGTTTCTTATGTTTCCCTTAACATTCCTACTCCACTTTATAGATTTCCTTATGTGAATTATCAAACTCAGCTTTCACTCACATTATCACAATAACCTACAACATAGTTCTTGAACATTATTATAAGGATATTCACCTGCTATAATTTGATCACTAACAACCACATTATACATCAGCCATATTATGTTCCTAGATGGGAGTCACGCAGTAAATCAGTACATGATACACTTCTAAATTACTAGTCTATAGCACAGGAACTTTAATGGCTGGCAGTTCAGCAGAGTATCTTCTACTTGTGAATGCAAATCAAACTTCTGTTAAAGGAAGCTAGTATTTCACGTTAAGGACTAATTACCCATGCTTCTGAATCAACGTAAATGACTATTCTATTGCTACAGAAGTGATAAAAGAAATGGCCTTTATTACAAGAACATCATCATAATTGATGAAGCACTTATTTTTCCAGACCTAGTGTTCCCTCTAATTACACTCAAGACAATTAGGATCTTTCTGCAAGCACAAAGGTTATTTTTCTGCTTGTTTGCCAGGATGGCAAGACAGCAGCCAACCCTGGCTAAGGAGGGCATTTGGCTACTTTACTAAAGTGCTGTAGTCAAAACCTTTCAGCAAACTTGAAGCTATTCTTTGCTAATGAAATTATACTGCTCGCACAATGAAGCTGCACTCTCTCTTGCTGGCACAGACTACAGATAATAGCAACACACATCTGCTAAATGTAACTTTATAAAATCATTGGCCTGTGTTCACAGAATAAGTAGTTTGGAGAGCTTGATTTTAACTTGTGTCACCTTTCAATTTCATTTATATATTTTTCCTAACACTGCACTATAATGGAGCCCAATATGCAAACTCCCTCCTGGCTCCATCTTTGATAACAGTGTTCTGAATGAGGAAGAAGAATCAGATATTGAGCAGACAGTAAACAAAACTCACAGCTTTAGTTCAGTACTGTAACCTGCTGAAGTAGCCAAAGAGTTAATAAGAAAAGCAAAAAAATACTTTTTTTTTTTCCACTACAATGTTTATTTTCACAGTTCCTACTCATCATCAAGGCAGACAAAACCAGTAAGATCAAGGCATAAAAACACACTTCAGATGCAAAACTGACTGCTTTTATTCTAATACTTCCTTCCTGGTACTCATGTAGGTAAAAGCTTGTTTCCTATTGAGTTTATTCTCTTCTCTGCCTACATGTGCTTCATCTTCCTGTTACATACTCCAATGAGACTCTGGGCCTTAAGGAAGATGAACTGGGCAGTGAACACTGATGGACAAGGTTTCTGTTTCTACTTAGTGTAACAGCACACTGCTTCCCGACTCTTGCAACGGGTCTTTATGCATCCCTTTCATTTATTAAAGGCATAATTCTGGAGAATATTTTTCTCTAGAGGAATATAAGGCTTATTTTTTTTCCCCCTGGTAACTTTAAGGGGGGGCGGGGGGGGGAAGGCAATTGCATTCAGATTATTTGTATCCATATTTCTATGCACATCTATCTATACATATATTTACACATGCACACAAATACATATGTGTGTGTGAATATATATATGGCAGTGTTAATAAGCAGAAGGGCTGAGGTTTTTCTAGTTATATTTGCTCAGTCAGTATAGTGTAAACTAAGTACCATGTCAGGAAATTTGAAATGAGTATCCAACTCTCTTAACCACCTGTACTTTCACAAGGCTAGATAACAGATAATTAACAGCTCTTCTGACATGCAAGCTTGCATTGCTATTGGATGTTTCTGTTATAAAAAATAATTACAAGCAACACAAATTATGCTATCCCATGAATAATCTTTTATACTCTTCTTTGCTTGTACAGACAGAGCTTAGTTGTTACAGGTCATCATGTACGTTTATTTCCTTTATAAAGATTTGGAGAGACTACCAAGTATGTAAAGCACCTATATTACCTTTGGGAGGAAGGTAATGGGCAAGGATGACATCTTACTGTGACCTCACTGATCATGCAAGGAGACAGTACAATTTATAAAAGCAATAATTAAAAGACAGGGTGAACACAAAACATGAAAAAACACATTATCATTATAACAACAACTACCTTATACAACCTAATTTGATACCTACCCTGTCATTACAGATGAAAGGTATTTGATCCAATCTAGCCTTCCTAGATGTCAGTAAAACAAGAAAATAGAAAGCAGGAGACAAGTAAAGAAAATAATCGCACACTGCACTGAAAGGAAAAGGTACAAAACTGGAGGGAGGGTACTTGGGGAATTCCCCAAAGGATACCCTTCTGTCCAAATGTACCTAATATTGCATTTATAATTTATTATAAGGGTATTTCAAAGAAGATTAATAATAGCACAAGGGTAGGAGATACCGTCAGTACAAGAAAGGCTTAAAATATGACAAGCAAGAACTATACTTTCTTAAGGAAATAGTTAAGATTTCATGGTATGTTTAAGGCTATGAATGTCAAGACTAGAAACATTAAGATCTCTGTGGCTGGAAGAGAACGAATGCTGCACAGAGTTGCTCTGAACCATCAATATCACACAAACGTCACAAGGAGATTTCAACTGGAGCACAACAAAGATGGAAAACCATGCTTAATTCTAGATACTTTTGTTCAAGAAGGACTAAGTTAAAGATAAGAACGTTACAAGGAAGTAATTTGCTTTACATAGCAAGAAGAGGGGAGAGGAAAAGGATTGCTGTCAAACTCGCCTCAGGTTGAGGGAACATGCGGGAGGTAAGACTTAGTCAAGCTGAAGGCAGCATTTTCTTCAGAACAAGTGATCCAAAAAAGCAAAATTAAGCAGCCATACCTGTTTCTAAATAAACCTATCAAAACTGCTTAACACATAAGTAGCAGCAATAGAAGAGGACGTGGGTCCTTCCGACTAGGAAGTTTCCTTCTGTTCGATGTTCCCACCTATTCAAACACAAACATTTCTGTAATTGTCAGCTTCCTTGAAGTGTTTATGATCCCCAACAGGGAACTGATCTGCCTCTAGAACACTGAAACATCTCACCAATTCCACTAGCTCTCTGTGAGCTGGGCAGAGCAGTGTGCACAACTGAGGACTTGGAGGGATTTATTTAAGCTTTTATTCTAACAAAACTTGTTTTCAGAGTTCTGCAGTTTCACCAGTATTTACCTCATATGAACAACAAGAACTGATTTCAAATGAACAAAAATATATATTCCTACTTTCACCATCTTCTCTGACCTAAATACAATCACAGAGCAACATTCCTAAGAAGTTACAATTTAAGTCAAAGAAGAAAGATCTGTTAATAGACAGAAGTTTCATTTTTTGACACAAAATGTTTGATAGTGACATTTTAATAAACTAGTATACATGGACATTGAATAGATGTAACAGTAGGCAATACTGAATACACCAATTTTTAAAAAGAACAAAACATTATACAGAACAGTTGGACACTATTTAGCAACGATTTATAAATCAAGTATAATTTATTAGTCTTTATTTTGAGCTTAAATGATGAAAAATAGAGAGAAAATATAAATACATAGTCATGGAGGCTAGAGTTGACAAAATCAAATGGAAACTCCAAGCTTCACTCCTGGATTCTTCAAGCATTTCCTAATCGTCTATATTTAAGTTTAGTTAACAAAAGATCACCAGCTTGCTTTGAACATTGCTTCAATTCTCTACTTTCCATATATTATAGTACTTTAAAACAGCTGATATTATACTACTATCAATACTTCTTATGCAAATATACTCCCAACAGCAAGGTATTTCACCTCCACATTCAAACTAAGAAAAGCACAAACTTAGAGTAAAGTCCAAGAAATGAAACAAAAAACCCACCTGACCTCAAGAAAACTAGTCTTTTCTTCAAAAACTAAGAAGGCTTTTAGAGCAACGCAATATCATTAAAATTTCTAAATTGATTTTTTTTCCTTATATTAAAAAAAAACCCTACTTCAATATATTAAAAGCACACAGTCACACCATTAAAGTAAACTTGGAAAGATGAAATTAGGTTTTACTACTAGTAACTAGAAAGAATAAAGCTCATTGTTCTACAAAAAATAGTTTTACTTTTCTCTTTTGCTGGGAGACATACTACTGAATTGCTATGAAACAATAAAAACAAAAAATAAAGGTTTTTTTTTAAAAAGTTTTGTTTTATTCTTGATGTGGATTCCACACTAGAAATTATAGGACCGCATGCCTGACGCCATTTTAGAATGCTAAAAAAGAGCTCAAGAGAAAACAATAAAGTAGCTGCTGTACAACCTGTGATTTAAAGGGTCAACAAGCTTTTTTAATAACTACTAAACTTGAAAAGAAGGCAGACATTTACACCATTCCTTTATTCAATAAAATCTATACTTTTATTCTTTTGGGGAAAAAAAGAATTATTTGTGCGAGTTATTGACAATCAGAACAGTGCATTAAAGTGACATTAAAGTCAACACCCCTTAGGAAATTTTAGATGTTATTTTTGAAAATGAAAGCTTAGCTGACAAGAAAATAAAATAGAAATGGATTACAGGCTAAATGTACTATGAACGACTGCGACATTTTTAACTGTATCAAACCATGTACTGCCATTTTTCATTTAAGACAGAAGAAAATTAGCACTAACCACCTCTCACAGAGTTAAGAAAGAATCCACTGCTACTGAAGTTCTCCCAGATAGCTTCTGTTCCCTTTGTACTTCAGCAGTATTTCTTAAATCTTGGCAAGCATCTGGAGGACTGTGGGAGTTAGCATCAAGTGGCTCACAGACAGCAATTTTTGCCCACTTTTCCAAGCAGCAAAGTGCTCAGACATATCTCAGGCACAGGGCAGCACAAATTAAAAGGATGTGGAAAACACCCGAGAAAGCAGGCAAGAGAAAAGGTACTGCAGGACAGAATCAGGAGAGGGTGTTGGGCTTGTTAAGGAAGAAGAAAAACTAGACAGACCTCAAAGTGTGGTTACCTAGGTAGGCACATAATGCATAACTCTACCCCACCACAGCAATCACGGTAGAGTTAAGGCTGGAAGGGTCCTCTGAAGACTGCCTAGTTCAACCTACTCACAGCAGGATAAACTAGAACAGACTGCACAGTACCATGTCCAGACAGCTTTTGAGTATCTCCAGGGATGGAGACTCCACAATCTCTCAGTGACCTGTTCCAAGGTTTGACCAACATCACAGTAAAACATTTCTTATATTTAAACAGAATTTCCTGTGTTCCAGTTTGTGCCCATTGCCCATCAGTGAGCACCACTGCAGAGCCACTGTCTGGCTGTCTTCTTTAGTCCCTGACCAGTGACAGGACACATGGAAATATAATGAAGTTGTGTCAGGCAAAGTTCAGATTGGACATTAGGAAGAGGTTCTTCACTGAGCGGGTGGTCAGGCACTGGAACAGGCTTCCCAGGGAAGTGGTCACAGTACCAAGCCTGTCAGAGTTCAAGGAGCATCTGGACGATGCTCTTAGTCATATGATTTAGTTTTAGGTAGTCCTGCGAGGAGCAGGAAGTTGGACACAATGATCCTTATGGGTCCCTTCCAGCTTGAGATATTCTATGATTCATCAGGTATTTATACATGTTGATAAGACCCCCCTCCCCCGCCCCCAAGTCTTCTCCAAGCTGAAGAGTCCCAGCTCTCTCAGACTCTCCTCATATGAGAGATGCTTTCAGCATCTCCATGGTCCTTCATTAGGGTCTCTCCACTATGTCCACATTTCTTGTACTGGGGAGCCCTGAACAGGAGTCCAGATGCAGCCTCATCAGTGCTGAATAGAGGGGAGGGATCACCTCCCTCAACCGGCTGGCAACACTGCTCCTAATGCAAGCAACAATGCCGTTGACAGCCTTTGCTGTGAGGGTGCATTGCTGGCTCATATTCAACTTGCTGTCAACCAGGACCCCCAGGTCCTTTTTGGCAAATTTGCTTTCCAGCTGGTTAGCCCCTGCCCTGTATTGGTACAGGGGTTATTCCTCCCCAGGTGGAAGCACTTCACATTTACCTTTCTTGAACTCCATGAGATTCCCCTCTTCCCATTTCTCCAGCCATCTGAATGGCAGTGCAGCCACCTGGTGTATCAACCACTCCGAGTTTAATATCTGCAAACTTGCTGAGGGTGTACTCTGTCCCATCATCTAGGTCATTAATAATGTTAAACAGTACTGGCTCCAGTATCAACCCCTGGGAACACCACTAGTGACCATCCTCCAGTTCAACTTCTTTCCACTCATCACAACCCTCTGAGCCCAGCAGTTCATCCAGTTCTCATCCCAACTCACTATCCACTTATCTGATCCATATCCATAAGTTTGAGTATGACAATGTGATGTGAGATAGTGCGCAAAGCCTTCTGAAAGCCAAGATAAACAACACCCACTCCTAACCCCTCATCCACTGAGAGAGTCTTGGCTATGAGGTTGGTAAGGCCAGACCAACCCAAGGCCAGACCCTTCATAAATGAATGCTGAGTACTCCCACTCACCTTCCTGTCCATCATATGTTTTGTAGTGGTTCCGGGATTTTTCACTCCATCACCTTCCCAGGAAAGGATGTGAACTTGACTGTCCTGTAGTTCCCCAGATACACCCGCTTGCCTTTCCTGGAGATAGGGGTGACATTTACTTTCTTCCAGTTCACAAGAACCTCCCCTACTAGCCCTGACTTCTCAAAGAAAAAAGAGTGGCACCATAATGACACTGGCCAGCTCCCTCATGGGAATTAGTGGGTACATCCCATCAGGTCCAATGTACTTGTGTATATCCAGTTTGTTTCAATTTTCCCCTAACCTGATCCTCCTCAGCCAAGGGAAAGTTCTCCTTGCTCCAGACTTTCCCTCTTGTCTCAGGGACCTGGCATTCCAGAAGGCCAGTCTTACCAGGGAAGACCAATTTGAAGATGGCACTGAGTACTTTAGCCCTTGCCTTGTCCTCCATCACCAGGTTCCCCACCCCATTCAGCAGCTGGCCCACATTCTCCCTAGTCTTCCTTTTGCTGCTGCTGAAGAACTTTTTTTACGATGAGGATGGTGAGACACTGGAACAGGTTGCCCAGAGAGGTGGTAGATGTCCCATTCCTGGAAACATTCAAGTTCAGGTTGGACAGGGCTTTGAGCAACCTGATCTAGTTGAAAATGTCCCTGCTAATTGCAGGGGGGGTTGGACTAGATGACCTTTAAAGGTCCCTGCCAACCCAAAGTATTTATGATTCTATGTAGCTCTAGAAGTCCTCCCTGTTGCCCTTCACAACCCTTATTGATTCAACTCCAAACGGGCTTTGGCTTTCCTAACCCTGTCCCTACATATTCAGTGTTTCTATACTCCTGTTGGGTCACCTGTCCCTACTCCCACCTTTGTACACTTCCTTTTTATGTTTGCGTTTAGTGAGAAGCTCCTCTGCCAGTGGCCTCCTGCCATCTTTGCTTCATCTTCTGTTTGTCAGGATGGACCATTCCTGAGCTTGGAGAAGGTGATCCCTGAAAAGCAACCAGCTCTCCTGGACCCCTCTTCTCTCCAGAAACTGTATCCCATGGGATGAATCATCCCATGTTGATCCCTGACCTCCACGGCAGGTCCCTGAGCAGGCCAAAGAATCTCGTCTTCAGGAAAGCAGACCAGACCTTCTTCATTACCTCACTTCTTTATTACTTTCTTGCCATACACCCAGATCCTTCTTCGTTACCTTACCACTTCTCACCTTTATTTCACCATCTGTCATTCTACTCAAGATAAGAGATGGTTTAGAAAAATGCACGATCACTCTGCCAGTTTTTCTCAAGTCTTAAAGTCCTCCTGCCTTGCCAGCAAGAGATGATTAACTTTATTGCCCTTACTTTACCAGTCGCCAGTCTCCACTAACCCAGTAAAAACTTTACTATCTTTCACATCTCTTCCAGATTCCAAACTAATCACCGATTTCCAGAACCTCTTGGGCAGAACAGGAAGTGACAGAATGTGGAATATCAAGTGGAGAGATAAGGAATGGTAGAGAGTTTTTTCTTGTGAAAAATTGTGGCAAAACGTTGTCCAGAGAAGTCAAAGAACAATCAAAAGCATTAAGACAATTTTGCAAAATGGTAAATTTTCCTGCAGCATCAAACTCTTGCCTTGTTCAGACAGGGGAACTTACAAACTCGCTCCATCTTTCAGAATTTCTCTTTCGAAATTTTGTACTACAGCAATTCAAATGCTTCAAATTTCAACTCCCATTTTTTTTTCTGGGAAAATGAAAACTCATTCACTGAAACATATTATTGACAAATGTTTATTTACAAATCAAACCCTTCTCACTTTAAAAAAAAAAAAGAAACAAAAAAATGGAAAGAAACTGAATTAAAAGGACATGTTGTGCATCTTGAACATAAAAACTCTGAATATTTTTGTCTGCACAGAATACAATACCACAAGACACTAAGTGTAAAAATCTTTGCTAACTTGAAAGGTAAGAAATAAATTCAGATTATTCTTTTAACGAGATAAGAGATGGGAGTAAATTTCTAAGTACTTTGGTCAGACTGATTATCAAAAATCTATGTTTTAATTTTACATGTGTTATTTGTATGACTGCAACAGGTATTTAACAGACTCACTTCAGTACATGAAAAGAAAGAAAATTTTCCTCCTCTGTTCAGCCATAAGTAGATATATTTGTAGGCATGCATGCATATATATATGCACACATTTTAAATATTCACAGCATGTTTGTTTATGACATATGAATATGCATAATCAAATGACAGGGATGCTGGCAGAGATGTGTGTAAATGAAATAGCTACTTCAAGATATGGAAGGAGATACTATGCAGAGGTATGAATACACTGAAATTGCTATGCTTCCATTGGCAACTGCTCTCTATTAGACTCTATGTAGACTCTATAATATGAGTCTACATCACTTCTCTCTACAAGACAAAAAGCCTTAGCTCTTTAAGCTAATAAATGTAGATGAAAACAACCATTAAAAGTTTCCCTTGCTAGGATATTTTGGAGAGAAAATGGGAAATACCCCAAACTCCAAATTGTGGCTTCATATAAACTCAGCTTAATTTCCTGTAAGGTATTAAAACCCCTAAAAAGACAAAAAAAAAAAAACAAAAAAACCCAAACAAAGAATAAAAGAAAAGAAAACATAATAAATCTAAATAAAATACAATATAAAATAAGTTGTAATTGTAAGAGGAAAGAGAAATATTTTGCCTGGTAATTTCAAAAAACATTTAGTTAGGTAAATTTAATTAATGCAATTACTTAGACAACCCATGTGCTTTCTTATATTGCTTGCATTGATATCTTTTTTGAATATATCAGTTTTCTTAAAAAGTGTTTTCAGATATACTTCACTCCAAAATAATTTAACTAAACTTTACACATATACTGCCTCAAAACCTTTAACACTGAAGTTGTCACTGAAATAAACTTTTAATTTATAGTGTAATAATTCCATAGCATTACAATGAAAAGTGTATTTCTCTTTACATAGATTTTCTCTGCCAAAAATATGAAAGTAACAAGTATGAAACTACCATACACAAATGATTGCCTTATAAAGAAGTCCCTGGACCAGTTCTGAACAGAAATTAATAAAATTAGTTTTGCCAAAAAACATACTAGGTTCTATACTTACTCCTTCATGAAGTCATAGCTATTGAGCTGGGAATGAACTGATGCACCATCTCCTCTAATTTTGGGCTTGTTCTGAAATTAATGCATGTGAAAACACTCTCTGCTACATAATCTGAAGTGTTGTATTACTCAAATACAGAAACAGTACTTCTGAACACCAATCTTAAGGTCATCCTCTGGCCCCTATTTGCTGGGCATCTATACCATAAGGCACACAACAAACTACACCAGTCTTATTCTGGAATCTCTCTTCAACTTCTAATGATAAAATTCAGTGCACCCATACCACAGTTCTATGTGTAGTTCCAGTCTCTGTATCTCAGGGAAGACACAGCAGAGTTAAAAGTGCAGACCCAAGGGAGCAGAGCACCTGCCCCTCAAAGAATTAAGGAATTTGGAACTCTCAGAAGTGAAAGGCTGGGGATAATATGAGCAAGGTCTCTAAGATCACAAAAGCAGTGGGTAAGGTGAATACAAAAGTGCTTTTCACCAAGCCTTGTGCAATACCAGAACTCCACATCAACTAGATCACCTTTAAACAAACAAAAATAACTCATTTAGGCAGCAGGTAGCAAACTTGGGGAATCTATCATCACAAGGGTTCTCCAGGCAGACAGCATCATCAAGTTGAAAACAGAAATTAGCTAAGTTAAAGGAAAACATTTTCCAAAGTTAGAATATGGAATGGCATCTTGTATTGCCACTGCCAGAAACAGGCTGGTGGGCTAAGACAGACTGCTGCTCTGATCTCAGTAAGAAGCTTCTTCTGTTTCTATTAACTTCTATTTTCTTATCTTACATTTGAAGCGCACCGATAGGTACTGCAAATCTTGAGCACAACAAAATCAGTTTTCCATCCTTGACTTCTGGCCGCCTTTGTAGGGAGACTGCTAGAAAGGTCCTAGAGGATTCATTTCATTACAATATTTAAGAAGTGAGCAGCACTATACGAAGGACTTCATCCTACCATGAAGCCCACAGTAAAGAGGCTGGCAGCTCATCTGCGCTGATCTTGTCTGAGCCTAAGAACACCACCACAGTACTGTAGAGATGCTCTTTGTGACCTCCAGACAAATTAGTTTCTAACTTGCATTTAGAGGCAACTAACTGCAATTGTCAGTGTTGTGATGCAAACTCACAGGAATCCTCCTCATTCTCCTCCAAATGATTTTCACAGGGGTCATTCAACCAACTGTGTGGCAACTCTGTGCAGCAGAGGCTAAAGTCTGTAGGAAACAGATCTGTTTGTATACACATTCATATTATCTATTGTTTAGGTTACCTCACACAGAAATCTATATATCAGATCTTGATCCTCAGTTGGATCTCCAGGCTGTCTTATCAGATTACTTTTTAGTCTCAGGAAAGCATTCCCTCTAGGGTTTTATCTTAGGGCATTACTGCAATAGATGATAGGAAGAGTCTGATTCTTGTCCAAACCTCTGCAAAGAAGGCGGCTTGAGAAAGCTCACGTAGTCACAACATTCTTAATTCCTTCAAAAATCTAAGCTTATGACATCCAAAAGCCTCCCGACAATGGGAAATAGAAAAAAGTGCCAGTTTCTTTGCTGTGGGTTGAACAGAATTAAATGTTGATGGGATCAGCACAACACAGATAAAGTAAAAAAGTAAAATATTTGGAAGGAATGATAAAAATTATTTCCTATGCTCCAAAGTATTCAGTATGGAAAATGGCTCCATTAAAAACATTTGACTTCATATTGATTATGATTCTGGAAAAGCCAAGTACAACTCTATGACAGCTGACTAAACTAAAAAGCAATCCAAAGACTCCTTTGGGGGAAAAACACCACAACCCATACAACCAAAAAACAAACAAACAAAAAACCCAACCTGTAACACAAGAGAAATATAAATATTCAAAAGTGTCCTCAGCAGTGAAGAATATAATCTTTCAAGCCATTATTAGTATGCTAGATAAAATCTGTGAAGTATACAGTTTTCTGCAACAGTCCCTTCATGAAAGAAATACCTCAGCAGATTGAAGATGACTTTATACAGGAAAGGTTTCTGAACTTCTGCATGGTAACATCAGAAAAAGAAGAGAGTCAATAATGAAGATGCTTATTAAAGATGGTTTATGCTAATGTATTATTGTTTTAGCACTGCTGACAGAGCCAATGAATAAGAATTCACTACCTTTCAATGGTCCATCTCTTTTCTAAAATTCATTTGTACTATTTCAGTTTGTGCTTAGGGAATACAGTGTAATGCCAAACTCTCTTTTTCAGCTAGAGGCAATATAATTACATGGATTTTTGTTCCTACTTGTAGTCCATTTCACAAAGTCTCCACAGCAACTCCAGTTTGTGACAATTAAGTCATTAGGAAGATTGGTTATTTCTTCTTCTTCTCAGAAATTCAGATTTCTGAGAATGTTCAGAGCAGAGATTACTTTCCTTCCTCAGCAAATATTCCAGCCCTGGAGGATACTGTTCACATCCCCACTTGTTCCACTGGAACAATAAAGATGTTACACAGTCATTTTATTCTCCCCGAAGTTTGCATTGACAAGTTGCATATGTGCGCCCCACATATGCGTATTATCCTCCTAAAAGAGTATTTATGGTATCATTAACTCAGAATAACATACCAAATCCATTATTCTTTTCTGATTACTGTAAAGTAGACTATGTGCAACACATAAAAAATGTAGCTATAAAATACTTATGGTACAAGGAGTTTTACTTGCACTAGCATTCAATCTGTATTACCAAGAAGTGATAACATATTCTCCCACTGAGCTAACAGCTATGATAAAGGCCAGTAGGAATGAGCAGAGATTAAACCTAAAGATGAAGTGAAAAAAGTAAGCAGAAAATTGGTTGCCAAGCTCCACTCAGTTCTTAATGCAAGACTACAAGGTTCCAGAAATGTTTCTGCAGATACCCATTCTGGCTCAATGTTGTAATTTCATAATGAATACACAGGAGACCATACCAGAGTCCTCATAAGGAAGATCCTTGTATCACACCCCATAAACATTTTCCACTACATTTGATTTCATAGACAATGCTAATTATACCATGTAGAAATTGCCTGCAACGATTTCCATCTCTCTTGCAAGTGACCTATTAGCAAGCAAACCATTGCCACATGAAACTGAAACTTGAAACTGATGCGATTGTACCTCTTTTCTAGTCCTTACCACACATAATCAACCAAAAATATTCAGAAATGAGCAAAATTGAAAACAAGTTATAAAAATCCTACATGTCATCCATGGTACCAAACATCCTATAGTCACTAACATCACAACACATAGCCTGCATTGAATGCAAAGCAAGTAACTATGATGCTACTAAGGCATACAATTTTGTGCATATAACCTCTGTCCTAAAGCAGCAGCTTTAGATGAATTTGCACTTTTTTTTTTTAAGTATCTTACTACCATTTTGTCTCCTTTTCTTTTTTTCAAATTCCCTCCCTCCTTACCTTTTTTTCCAATTCTCCTCCATGCCCTGACAAGCTCTTACTGTCTCCACTGCACACCTTTTCTACGTCTTCAACTACCTGTTACATATTTTCTCACCACATAGTCCTTCTGGGCAACTTAGTACAGCTTCACCTGCCTTATAGCAGAATTATCACAAACGCTTGCACTATTCTTAACATCTTTCGGTAGCAAGAGAGAAGATGCTGGTAAATTAAGACCACGCTGGGCAGTCATCTGGAATTATATAAACTCATGGCTATATATAAATATGTATGTGTGATTCAGTGAGTTTAGTGAAAGTGATTACACTTCACAATATTAAGTTCAATTGTTTATCAAAAAATTTGCTAGTACTCTAGCATTTTATTTTTGAGAAAATCAGAATATGACTATATCCAAGTTGAAATCTGTTTTGACCATATAACAGTGCACAAAATCAACACTGCTTTTTAGTCAGTTACTATATGGCAGAAAACACATGATGCAAATTTAAAAATAATCGGTCATACAGATATTAAAGGTAACTATACATAACTGCTGCAGAAATTATTTGGGATTCTCTAATACAGTGGACTTTTACAAGGACTTGGCCCAAAAAATACATTTAAGAAAAGCTGAAACATTTTCTCATAAAATTTCTTGCATCATAAATGCTTTCTCATTTGCTAAGAATATTTTGTTCCTCAGTCTTTGACAGAGGTGCCTAAAGGAATCTAGGGAAAAAAGAAGGGGAGACTAGATGCAGTACTGCGAGAACTTTGTTAACAAGTCTTGCCATAAGCTTTAGCTAATAGATAGGTAAATTAGAATTTATGGATTCTTATGGAAATTATGATTATACCATTCATAATTAATTAAATAATGTTACCACATAATGCAGACGAAGGCAAAACAGGTAGATTATTAGCAAAAAACACTTGGAAAGAACATGGTACTGTTGTGCCCTATACAAATGCAACATGGGGAAAAAACAACACGAATACATACTCATTTTAAAAGCACTCTTTCTAAGCACTACAGTGGGACTTCAAGATTTAATTATAACTTGTTTGGATGTCAAAGGCAATATAAGAATCCAAACCAACTCTCCCATCCCCCAATTTGCAACCTCTTCAGTTATTTCAATGAAACTCTGTATGGGGCCGGGCTGTAAATTAGATTAATGAAAAGAACTGGTCAGCAAGAACTCAATTTCAGCTTAGTACCAAAGAAAGCAATGAGAAACTACACTCTTATGCTCAGATTCTCCTTAATTTTTATGTCTGGGCACACACTTACACAGTTCTGCTGAAGTTAAGCCAAGACTGAGCTGCTGCCTTGGAATTTTGCTCAAGTATCTCATTGCACAGCCACCTTTCTTACCCTTCTCTTTCTCCACACAGAAAGAAATTAACTGCAGAGCAAAACTGAGATCATGAAGCACTGTAGATGAAAAAACAGAATCCCTCTTTCTTCTTTGGTCTCCAATTCTACATACCATTTAACTTTAACATAATGGTATGCTTTACTATGTTTTCTGTCTTGGATATTGTTCTTTTTTCTTCTTTGAATTCCTAAAACCAGTATTACTTTGTTCCAAAAAGTTCATTCCCTTCGTAACCAGTAATTGAACATCGGTGAAGTCTTTATAGCCCTGGGATCTGCATATCATCCTCTGTGCTCAGAATTTAATTCCCTTGATGCCATTTCACACCTCTGCTCCTCTAAGCTATATCCTTCTCCTATGGTCATACACAGTTGCTACTCCATCCTACATGGAGTAGCAACTTATCCTTACTATATTATTAGTCATAGAAGTGTATGAAATTTTATGGGGAAAATGGCTTTTCACTACACAATCCTACAAAACTTAACTGAAACCAAAACAGAAAAGGAAAATTTCCTGGTCATTATGCAATTGCAATTATGGTTGAACAAACTGTAACAGAGCCCCAGGCAAGCCTAAGAAAAGTTCAGACAAAGTATACCTGACAAGCCCTATCAGAAAGCCAAGTGAGGTAAGACAAGCCTGTAGTCTGTCACGGACAATGAAAATATTTCTTGTGATTCAGGCATGAGTTTGCTACCCAAAAAGGGTTCCTGGTTTGGAACCAGCAGCTGTGGGACTGAAGACAGCTAGTCTGCAGGCAGTGCAAACACAGAAAACAACACTGCAGATTTTTCAAAAATCCTGCTTGGCCAGAATCAGTGATATCCACTTTTCACACTGAAGTGCAGTTATATGTCCCATAGCTGTACTTAATCGGATGCATACCAATCCCTAGCCATATGGGTGCACGTATACTTTTTCAGCCAATTAAACTAAAATGTTCAAAGTTAGGCAGCTATTCTGCTTGCAACACAAACCCCAGAGCACTCCTAGCAACTACTTCCAACATGAATCTCCAGCAGCAGCCAGAGTAAGGAGTTACAAATCAGGTTCACTTTTTAGTTTTAATGCTTAAAATGGGAATACTGCTATAATCAAGGGTCCCTTCCTATGCCCTCTGTACCACCTCTGTCTACCAGATTGATTCACCTTTTAGCCAGGTATCTATTTGACTGTGAGCAAACTAGCCACATCAAGTGTGATAAAATATTTCTTGCCAAACAGACAAAACATCATGTTTCCTTACTAATACCACTAATTCATTCCCTATTCATACAGGAAAGGGCTGACAACAGAAAAGACTTCTGGAAAAAAGACATCAGTTATGGGAGACGAACATATCTATTATTTCTTTGAAAGAAGGTAATAAAAGAATACCCTTTTTTGCCTTCAACCACTTACATGGGAAAAATTATTAAAATACTTATTTTGCAACCAGCAGTAGACAAGGAGAGTGACAAGTTTCAAGTGAAGACAGACACCTTCATATTCTTCTAAATCCAGAAGTATCCAGAACTCCAGAACTTAAATTTCCCCACACTGTCTTTGCTGAATACCAATAGTGCTTGCTGTATGGACTTTGGTCTTTTTTTTTAATATTTTTTTTTAAAAAATCATTCAATTAAAGGAGCAATGTACTTTAAAACAAACAAACAAAAAAAAACCCTGTCATGGTTTAACCGCAGCCAGCAACTAAGCACTACGCAGCCGCTCACTCACTCCACTCCAATACCCAGTGGGATGGGGGAGAAAATCAGGAAAAGTAGTAAAACTCATGGGTTGAGATAAGAACGGTTTAATAGAACAGAAAAGAAGAAACTAATAACGATAATGATAACACTAATAAAATGACAACAGTAATAATAAAAGGTTTAGAATATACAAGTGATGCACAATGCAATTGCTCACCACCTGCTGATTGACACCCAGTTAGTCCCCAAGCGGCGATCCCCACGCCCCACCCCCCCAAGTTCCTATACTAGATGTGACATCACACGGTATGGAATACACCGTTGGCCAGTTTGGGTCAGGTGCCCTGGCTGTGTCCTGTGCCAACTTCTTGTGCCCCTCCAGCTTTCTCGCTGGCTGGGCATGAGAAGCTGAAAAATCCTTGACTTGAGACTAAACACTACTGAGCAACAACTGAAAACATCAGTGTTATCAACATTCTTCACATACTGAACTCAAAACATAGCACTGTACCAGCTACTAGGAAGACAGCTAACTACATCCCAGCTGAAACCAGGACAACCCCTAGTACTCATCTGAACTAGAAATAAGGGATTCATCATAAACACAGTTCTACATATAGCAAATCTGCCAAAATCTTATTAATTCACTGACAGGTTGGTCTGCAAGGAAGGCAAAATGATCTGTTTCAAAGTCATTATTGTTTCAAGTCATTTAAATATCCACACTCCATTTTTAAAGCAGTTACGTTTTGTCTTCAAAGAAAAGCAAATTAACAAAAATAGCTAGTTCCATATACCTGACTATTTTTTTAAACTCTTCAAGAGAGCCAGCTAATATACTTGCACAACTAAAACATATGCATGTTTATAAACTTACAGTTTAAGTGATCAATTACTAGGTCAGAAATCACACGCATGAGCAGCTGCTAAATGGATCATATTCCCACAAGCAAATACTGTTTGAGAAAATAATTTTTGAAGACTGCTCCTAATACAGCAGGTTTTCACAAGGAGAATAACATTCAAGTAATTTAATTTTATCTGTTAGAACCATGCAACTTGCCAAAGATTAGTTCTTTCCTTCAGCATAAAATGAAATGTATTTTACTGAATGCCTGAAGCCTTTCTATATTTATCTGTTACTCAGAGGAGTTACTGTTTAGTAGTCAATGGTATGCACCATTGCATATGTGAAACAAAAGTGGGCTCTGAGAAGGTGCACTGTCCATGAATTTGGATGAGAAAAGGCAAAATGTCTGAAAAAAGTTACATTCTTTTGAGAAGCAAATGTTTTTAGTATTAGAAATCTATTCTTCCAGATGATCAAACGACCTCATAACCCCTTCCTGTAGCACAGAACACAGCCTTCCTACTATCAGTTACCATGCCCAACATTTGAATAATCTCCATGAAAAAGGCAATTAGAGATGTTAAACTTGCTCAACTTTGTTGCTCCATAGGAAAGCAAAAGCACTTTTCTTCCAGGCATCACCCTTCCCAGACTTCAAATCATTGAAAAACTACATCCTCCCCAAACAAGCATCTTCCCAGTAGTTTTTAAAAAGAAACTGTAAGTGGGTGGCAGACGGTCTTAAATTTGCGATGCCTGTGTACAAGTACTGCATGCCAGTAGATATGGATTCCAGGAAAGCACATATAGATAGTTCCTCAGATTTCAAGACTAATTAAAACTAGCTGTTCCCCAAAAACAATTTCCTATTAAAAGATTTTTTTTCACCTGACTAGATATAATTTTTCATCTTGTTTTCTATTCTAATCCAGGGATTTTGGTGATACAAGCAGGAGCTGTAATTTGACTGCACTGCCCATACACCATCCAACTATAAAATAAACATGAGTCTCTCCCTGATGTCTTTCCTTTATGTCTGCATGCTACTGGTTAGGTAAAAGGATTCTTCAGTACTTGCAGTTTTCTAAGCAAGTAAAGGATATTTTGCTCAAATTATCAATTTCCAGTGACTGAGAGACGAAGAGAGTGATATTTAAAAATGGTGTTTATACCCTCCCCTACCCCACCCCCCATGTAATTGCATGGTGTTTCCATGGGTGGCCTTTCCAAATCTAAAAGCCCAGTATTGCCTTACCCATAAATTCCTGTTACTGCTCGGGCATTAGCAACTAAGGGAAAGTCAGACCAGGTCACTGAAAAATAATTTTTTTTAATTGAAAATAAATAGTTAAAAAACTTATTTTCCACTGGAAACGTTGTATGTCTCTAAAGGTCAGGCCTGTTATGGGAGGACCTGGCAGCCCACTGAGCAATAGGTTGAACTCAGTGACCACATGGTTGGGGTCTGGCCAATCCACTTCAGAATTAAGATACAGGATCATGTTAACAATAAAGACCTTTGGAGGACTCCTGTCTGGCCTGCAGCTTTCAGTGGGAGTATGTCCAGCATGAAGTCACGAATTCAGTTCTTCCTTTGTCTAGCTAAGTCTTGAAAAACCTTCCTGGAAAGAGGCTTTATAGCCTTTAAGCAACGTGCTCTAGTGCTGCACTACCCCATCCTCCAGAGGGAATTTTTTTTCTCAACCCTCAACCCAAACCACCCAAGCTACAATTTCATGGAATCACAGAATGGTTTGGGTTGGAAGGGACCTTAATGATCAGCTAGTTCCACTCCCCCTGCCATGGGCAGGGACACCTTCCACTAGACCAGGTTGCTCAAAGCCCCATCCAACCTGGCCTTGAACACTTCCAGGGATGGGGCATCCACAGCTTCTCTGGGAAACCTGTTCCAGTGCCGCACCACCCTCACAGTGAAGAGCTTCTTCCTTACACCTAATTGAAATCTACCCTCTTTCAGTTTAAAGCCATTATCCCTTCTCATATTATTGCATGCCCTTGTGAAAACTCCCTCTCTAGATTTCTTGTAGGCCCCCTTTAGGTATTGGAAGGTTGCTATAAGATGTCCCTGGAGCCTTCTATTCCACAGGCTGAACAACCCCAACTCTCTCAGCCTGTCTTCACAGGAGAGGTCCTCTGATCATCTTTGTGGCCCTCCTCTGGACTTGCTCCAACAGGTCCATCTCCTTCCTATGTTGGAGGCCCCAGAGCTGAATGCAGTACTCCAGGTGGGGTTTCACAAGAGCGGAGCAGAGGGGGAGAATCACCTCCCTTGACCTGCTGGTCACGCTTCTTTTGATGCAGCCCAGGATACAGTTGGCTTTCTGAGCTGTAAGCGCACATTGCCAGGTCACGTTGAGCTTCTCATCAAACAACACCCCTAAGTCCCTTCTCCTCAGGGCTGCTCTCAATCCACTCATTGCCCAGCCTGTATTTGTGCTTGGGATTGCCCTGACCCATGTGCAGGACCTTGCACTTGGCCTTGTTGAACTTCATGAAGTTTGCACAGGCCCACCTCTCAAGCCTGTCAAGGTCCCTCTGGATGGCATCCCTTCCCTCCAGCGTGTTGACCACACCACACAGCTTGGTGTCGTCAGCAAACTTGCTGAGGGTGCACTCAATCCCGTTGTCCATGTCACCAACAAAGATGTTAAACAGCGCCAGTCCCAATACCAACCCCTAAGGAACACCACTCGTCACTGGTCTCCACTTGGACATGGAGCCATTGACCGCAACTCTTTGAGTGTGACCATCCAGCCAATTCCTTATCCACTGAGTGGTCCATCCGTCAAATCCATGCCTCTCCAATTCAGAGACAAGGATATCATTCGGGACAGTGTCAAATGCTTTGCACAAATCCAGGTAGATGGTGTCAGTTGCTCTTCCCTTATCCACCAACACTGTAACCCCATCATAGGTCACCAAATTTTTCAGGCATGATTTGCCTTTAGTGAAGCCATGTTGGCTGTCACCAATCACCTCCTTATTTTCCATGTGCCTTAGCATAATTTCCAGGAGGATCTGCTCCATGATCTTGCCAGGCACAGAGGTAAGACTGACTGGCCTGTAGTTGCCCGAGTCTTCCTTTTTTCCCTTTTTAAAAATAGGGATTATGTTTCCCCTTTTCCAGTCAGTAGGAACTTCCCCGGACTGCCACGATTTCTCAAATATGATGGATAGTGGCTTAGCCACTTCATCCACCAGTTCCCTCAGGAACTGCGGATGCACCTCACCAGGTCCCATGGACTTGTGCATCTTCAGGTTCCTTAGATGGTCTCAACCTGATCATCTCCTACAGTGGGCAGTTCTTCATTCTCCCAGTCCCTGCCTTTACCTTCCATGACTTGGGCAGTACGGCTGGAGCACTTGCCGGTGAAGACTGAGGCAAAAAAGCTATTGAGTACCTCAGCCTTCTCCACATCTTGGGTAACCAGGTCTCCCGTTCCCTTCCATAGATGGCCCACATTTTCCCTAGTCTTCCTTTTATCACCAATGTACCTACAGAAGCTTTTCTTGTTGCCTTTGACATCCCTGGATATATTTAGTTATATCAGGGCTTTAGCTTTCCTAACCTGATCCCTGGCTGCTCACACAATTTCTCTGTATTCCTCCCAGGCTAGCCATCCTTGCTTCCACTCTCTGTAGGCTTCTTTTTCGTGTTTGAGTTTGTCCCAGTGCTCCTTGTTCATCCATGCAGGCCTCCTGGTGTTTTTGCCTGACTTCGTTTTTTTGTTGGGATGCATCACTCCTGAACTTGGAGTAGGTGATCCCTGAATATTAACCAGCTTTCTTGGGCCCCTCTTCCCTCCAGGGCTGTATCCCATGGTATTCTACCAAGCAGATCCCTGAAGAGACCAAACTCTGCTCTCCTGGAGTCCAGGGTAGCGAGCTTGCTGTGAGCCCTCCTCACTGTCCTAAGGATCTTCAACTCCACCATTTCATGGTCACTGCAGCCAAGGCTGCCCTTGTTATAGTACTCAGCAGTACTAAGGTGATTCTCGTTCCATCAACTTTGCAATTGCCCCTCAAATACTTGTAGGTAGCTACTAGATCACCCTTTTGCTCTGCCTTCACCACTGTTTAAAAGTACAAAAGCAACACAACCAACGTTTTCTAGGAACCTGAATTTAGACCCTTCAGAACCCTAAATGCCTATCAGCCCACCACAGAGCCTGGGAACATACAAGTTGTTTATAAAGACTTGGAAACTTTTACACCAAGTCTAGTAGACAGAGTAACCAAAAAAAGGAAGGTATGTATCTCTCACAGTAAGGCTGCACAGTTGTGGAAGAGATACATGCCAGAGCCATTTGAAAACATGAGGACAAACAGCGGAATAACCAAAGACTTTAAGTGAACCACGACAGCAGATGGTTACACATACTGGACAGCTGAACTGATTAGACATGGAGTACATTACTAGAACAATTTTCTCCAGCCACAGAGGCTGTCTCTCCATTGGTGAGCTCTCTCTCCACCCTGGAAAAGCTTTTGCTGATTTCCCCTACCTTGCAAAGGGTCTCTCCTGACATCCTCTGCAAAGATGCTACTCTTCACTGCTGCTAGAGTAAGGTTGTACCTAACAAACTGTAAAGCCTTCAGGCAGTCTTCTCCACTGGAGTCACTGGTGTCACTGGTAGCTTTTCTAAAGTAAAAATGAGTAAATAAATAAATAAAAGAATCGTTTGAGATAAACAGACTTAACATTAAAAAAATGTAACTATAAACTTTGTAGAAAAGCTTACTGAAGAGCATAAAAGCATACAGTTTAACTAATAGTTGTAGCAGATGTATCTAAAGCAGAGCTATTATTTCTTTTTTGGGAGAGAGAGGACACTTCTGCCAAGGCATAAACAAAAGACTCGGCAGATGTGTTGTTATGCTGGCACATACTTTAGGGTCTTTGTCACAAAGTGAGTAGAATTAATTACTGTAACATAATTAACACTCTACAAACTCAGTGCCAAACGATCATTTCTGCTGAAAACACTTTTTAATTAAAGATAAAAATTCCAAATCTGAGCTGACTTTATGTAATTCAAATTAATGTGGGATCAACTACGTAGCATGTACAAACAATCTTGGGAAAAGGATTTTTCTTAAGTTTTATTTGGCATTGGTTCTCTTTTCCATGAAAGGGTCATTTACATGGCAAAGAACAGTTTGTAGCCAAGTCTAGAAACACCAGATAAAACTGGAATCTGTACAGCACAGACTCCAATATTTGCTATTCTAGAACATTTTGCCACTCCTAGCTGAAGGGAGGTGATCCTACAGCCATCTCTTCTACGGTCTGAAGGAGTTGGGAAAAAAGGTTAGCTGGCAATTAGTTCTATTTATTCTCATCTTCTGCATCCCCACCAGTCAATTCCCCTACACAAAATTAGCATGGATTTATTAAATTAGTATTCTTTCACATCCTTCGTGCTGACCATAAGTTTTTAAATTATAGAAATAGAACTGAAATTCACAAGAAGTAGTAAGACTTAGGTATTCTACCAAAACTAATCCAAATTCATTTGTAAAGAACAAAATAGATTAAAAGTTGACAATGATCACAATACATGATGTATAGCGTAGAATTAGAGGTAAAGATTATTTTTGTTCTTTTGTATTAGTGTATTTTTACTGACTTTAGCAGAAGACAGAAATAAGAAAGTTTGGGTCACTAACATCACAAGATGTGGTATCTCTGAGAAAAAGGAGAGAGAAACAAAATTAGTTTTATGGGAAAACATAAATTGGATAAAACCTCAAACACATTATTCATTTGAACTCACTGCCTGGATCTTGTTGCCAGAAAAATATTCATGTCACAAATGAGATTTGAGGGCATCATAAGGGACACTTGCATACTGTTTACATCTGAAACATTAAACTGTATAGGCAAAATAATTGTCATAGAGGAGATGTGCTGTCCTTCCCTGCTAGGAAGAACTATTTTCAAGGTTTTGTTTCACATTTTCTAGTTTACTGCAAAGTTTTACATAAAGCCTATGTAGATCAACAACACCAATTACTGCATTAATAATGGTAATTAACTGATACGGTTATTCAGTCAAAACCTCTCTAACCAAACATCATTTTTCCTTAAGACTGCAAAAATGCATAACCAGCATGTGCTGGGTACTTGAATTTAGCTATTTTTAGATTCTTAAATGCATTCAGCCATCTATGGAATTCAGAATATACAAGTTGTTTATATTGAGATATAGGGATATATGAGATTCCAATACTATTATTTCCTAAATAGTATAATTCTCTCATGATCTCTATTACACTGAATGCTTTGTGGAAGCAAAGAAATCACTCAAGTCCAAGAGATGTTACTGCTTCTCCAGAAAAATGAGGTAACCCCAGGACCACAGCATTCTGGCATGAATGCAGAACCCCCTATGACCACCAAGTAAGTGCCTCTAAAGAGTCAAACCAAGACAAAAAGGGCAGACTTTTTTTCCCCTGCTGCTGTCCTGTGGGATGCCATGGTGAAGATTAAGACCAGAGTAAAATAAAGCATGCAAGTATCTTCTGTTTGAACCCAATAATCCTCTACCAGTTAATGTAATCCTCTAAACTTTTTGGACAATTAAACTACCCCAGAGGAAACGGCTGGTGTCAAGTAGCCAGCAGCACTGTCAGGGTGGGGTACAACTTTTTCATAATTGTTTTCTTCTGAAAATAAACACATTAGCATTTCAAACTGGCTTCTTTGATTTCTGGCTATTAAATTGAAAATTCTAATATGATCAGAAACACATCACCCTTGTGTATCAACAAAAATCTTAGCACAGAAATAGGCCTTTAAAGGTCTGCAAATATTTTCAATAAACAATATGACTAAAGATCAATTCAGAACCTACTGGGAAAATAAATATTATTTTAACAGTGTAATCAAATTCTTCAGTTGGATACAACAGTTGTCAGAAGCCAATAATGTGGATTTGTATTGCTCTCACATACCCTCTCATATCACACCTCTCCCCTTCAGGAACACAAACAATGTAATGATGGAAAATCCTATTTCTATTACACTATTAAGACTTGTTATACTCATCAGGGGTATCACACAAACTATAAAACGGGTTAAATATAAATACGACTGTACTGATATCTCCCTAAGCATAAAGAGTAAAAGCTGTCAGGGATCTTCCCCCACTATTCCCATAGCAAGCTAACAGACACAATGGGATAAAACCCAAATTAATTCGATGGAGCCACGATCATCTTCTGTCACTGAGGCCAAATGGAACAGCTCAGGTCCAGCCTGCCAATCTATTCTACTCCCCCAGAAGAGGAGAAAAATATACCTGTTGCCTGTTGGGAACAGCCCTGATCACCGCAAACTTCCACCCCGTGCTCACGACGACAGATGGAGAAAGGCATGTGGCCCACACCAAAACCAAGCCCGAGACCCCTCCAGCAACCTGTGAGAGCAGAGGGCTGACCCGGCTGCCCAGAAGCATGCCCTGGGCCAGCTCACCCTCCTGCAGCAGATGTCATCAACAGAGCAGAGATCTGACATGATGGCAGAAACCGCATGGCTTTCAAGCACTTTGGTTGGCAGTTGTTTCTAACAACTTCCATAATTTTCCTTTACCACAGTAATAGCTTGTTTTCTATTTGTCAATCCATATGTCTTTTCTACCATATCATATAACCCACATGCAACTCCTGAGGAAGGGAATCTTAAAAATAAGGCTAGTTTGGTTTTGTGTATGTCCTAATAAAAGCGATCATACCTTGATCCTACTACAATGATAAAATACAAAATGGTAAGAGATTTTTTTTCTTCCCCTCTGCAGAAATTCTTTACAAATTAAAATTTATGGGAAAAAAGTTTTTAGCTCAAAATGGCTAGAAATTTGAATTTTTACCCTTTCCCCAGCATAAAATTTTCTGCTTTTCCCACTTTTCTTCCACTTTAAAAAAAACCTCAAAATTGCAATATTAATAACTAAAGAACTCTTAATTGCATTTACAGCTTTTCCCCAGTAAAAAGGTACATCAAATATCAAACTGTAAGAAGTAAATAAGTGACCTCAATACTTACAATTAATCTGTAAGGCAAATTCAATAGCCTTGAAACCATCAAATCTGAAGATAAAAGCAGAGGAATAAAGACCAATTCTAATGCACACATGTATTTTCTGCCTCAAGTTCATCATGTGCATTCACGAAAAGGCAGTGGTATGTAGCAAGGAGGAGGACACTAAGAGATGTCAATAATCGTGTATTCTGTTATGAAACCACATGATACAGAAAACATCAACTGAAGATTTATAAATACCTCCTATCAAATCTGGAAAACCAAGTCAGCCTTCTCTAATACAGCTCTTGCTTTCATCCTCACCTGTCCTCTTCCTCCTTTCTTCAACTGAAAGCAGAAAAGCACTGACACTATTGAGACCAGTCTGCCGTCTGAACTTTTAGTGCAAGATCTCTGTGTACTTGCATATCCATCATTCACCAGCAAAACACCCTCGCCCATAGAAGATGAGCTCAATCAAAATTAAATGATATATGCTTCTATTTTTCTGTGTTTGCTTCTTTAATGTTTCCAAGTGAAAAAGGATAAAAGCTATTTTCCCTCCACAGTTACACTCTAACTGAATTAGACAGACACTGGGGAAAGATCGAAGCAATTACTGAGACTAGGGCTATCTCTTAATTAAACAGAAATCCTCCCAAACTTTCACTTGCCCCATCATATGCAAAAACTGTTCCTTTGTCAAAGAAAGTCCCAAGCGTTAATCTAAGCCATCAGCCTACGAGCGAGTGCCATTCCCCACGAGAACATGGCAAAAAGTTCTCATTTATTCCCAGGGTTTGACTTCACGGACAGAAATACAACAAACTATTGCATGAGCTAATCTTTTGTGCCTGCTTGGTTGCTTTTCCAGCTCTCCCACAGAATTGTCCCTCAAACTCTAGGCTCTCCCATCTTTGCTAAAATCTACATGTAATTATTTACCTTAATAAATCACCCAAACATTCATATTTTCCCAACAAGAGCTCTGATTCCTTAAGGAATGCCAAGCAAACATTAGGTTATCTCTATAGTAGTAAACTGAACCCTTCCAAGGGCCCTTCTCTGACCAGGACACCAAAGGGCATAGCATGGCAACAGCTGTTCCTCTAAAACCTCTCAGTCTCCAAAAAGGAAGAGGCACACCCAAACTGCCAAGTGTAGACAGCCTTTGGTCAATGCCAACTCCTGAACTCGGAACTGCCTCCAGTCTAAGCCCCAGCACTGTTTCATTTACTAGTATAAGGTAGACTGTCACTGCACTAGTGTATTGATAAGCAGTGATGCAAATATAGGACATTAGCAAAATCTGTATCTGCATTTAGGTCAATTTTCATAACCATACACACATATACATGCACACAAATCTCCAAACTGAAAATAAAGAGGTTAACAACTCCAAGAGATCTAGACTAAGACTCAAAGCTTCAGAATTGTTATTATAAACAAACTTTCAGAACATTCTGAATCTATTACCTTCTGAGTGGAAATTGTTCAATGCTTTAATTTGTCTGGAGAAAGCTATTTAGAAAACATGCCAGACGTTAGAAGAACTCTACCTGTATTTCCAGGGTATTTCAAATTGTTTTCTTACTTTCATAAGCAAATGTGAGTACTAAAATATTTGAGAAAAATACTGAAATCTGATCTTTCAAAAAAAATTGCCATGTCTCTTCTCGGAAATGATGTAGGGTTTTCTAAAACAGATCTTACATCTGATTTTGTAGACACGTATGTTTCAAAAGTATGTTTGAGACAAGAGAAGACTTTATGAAGACTTTTAATTATGATGACCTCACTTTGGAATGAGTTCAGTGGTTGCCTGAAGTTCCTCACAGTTATTAAAGACACAAATTAGATGATGCCAAGTATCAAAATGTAGCATCAGCACATCCTAAATAAGACACCTGACAGCATCAGGAATTAAATAAGATGTTCCTATATTACAAATTCTGCAGTCAATGTCTGAAGATCACCAATATTGTAGAGCCATAAACTAAATCAGACAAACCTTCCTAAGAAGGAAGTAGCATTTAACTGGCTTAAAAGAATACAATCCTTTTCTGAGAAACTGACTCAAAAAGGTGTTGTCATTCAACTAAAAAAGTCAGGCTTCATTGCAGAAATTTCATTGTCTATTTTTAGTCATTTAACAATACATAAAAAACTAGCTCAGAAAATTTAGATGTCTATACAACATTTTTTCACCTCCAAAAATAGCCAGAAACAATGTTGATCCACTACATGTCTCCATCTCACACTAAGTCAGTGTCCTGGTTTCAGCTGGGATAGAGTTAATTGTCTTCCTAGTAGCTGGTACAGTGCTATGTTTTGAGTTCAGTATGTGAAGAATGTTGATAACACTGATGTTTTCAGTTGTTCCTAAGTAATGTTTAGGCTAAAGTCAAGGATTTTTCAGCTTCTCATGCCCAGCCAGCGAGAAAGCTGGAGGGGCACAAGAAGTTGGCACAGGACACAGCCAGGGCACCTGACCCAAACTGGCCAACGGTGTATTCCATACCATGGGACGTCCCATCCAGTATAGGAACTGGGAAGTGGGGACAGGGAATCGCCGCTGGGGGACTGGCTGGGTGTCGATCGGCGGGTGGTGAGCAATTGCCCTGCGCATCATTTGTACATTCCAATCCTTTTATTATTGGCGTTGTCATTTTATTAGTGTTATCATTATCATTATTAGTTTCTTCTTTTCTGTTCTATTCAACCGTTCTTATCTCAACCCAAGGGTTTTGCTTCTTTTCCCGATTTTCTCCCCCATCCCACTGGGGCGAGGCAGGGGGGAGTGAGCAGCTGCGTGGTGCTTAGTTGCTGGCTGGGGTTTAACCACAACAGATTCTCACACTATCTACACTAGCATCCTTACTCTGAAAGTTGACCACATATTTCAGAGGAAGATGCAAGAAAATTTAAGATGAGATAATACATATAGACCATTGCCTACTAAAAACGCTGCAGTAGAGATCACCGGATAGAGCTTCATCACCTGTAGAATAATTTATTGTTAACTGAGTCTATATACTTCCATTACCTTTTAAAATACAAGTTATAAGGCCCAAACTGGTCTGGTCAGGGGCAACAATGAAAAGAATTAGCTGTGCAGAATTATTAGCAAAGATATTAACTGAAAAGAAGTAAAATTCGTCATGGAGATCCCCAGTTCCAAGCCTGTAGTAAGAAATAATCTTTTCCACTAGTAACAGAAAACTAATGTGGAACTCCTCTTGCAGTACGAAAGAAATCATAATATCATTTTTTATAAATTCTCTTTGCTTACCACGTGCAATCCTCAAAGAGTTTAGGACTACTTAGTTCCATATATTGAAACCTGTTAGATCATGTTCATTACTTGAGACACTTCTGATAAAACAGCACTGAGTCTTTTTGAACCCATTCCTTGAAAGGGACAAATATGGCTTGGCATTATTTTCATCCATGTTCCTCAATCTACTGACTGCAAGATCTCAAAGGCCAAGTGAAGCCCTAGGGTGCCATCTTCATAATTTTACTCAAGAAATACTCAATAAAAAAAAAATTCAGCAACTAATTTCTACAGAAATCTAGTTTTCCATATCTCACATTTTGTATGTTTTGATAGGCTCATCTAAGAGATATTACAGGGTAAAAGAACCACACATTAACATTGAACTGCATGACATAGTGTCACAGAAGATCCTCATACATGGTGTGTTACACAGCACCTACCATATGCTCTTCAATCCCATTAAATGACCTGTGTTATCTGTGCTTCTAATGCTTCTAAGTAGTCTCTGTATCTAAACACAAAATGGTAAGAAAAAAAGGGAACTGAAACTAATTTTCACTTTTCAGGTTGTATGAGGCATGGGCAGAGAAGACAGTACATTTTTACATGTTCTTTGTTCCCTTCAAGAAAAGGTTCATACAGAAACATATTTCTTCCAGAGGTAACAAAAATGTCAGAAAGGAAAAGGCTACAATAATACTATTACTTTAATGAAGAGTAAACCAAAACATACTCAAAAAACCTGAATTCCAATTAGTTTAAAAATACTGTGTGGACCACAGAACATTAATAGCCTGCAATAACATCTTCAGTAATTTTTCATTTTAATTGGTAGCAGTAAGAGCAGAACTTAGTTTCTAACAGGATTCAAAAGCTCCAGAACTTTGAACTTTTTCCCCAAAACAAGAAGTTGTTGTCATATAATGAAAGAAACCTGCTGTACATCTTACACTAGTGGTCACTGCACTAACTGGTTGTTAAGAAAAGCATAAATATGTAAAGTGAAAAAAAGATTCTTCTCTCCTATAAGGCATACTTTCTCTTCTTCAGTGTCCAAACTATTTGTGTCAGGACAACTACCTGTGACTTTCATTTGTGCTCCCAAAATGAGAGAGTTCACAATATATATATAGGACATTTAACAAATGAAATAACTCTGTCAGAAATAGCATCATTGTTACCAGTGTTTGGCACAATGGATTAAATGAATTTAAAAAAAAAAAAACCTGAAATGAATGAAATCTCTGGGTAAACACAACTTAGTAAAAAAACCTCTATAGAGATATGCAATTTATGATTAGATCCAAATATGCCACACAGATCCTTTACGTTTTCTTTTTATTGCCTTTTAGCAAGCTTTAGCTCAAACAGACTTATTTTATAGCTCTATTCATAACTTCTCTGTAAAAACCATGCTCCAGCTGAGCATGCACAGGCCACAGACAGCCTTCACCGCAGTGACAATGAGATGGTAGAGTTCATGATCTTGAAAGTAGCAAAGAAAGCAAAAAGCAGGGTGCTAACACTGGGTTTCAGGAAAGACGACTTTGGCCTGTTCAGGCATCTGTTTGGAAGAATCCCATGGGATAGACTCCTGGCAAGGGAAGTCCAGGTCAGCTGATTGATTTTCAAGGATTACCTCCTCCAAGCTCAAGAATGGTTGATCCTGACAAGCAAGTCAAACAAAGGTGGCAAGATGCCTGCATGGGTGAACAGGGTGCTCCTGACTGAACTGAGACAGGAAAAGGAAGCATCCAGGAGGTGGAAGCAGGGACAGATGATCTAGGAAGAATAGAGAGACACTGTCCAAGTGTGCAGAGATGGGGTTAGGAAAGCCAAAGCCCACCTTAAGCTGAATCTGGTGAGGGGTGTGAACAGAAACAAGAAGGACTTCTACAGGGCATCTGACATTAAGAGATGCTGAGAGAACTGGGACTGTCCAGCACAGAAAGAAAAGGCCCAGGGGAACATTATCAACATATATAAAAACTGATGGGGGCAGTAAAGAAGACAGACCCAGACAGATCCAGAACAGACAAGAGGCAATGAGCACAAGCTGAGATACAGAAACCTGCGTTTAAACATCAAAGAACTTACCTTATTGACAGGGTGGTTGAACACTGGAACAGATTTCCCTGGCAGGCTGTGAAGTCTCCACACTGGGAGATACTCAGAACTCAACCAGATACAGCCCTGAACAACCTGCAGTAGTTGATCCTGTTTTGAGCAGAGGGGTTCAACTAGATGATCTTCAGAGGCCCCTTCCAACCTGAACAGGTCTGTGACCTTCATCATTATGTAGGTGTTTATTGTCTGTTACCACTTAATTATGCCTAAGCAAGAAACAGTACCTTCTTTGGAACTGGAAGCATTATTTTTTACTATAGTACTTACAGTATTTTGAGGTGGAACACATAATTCCTATATTCACTATGAATATTTAATTCATCTTTTATATAAATCATTAATTTAAAGTATTTTGCTGGGACTTGCAATCTAAGCCTTTCTGAAAAAATGATGCCAGAAATAAAATGTACAGTTACTGCTTTTGAAATCTTCTGTTATATTGACCTTAAAAGATGCTGGAGTGTTATATCTGCAGAGCTAGTTTGCTTTTTTACATACAACCATTTTTAAATGCAAATCTCCTGGAAACAATAAGGATATAGATCTATAAATCAATGAAGTGAATAAATGTCCGGTTTATAAATTTCTTATCAGGCATCACTACTCTAGTTATTTCTTCATTGTTTATAGCGATCAGATCTTTCTCATGTTGAACAGTATTTACTTTGTACGCTATCGGAGATCCATAATTTGAGTTGCAAAGAACAAGCCCACAGCAAACCCCTCCCCAAACAATTCTTACAGATTTGGTTGGAATTCAAGAAAATATATGTTCTTAGCATGCACTCTAATAACAGCAAGCATGTTTAAAGTGACAAAAATTCAGTATGTTACAGAAGGCCTGTCATTTTAATGGACAAGAGTTTAGTATCAAACAACGACAAGAGGCTGAAACAATCTGAGTCGGATACATGCTAAAAGTGATGAGAATTCTAAGAAATATCTATGACTTTTTCCAAAGCATATGCATTCTGACAAACTAACTATGACTGGGACATGGACAGAAATCACCCATACTAATTAAATGTTAGTTTACTCCTTGGTACAGTTTTGCCTGTGCTAACCAGCATTCCCCAGCAAACACCCCAGCACACGTCAGGAGACAGCACTGACCAAAGACCATGTCTAACAGGTAGTACATGTGGGGCAGAAAACAGACCAGTGCTTTTAAATGAGCTGTCGCTTGTCCTTGGGTAGCATCCTCACAAAATTCACTCTCTATCCCTTCCTCCCTGCTTTTTTGGTTGGTACGTAGTCTCACTTGCACCTCATAACTCTAGAAAGTTCAGCCACACAGTTGCATCAGCCCCAAGCATGACACAGGAAATATTAAATGTACTATCTTTCATTTTTAATAGAAATTGTAAGTTAAAAGTATGCACTAACCATTTAATAAATTGCAGAGTCATTTACTCTTTTTCCCAAATTTTTATGAAGCAACTGCTATTTCAAAGAAGAAAAAAAAAACACCAAGAAAAAAACCCCAAACTATGAAATACTAGGAACACTGCCCTTCTATGAAGCAGTAATGGAAGTAAATTGGAATTATAATCTCTAGTATGGTGTATAGCTCAATAAATATTTATATTTTAGCATTTACATTAAATGTTAATAAACATTATGCTCCTTATTTATAAAAAGGCCTTGTTAGACAACAATCACATCAGAGAATATAAAATCTCACTGCAACATATTAAGACAGTGTATCATCCTTAAACCTTATAAAAATGAACATAATGCTTTTACCAAACAATTTTAAAGTATCAGCATGAACAACTTACCTTGAAAAGACGTAGCAGGACCCAAAGCTAAAAAAACCAAAACAAACACAGCATGCTAGTCAAAACAGAATTCCTTTGCATTTTTAATGGCTCCTGAAGTTTTCTTCAAAAACCCAGTCCCTAATAATTAATATATGCTAAATGTTCCAAAGTCACTATAGATCTGGACTGCTAAACATTTTACATACTCAATTAGCAAATGCATTCCACAAAACTGCAACTAAGAATCGGGCTAGAAGAATGCATTGACATATGTTGGCTTCATTTGCAATTAATGTTTTATTGAGGACAACTCCAACCCTATTTTACATTTCATTTTACGAGCAGTTTGTAAGAAAGGATTACTTTTTAGTTCTCAAAGAGAGTGAGATGGGCAGATTTTGACAACAAAGGAATTCAGCTTGCCAAATAGCTGTGCAAAAGTTTATCTGCAGTATCCCTTTGCCAATTAAGACCTAGATTCTGTCATCTCTTAGTCTGACTCTGTGGACATTTTCAGGCAGTCCTTACAAAATATTTATTAACATCTCTTAATTAAGCCCATACATTTCTTCTAGAGTTGGTTAGTTCAAAGGAACTAAGAATTCCACTCCTGTACCCTGAACAACACAAAATACATTATAAGTTCCCCCATCAGTCTTCCAAGAGAGTCCTTTCAAATTATTAAAAAAAAAATTATAGTAGAATTTGCAATCTGAAGCAAAATATAGAAGTCTTCCTTGTCTACACACTAAGCAAGACAGCACAACATATGGCACAGCATTATGTTTTCAAGATTAAAGAAAATTAATGAAACAGATGATGCCTGCTGAAAAACAATGAAAATAATGAAGCATCCATTAAAACAAGATATATGCAAACTTTTTAATTTACTGTAATGCCACTCCTAATTAGCACCACATGTTTGTTTATGCATATTACAGATGCCTGGAAAGAGTTGCCATTTTAACATATCATTCTCCCAACACTATGTTATACCATCTAACTATAGGCTGTTATATAATTCTATAGGACTCCTCCCTTTCCTGTTATCATCTGCTATATCTTCCTTAATTTGCAGCTCTGTGAAGACAATGGTACTTCAAAGTCCTCTCTTAGTATCTTAAACCTACACTATAAGTCCAGAAGATAAAAAAGCCTTAACATACTGCTGCATGGATTATGAAACCCAGAAATATATTATTTTTGTTGCTAGTACCAGCCTCAGAAAATAATTTGCAAGCACATTCATAAGGACTTCTCAGAATATCCTACAAATACCTTTAGTCTACATGATCTTAAAGAAAAGAGTGTTACCCAAAGAAGTATTTAGTCAAGAAACAAGCTACACTCAGTGCAGTTTTATTGAGTTGCTGACTGAAGTACAAGAAAAATATGCAGACCTCAAGGGAAAACATTCCCTCAGGCACACTTACACCTGCCTTAAGTGGCTGGCCAGGCTGGGCCAAGGGACCTGGCGAATGATCCAACAAAGTCAGAGCTGATCACCTTGGAGCAATGCCATCCTTTCCAGACTCTCCTCCCAGTCCATCCTGGTCCCAGCTTCAGTTTTGCTCCATCATCCATCCTCACTCCCCTGCATCGCCAGCAGCTGCTACATCTCCTCACAAGAAGGCCTGAGCCCCTAACCCGCAAGAAAACCAGATCCACTACCCACAGCTGAAAAACTTAGCCCTTCCCTATTCAGACCTCATATATTTATCTTGCCCAACCCTTTTTCATCCCTTAGCTGGAATGAGCAACAGCTGATATTAAAATAGCAGCTGACACTGTCAGCAGCTCTGTTTCTTCATGGAGATGTCAACAGAGGAGAAATGGGCAGGATCATGGCACTAGAAAGGTGCCTGAGCACCTCTACCCCTGTCCTGGGAGGAAGCAAGAATTTTTAACCAGTGATGAGCACGCTCCCAGGACAGAGACCTTTACTATGCCAAAAAGGATGGCGCTTGGCTTCCCAGCTTGCTGACTGTTGCACACCACTACCCAGCACACATTCTGTCTGCTCAGCAAGTAGGAGCTCACTTGCTCCATTTCCACAGCAAAGTACTTTACAAGGTGAAGAACAGCGCAGTCGGCTCTCATTCAAAGCAGGCCTGATATTGCAGAAGTCTGTGGTCTATGCATTCCTTACCTACTCTGCTGGCTGCTGCCTCAAGTATGGTTTCAGTCCAAAAACTATGTCTAGACTCACAAATTAAATGTGCCAAGACTGTTCTCTGGCCTGGAGCCCTGCTGACACAGCCCGTGTCCTTACTATTAAGCTCTCGGTCTCTGTCCCAACCACAGGGGCCTCACCCAAACTCCTCTGGCTCTTGCTAACCTGTAACTCTGCCTGAGGAGGATTTGGATCAGCACTAGCTGGTTTGGATCAAACACTGCTAGGCTTTATGCTGACAACATCCCAGTGTGGACTATCGAGATGCAATGCCCTGGAATAGTTATCACTATTGCCAAGATGCTGTACCTTTGTGCCCAAGCAAGGAGAAAGGCGTATATGATTTGGCAAGATATCAAGATGCTGCCTCTTCATACACTATTATACTAAACAAAGCAAAAGCTTAAATGGACCTTACTTGAAAAAGCTGCTAAATTACAGTTTTAACCTTGACTATCATTCTGTTTGGTGTTTTTGTTATGGCACCTTTGTTACTGAGTCAGTGTTAAAAATAAAAGTAAATACATAAAAAGGCAGCACTTTTCAAGGCCATATATAAGGCTTGAAACACATAGGGCTTTGGAAAGAAGGATACTTCACATCCAGGTATGGTGGCATCACCACCTGAACAACTTTGATCTCTGGTGCCAACCCACTGCCCAAAGAGCTCATAAGCTGTAGAATGACGAAACGAGACCCTCACTGTGTGAGACGCATCAAGCACCCTTCAGTCTCCTGCATCTAGAAAACATCCAGATGACAAAATGCTGGGGTTTTCTGGGACAGCACAGGAAATAGGTTTTTGTCTTTCCTTTAAAAGGTCACAGTCTCTGCACTTCTAAGGGTTTGGATTTGCCTTAGCATGAGCTTATCTGAGCTTGTTTTAGCTGTGCTTATCTCATCTAGCATTCAGGTGATTATTGTCCCATCTGCACAAGTTAACTTGGAATCGCGGTTACAGCCAGGGTCTAACAAACTTGACAGAGTCAGTCCTGGCAGCATCCAGTCCCTGGGCAGGGTAATGGGTGAACATGGGTCTGGGACCATTCCCAGGAGGCAGCTGGGGAAGGGAGAGTTTACCAGCCTGGCCATGACCCCCACGGCCAGGGGAGCTCCAGGCACCAGGTTTAGATGGAAACTGACACCAAGGCAGACATGGAGCCTAAGTAATCCCGTGAGCTTGTCCTGCTCCTCCTGCATGCACAGCTCCTTGCACAGGGGCATTTAAAATACAGTATCAAATGAATCCAAAAAGGAGTAACTTGCCCAAACTCCAGCTCTGGATTTTCAGGGAGTGTCACCCCTGGGTCCTGGCCTGCTCTGGAGTTGCAATGGTGTCCTCCCCTCAGCCCCCAAACGTCTGTGCTGTGTAATTGATAGTCTTCTGCCTAATATAATAGCATCACTGAGAACTTCACCATGAATCGCAGTGTTGAGAAGCACTTGGTTTCACCACCCTTCCTTTAATAAATCTCAAATGCAAACTATACAATCACCTGCAAAAATCTGTTTTCGTAAAACATGTTTAGTTGGCATATAGTTTTTGTTATCTTTTCTGTAACTCAATCCTGGTTTGCACACCAACAAGAGTTTCATAGAACTAACTTTAGTTTTAAAGAATTATGGAATACATATTTGCTTTTCTACTTAAATCTTAGAGTCACAGAGATAATGAGTATTCAAGGTAGGTACACTGAATGAGTGGGAAGACAAAACTACATTTCAGACTAAATATGCAGTCTCTCTCAAATTGAGAGTGCAAGACCAAGACAGCTTTTATTTTTCCAAAGAGTGGCCATAATTTCATGTTACATCCACAGAGCCGAGTCTCACAGCATCAACCAACCTCATATATTCTGGAAATGTAAACTCTGTTTGTGTTCTGTGCAAAACAGTAGTTAGTTGCAGTACTGGAAATTTTTAATTTGGAAATATAGTCCGTACATGAAAACAGAATTGTTGAATTAAACAGTCAAGGATAGGCCAGGTAGACTTTGCAGTGCATTAGAATTTTTTCATAACAGCAATAAATACCTAATCTCAAAGGTACACATGAAAAAATATTTTTGGCAAACAGGCAATAGAAATCAAAGTTCAAAACAGAAAAAGTTAAACCATGATGTAACAACAAATCTTGTCTTTAGTAATGAAACTGAACAAACTTGCAAATAAAAATCTAACATATCTTAAATGTGATTTTAAATATACTTTTTCATTTTTTATATTTTTAATGAATTTCAGACAAAATTATTCTGTAACAGCTGAAATACCATCTGCATCTCTTTTCCTAAAAATGTTACATAACAAAGTCAGTAAAGTTTTTAGAAGACAACAGCAAGAAGTAATGATGTTACAAAAAAGTTCAGTTCTTCCTGGGACATTAGATTTTTTTCCTGAAACTATGTGATTTGAGAGACAGAGAATTTGTGTTGCTATTACAGGGGATATATGACTTTCTAGCACAATCAAGCTATAAGTAACAACAGCTTATTCTGTACCATATTCAGTTAAAATTTGTTCCCTTCTTCAAATTTCATTTTGTCTTATTGCAAGTAGAAATTGTTCCGCTGATGATGTTTTCCATATGCATTTGTGCAAACACCTGATCTCAGTTCGGGATCTTAGATGTCGTTGTAAAATATGTCACAATCTGTTTTTTGAGCTAAGAGTTATTTCAGCACTCCAGGCAGGGATACTGTCACAAATACAGACATAGAAATGATTTGATGATCTTGAATGATTTGCATTGTTTTGGAATAAGCAAAACCAGGAAACAATTCCAAAATATCATAAAGAATAATTTATTCTTATTTTATCTAGAACTAAAAAAGGTTGTAGTCATTATTACAAAGTATTTTTTTAAAGACCAAAATTATAGTGACCAGTCATTTTAAAAAAAAACAAAACACTAGTATAAATAATGACAGTCTTACATAGTGGCACATTCTACAGACTAAAACATATCATGAAAGCAACTGTGGCCATACCTTCATCAACACCCAAGCAGACATGCATTATTCAACCCTTTTAAAACCATCAGTATATCATACCAATGTGTGAACTCAACAAAAAAATGCATCCATCTGACACAGAGAAGGTATTTGGATGTCTACATGAAAACAACGAAACAGCTCACAGTTGTGTTGGGATGTAAAGAGCAGAAGACAAATTAAATATTTCAATAAATCTCTCGGGTTTTCTTTGCATTCTGTTTTTATTTTTCTTTTCAGCTTTGAAATCAACTCAGAAGAACACTTTGTATCTAATCCTGCTATATAGAGAAGAAAATTCACTGAGCTGCAGTGACAGCAAAGCCCACTTAAAGTTCTGCAGAATAAGGTATTACTGCAAATTTGCTCATAAGCAAACTCTACTGAGTATTGTCATAAAGATCAGAAAACAGCTGAAACTCTACATGCCAGTCAAGTATGACTGTTTGATTTTAATGACTGCTCTGTTGGAATATATCCCAGGGAATCATTTAATTTCACAATTGTGGAGAGTAACATAAGTACTTAACTGAGAAAAGATTTCCAAAATACATATTTTAAGTATCCAAGGCCTGATTTTGAATGTAGGCCCGTTAAAACCAGGTATTTGGTATTCTAGCCAAAAATGGTGCCTTGGAACAAGCAGAAGGCAATGCTTAGGCTCTCAGTGGAATAGGAGAGAAGTACTTGAGCTAGCTTGGCTCTGAGAAGCAGCGTAACATTAGACTGGCTCCAGAATGGCTGAAGTACTACATATCTCAATAAGGATAATTGGTTGAAGGACACTAATGCACCTGTATTGCTTTGGGGGCTAAAATACCTGATTCAGCTAGACCACGTATCTCTTCAGCAATCTGCCTTCCCTTCCATCAAAAATTCTTCAGAAGTGGAGTCCAGACTGGCTTTGCTGAGCTACACCAAGATGCTGGAAATGTTGGTGTTGGAACATTTACAAATAAATGTGAAAGACTATTTCACCTCTAAAGCCTGATCATTTTCAGCTTTCATAATTCCTTTTCCTACCTTCAATTACACTGAGTCTTTTGATCCCAAAAGAAAACAGAAGAAAGCCTTCGGTCTGTAACATACTGAACACACAGTTCTGAATTGGTGGAAATAAGAATCTTAACCTTAAATACCTGGATGTGCAAGATACGCTCACACAGACTCAGGCTAAGAATTATTTAGATAAAATAATTTTTCTCCTGGAAGCAACCATCACACAAATGGTACACATTTTTCTACTTACAAGTGATAGCTCTATCTCTCCCTAGTCACTTCTTTTATCTACTTTTCCCTATCATTTTTCTTTCTCTCCACCATGCTCATCTTCATATTTTTATCAGACATTCAGACAAAAATTCAAATGACCACTTTCCTCAAAATCAGTAATAACAATCTTATCCACTGAATTACTGACTTTTCACTTACTGACCAGATTTTCTACGCCTTTCTTCAGCATGTAGCCTGTCTGTTTATAATCAACTTTGCAGTGTATTTTTAATCATTTGTTCAAACAAACCACTTCAAACTAGCAAAAATCTTTTCCCTTACTACAGCTGGCTCAAATCAAATATAGTCCAACTACGTTATTACAACTAACCTATTATAGATGTCGTGGTTTAACCCCAGCCAGCAACTAAGCACCACGCAGCTGCTCACTCACTCCCCCCCATCCAGTGGGATGGGGGAGAAAATTAGGAAAAGAAGTGAAACTCCTAGGTTGAGATAAGAACGGTTTAATAGAACAGAAAAGAAGAAACTAATAATGATAATGATAACACTAATAAAATGACAACAGTAGTAATAAAAGGATTGGAATGTACAAATGATGCACAGGGCAATTGCTCACCACCCGCCGACCGACACCCAGCCAGTCCCCCAGCGGCGATTCCCCGCCCCCACTTCCCAGTTCCTAAACTAGATGGGACGTCCCATGGTATGGAATACACTGTTGGCCAGTTTGGGTCAGGTGCCCTGGCTGGGCATGAGAAGCTGAAAAAAATCCTTGACTCTAGTCTAAACACTACTGAGCAACAACTGACAACATCAGTGTTATCAACATTCTTCACATACTGAACTCAAAACATAGCACTGTACCAGCTACTAGGAAGACAGTTAACTCTATCCCAGCTGAAACCAGGACAATAGACTATTCCAGGTAGAAAGAAACATGATAATGAAATTAGTGACTCCAGGACATATCTACTCCCAACTGTGTCATACAAAACCATGCACATTTTGTACTTGTTTAGAACTGCCATACTGAATAAGGGCTTCATCCTGTCATTATGAAATGATGCACTTGTTCAGGGTGCAATCATCCTCTTCGTTTCCAACTTTATATA
Source organism: Haliaeetus albicilla (assembly GCF_947461875.1). Taxonomy (NCBI): domain Eukaryota; kingdom Metazoa; phylum Chordata; class Aves; order Accipitriformes; family Accipitridae; genus Haliaeetus; species Haliaeetus albicilla. The sequence goes on from NC_091500.1 coordinate 21,182,781, forward strand.
TGACTGAGCTTATTTTTGAGAATTCTGGGAATCAGTACGCACCATTCTATTGATTTTGTGTTGTATATACTTTGATACTTTCACATATTTAAGTTTCCATTTAGAATTTCTTTTTAAATGCATACTATTCTTGTTGCACATGTTCTTCAACATCCTTTATATATATAAATAAGGGATCTATGCAATGCAGAAGAATAAAAATTCTCGTTTGGAAAGGAAAAAGTACAGCATAACAGTAGAACACCTTTTTTCATCACATTCTGCTTATTCTCTCCATGCATTTATATCTATATTATTACTCTCTGCACATTCTCTCTCTCTTACTAGCTATGGCTTCCTTTTAGGTACTACAATACAGTGTTAAACATACCCCATTAAGTACTCTCAGCCTTACTTTGCAGCCAAGAATAGTTGAAGGAATAGCACACTGCTATATCTCATTCGGTTTACTACATTTAGAAATCCTAGACTACTAGTAATTTTGTTCCTCTCTGTGGAGGTTTGACTGTTTTCAGAAGATAAATGCAAATTAAAACAAAATTTTATATTAAATAATACATTTTTCATTAGGATTGCTTGAAAAGACTGGACACAGAGTAAGAGTCCCAAACTTGCATATACAACGAAATTTTCGCCCAGGATAAGAGTGGTGGGAGAAAATACAAAACATACTTTCTTACTGAGAACATATTTTACATAAAAAGCTAAAAACTATGTCAATCAAAAACACCGTAATTACTTTGGGCAATATTATTCAACAACTGACACAAAAAATTTCTAAGTTTCAATCATCTCATTCCTTCAAAGTCATGCCAAAATTACATTTTAAACACAGACAGACGATCCTCAGAGATTCAGATTCAAATCCCAAGAACAGATCAAAAATGTATTTTTCTTGTGGTCATGTTCAGTGTCACTTTGAGGCTGCGCTCTCAGCCACTTCAAAACTACATACATTCACAACCGTCCCACATGACGCTGAAAGTTAAAAGGTAACACAGGTTTGCCCACCTCACTGCAAACCTCTTAACACAAAGGTTTTCCCATGCTGAAAGGAAAAAAAAAACCTGCTTTCTTATTCTGGTTTTCAAAAAAACCCTGTATACCTGAAACTCTGAACATATACAGAATATCTATATGAGCAAGGTTAGCTGAATTACACCCTAACTTGTATTTCAATCTCCTGTCTGTTCAGGCAGCAGGCTTACAAGTAGGTACGTAACAGGTATGCTCTTTCTTATACCACTTGCCTTTGTGATTAGCTCCTCTTTAAAAATAACGGAGCTTTGAAAACCAGAATTTTTGGAAAATTCCTTACAGTGTGAAAGTTATGACATAAAATATAAAGAACCACCATCCTGTCAAACACTTTCCATTATCCTTCCTTTTGCAGAGAAGGGTAAGATTTTATAGGAGGCCCCAGGGATATGAAACAATACTTGAAAACATACAAAAATAGCATGCAAGTTTCTGTCTTTTCCTCTTCTATCTGAACCACAATAATTATACAGTATGATTATTGTAGCCCTCTTTCTTTTTGAGGTTCTTGGCACCCAAATTCCTTCCCCCAAGCATGTCAGAAACACTCCGTTTAAAGGTTCTTGTTTTCCTTTCATTCTGACTTCCAAGAAACATGAAAGCTTTCCAAACTCCTTCTTCACTGGAGAAGTATAAACATTTTGTCCTTATTCTTCACAGGCCTGTTTTTTTTTTCGTCCACAATCTTAGCCACCCAGATTTCTGTGCAGCCTCCCTCTCTGATCTGCTCTGCCAGAGCACTAGCAAGAAGACACTGTTTGTGTCCAACAGCACAAAGGGATCTCCATACTTTTTCCTATGCTACTCACAAGGCACAAGAAGGTCTTGCTGAGCAAAGCTGCTCTCCTCTGTCAATGACCAAGAATATTTGACTAGTTTCACATTGAAGAAATGACTTTGTTGACATGAAATCAAGCAGGAGACTGTGAGCTAATCTAAAACACTATCATCCCCATAAGGATTTAAAAGGACCACTACTGTAAGGACACATGATTCTAATGACACATGGAAGAGAAACCATCATTCTGTTTAGGGGAAAAAGAAAAAAAGCATGCAGCAGTGTGACAAACAACACCTTAGCTCTCTACTTGAACTACAACCAAATATAGTAAGGAAAAGGCTTGCTGTGTATAAGGTAAGTAGCAAGTACAGTCATAAATTGCCCTGGCCCTACTTTTGGTCATACTGAGATGTACTGTCAAGAGCTTTGCTGGGAGGATGGTCAAGCACCGGTAAAGGTTAACCAGAGAAGCTGTGGAGTGTCCAGCCTTGCAGATATTCAAGACCTGACTGGACATGGCCCTGAGCAACATCCTCCAGCCAAGTCTGCTCTGAACAAGGGGTTGGACTAGAGGATCTTCAGAAGTGTCTTCCCACCCCAGCAGTTCTGTGACTCTTAAGAACTGACACAACCTCAACCACAGCATGCCTAAAAGACCTCACTGGAATGTCTCCCCATTGGCTCCAATGGGCTTCAGTTCAAAAGTCTACCATGAGCTCCTGAGACACCTCTTTTTTCTTTCTACAACACTTCTAATTCCTTAGACTTTACACCATCTTTTTCTCCTTTGTCTTACTAAAAGGTTTTGTTTACGGGCCATTAAGATTAAAAAATAACCACTTCCATGATTGTATTACCAGCAATTTTCCTTTCCGTACTAGAATTTAAGTTCTAATCTGTGAATACATCATTTGATAGTTAATATCAGAAGTTTATGTTTTGCATATAAAGAAACTATATGTAAAAAATTTAAAAGGCAACAAGACAAAATTTAAACAAAAATAGTGCTGAACAAGCAACATGAAGACATTGCTGCATAACTCAGGTAATACAAGCAAATAAATAGCTAGGAACAAGCATTCATTATGTATCTGGATGCAAAAAGTCTTTTAATCAGAAGTCACTCTAACTCAAACTTAAGCGTGGAGTTTCCAGAAATTTGGCCTACTTTATTTGTAGAACAATTTATTTGTGTAATGTGCATACATTTCAATAACTCATAGTTTAAGTTTCCTGATGCAATCTAAAATAGATGCAAATTGACTTAAAAACTCCAAAAAATTGTAGAATAATATGTAAGAATTTACTTCTTGGTTTTCATTATCTAAGATAATATTCTGCAGTCGCATATAGGTGATGATCTATCTTACAAAATGTTGCAAAGTCAGTAACAGAAGACTTAAAAGCAGAGCACTGTTAAGAAATCTTTTCTTAGAAAGAATGAAGATGTTGAATTTTGTGTCTGAATTAGAGAGTGGGCACATGACAAATGCAAATTAGCAAGTTTCTCCCACGTGCATATATTTTCATCATTTAACAAGCTAAACAGAGACCACATGCTCTTTCCCTAACACTGAAGAGAGACTGTTTTCCTGGTTGCATTTTATTTCTTGCTGAATTTTAGACATGCTAAACTGGCATTGTAAAAGTAAAACTACAAATAAAATTTGAGCACATCAGTTGCACAATTGCAAATTGAGCATATTAGTTCACTACAATCCAGGAAAAAATACCAAACAATTATATTTAGAGAATGCTATAAAATCAAAAAGTGTCTTTACATGTAATGTGTAATGATATATTTATGGTTTTATAGAGGCCTCTGTAGATTTCATAGTAGTATACATTAACAAATTCTTCCTGACATATGATACACAAAAATGCATTGAAAGGTTTAATGCTCCAGTGGATCTGACGCACATTCAGAGTAGCCAAGTTTCCTATCTGAAACCTCCATGTCTAGCCAGATGGCCAACGTTCCACCCTTTTCACAAAGTCAGAAATTGTTTTGAGAACATCTGTATATAACTATGCTTTCTGCAAATCTAAACTCAATGATTATTGGGGTCAACAGGAAGATTTATACTGATGTTACACTGCCTTTAGACCAAATCTGCAATATCAAGTTTGTTACGCATCAGCAGTTTCAGATATCTAATCCTAATGTTAAACATAATGATTTGTGAAAACTAGAACATTTGGTGTTCCATCTTGATTTTTTCCTTTGTAGCTCATGATGTAGTAGGAGAACCACTGGTCAATAGGAAGCAGGCAAAATTAAAAGCATATATTATTACAAGGGGAAAAAAAAAAGAAAAGCAAACGCTAACATTGGTAATATTCATTCTTATAAGTTGCCAGGTAGAAATGTAAAATTTTTCAAAGATTTAATCTAAACCTACAGATGACAGAGCAGAATGTGCACCAATGCTATGTTTTAATGGACTTAAAATGAATTTAAAAGGAGCATTTTCTTTTAAAACAGACTGAAAAATAGAATTTTAGTCCCACATTCATCAAGGAAAAGCATTTTGCATGTTTCAGGGTTTTTCTGAAGTACAACTCAGCACATCCAAACTGCCATTCTGAAATCAAATTCAGTGGTGTCTGTGAGGACCATAGAAAAAATGTTTTCCTCATAAAACTGTAATCTTAAAAAAATGAAAGTATTTAAGTTGCAGAAGGTTGCTAAACATGCTTTCCCTTTCTTCTATAAAACTTTTATAGAAACTACGTAAATAAAACTAAACCCTCCTCTTTGGACACCATTTAACATAAGTGCTTTTGGAGTTGTCCAAGCTGAAAGCAAGCCAACCCAAAAACCTGCCTCGTGAAAAAAGATACTCTTGAAATTTCTTTTCATTAGAGACATTGAGTTGTCAAAGTTATACATCAGTCACACAGAACAGAACAAGCAAAAATCCCTCCACACCTTCTCTTCTAGCTCAAAGTTTAATATTTTCATTAATTTCATGTGACTTAACACAGGAGCTACCTTGGCTAATTTTAATTCACCATTAAAGAAAGAAAAATTGACAATGGCCCTCCCTAAACTGACAAAGGCTTTACTTTCCAGGAAGAAAAAGGAACAGAACTGACAAGAAGTGACAGAACACAGTTGTTTGTCGTGTCATTCTCCTAACAGAGCTGGACTGAAAAAAAAATTTCTTTTTTTTTTTTTTTTTTTTGAGAAAAAGCTTAAGTTTTTAAAAGCTTGCAAAAAAACTTCAAAACCTACTTGCTGGCATGAACTAAAGTAGGTTTAGAAACAGAAAACTTGTGAAAGAAATATACAAGCACTGGTTTCTACACCAAAAATAACATGAGAAACTATTCCTGACATTTAGAACATGTTGTAAGGCAGTATTTTGGTGTGCATTAATTGAGGAAATTCTCTGGCAAACAGCCAACAGCTAGAATAACATACAGGACTTGATCATAGTTTTTTGACTCATGCTGAATACCTCCATGTACAATCTTGAAAGACCACAAATCCAACCCTTGACAGTGATTATGAGAAAGTGGGAGTATCTGCACTAATTTTGCAGGATCGTCCCCACTGGCACGCTAACAGGGATGAACAGAACTTACCATCATTAGGCGGAACAATACTAAACCCAGTGAAACTAAGATCCCTCCCAGGCAGCAACTCACAGATTTATCAGCTTTGCTTTGTAACACATTAACTCTCCATATATTTTCTTTTTTCCCCCCTTTTTAGCTCTTGAGTAGCCATCCAGGACCTCTGTCAATTAGGAACTGAGAATGATTTCATACACTCTGCTTTTCTTCCAACTGTGTAAGAACTGTGTTGATGGAAGACTAGACGAGCAATGAAGTAGGCTATGCATCTTTTTAACAGCCTATTTTGTCAAAAGAAAATTGTTATCAAATTATCCCAACATATTTCTTTATGAAAAACATTAATAGCATGAATATATCTTTTCTTCTATAAAATGTGCATTTTCCTATTTTATCACTATTAAACAATACAAAAATGCTGTTTATTACAAGCATCTAGAGCATAACTCATAAGCCTTTGAGATGCATATTAACTAAACAACAAGTTTCACCAAGATTTTATTGCTCTGTTCTCCCAAAAAGCATTGTGATGTTCTCTTTCAAAAGCTAATTTAAATATAAAAGAAAGTCTCTTAAAAGCATTCTTCACTACAGAGATTTTGGTATTTGTTTCTAAATGAAACCAAATGCTTTTTTATTAAAATAAAACATAATATTTTCATAACTAATTCACTTTTAGTCATAATATGGCCTTAAAGGATTGCCAGAAGTATTGTACTTAATCATAACACATTAGTCTTTCACATTGGATTAGCAAAAAAAGCCTGAGTGACAGCCACAATAATAGAGCATTACAGAAATTGAAACATTCGTATTTTTCACCGTCTTGGGAAAGTAAGACTGACCCATCAAAAATAAATTTAAATTTTTCTATTTTAAGCTGATTAAGACTCATACTTGGAATACTCAGTTATTTTTCTGTCTATGCAACATCAGAAGGACAGTTCACTAATCAAAAAAATTTCTGATTAAAAGGAAAATGATAGGAAAGTCAGTAAGAAAGATACTGTCTTCCTGAATAAGTGAAAAAAGCACAAATGCATTACGTATCAGCAATCCCTCATGTAAGGTACTTTATAAATCCCTTTCACACAACATCTAATTGTTTCAGTCTTGAAAGCATTACACACAATAGGCTTGTGAGGCAGAGCACTGTTTGCTGGCTGTGTAGATACCTAGACAAGGAAGAAAAGGATGGGCATGACTGACGGCTACAGAGCAGTCAGACATGAGCTTTCTCTGCCTTGCTCCAGAAGGACCTACTACAAGCAAGTTCCAAGCATGAAAGGGTACAGACGTAGTTAATCTCAGAGCCGTTCCCAAATTTCAAACTAACCATGGTTTCAGCACAAGCGCTAACATAGCTCTACATTAAAATTTACCTTTGTTAAGAAAAAAACCTGCACTGAATAAAGCAGTTCACTCACAGTTCTCTGAAGTACCCAGGCTACACCCTCACCAAGGAGACAGCACTCTCAGTTACTTGTAAGAGGAAAAGCTCATGAACCTTGCACAACTATTATCAGATTTTATTTTTAAAGCTGTTTTGCGTGATTTTCAGACACGTAACACCAGTAAGCAGCTGACTGATACAACTGTTCAGTGTGAGAAACTGGATGTACATTATCCCAAATAATCTGAGAGAAATTATATGCAAGGAATACTGGAATGTTTAAGTCTACAGGAGACGCTGACTTGCATGTTTTGATTCCCCTTTTACAAAAATCAGTTCACTCAATTCCACTTAAATCAAGATTGCACCGATTGTGCATAAACTTTTCCCACTGCTCATCTCTTTTAATCAGATATTCATGGCTACTGTATCTCAGTCACATGTTCTGATAAGACATACAAAATCTTTGAGAGGAGGGCACCAACAGTTAACCATACAAATCTTTTTTTGGTGTCTGTAATGGTAGCTAAAAATTTATTCTCCACATTAATCTCGATCACAAGTTCCAGAGGGCTATAAATCCATTTTTACAAGTAGTGATTTCTTAAGTAAAAGATAAGATGTTTAATGTTTATTCTGTCTTTAATTTTCTTCGAAAAAAAATTCTTTTAAAGTCTTTCATGTTAATGTCACTGTAGGGAGGCTAATCCTAAAGGATGCTAACAGTGCATATGAACGTAACAGTGCATATCTCAGTATAGTGCACACCAACTAATCAATGTTTCAGTGAAAGATGCAAGAAAAATGCAAAACCAAAATGCATCATTTTATAAGCCTCTCCATTACAGACAGTGTACGTGTTCCTGGTAGTGAGTCAGAGAAAAACCCATTGTCTGGGCTGGCCATCACCCTGGGCTTATTGTGCAGCTGCTCACTCTTGCTGCCTCTGCCATACACAGGCTGAAGCCCCCCAAGCCCAGCACTCTGCTGCACCAATTCTGTGCTAGTAAGAAAACCATACCTAACTGATACTGCCTTAAACATACTGCATACATTTTGGTGGCAGGCCATTTCATGACACACAAGTTGCAGTAAACGAAACAGTTCCTGGTGTCCACCCCACACATTTCTGAATTTGGGTTATTTCACAGCATCACAGTATCACAGAAATTACGTTTTTCATAGCATTAATACGAAGTATCACTATACCCATATTCACGACGTTTTCTCAAAGTAATGTGAATTGATGTGAATTAACAGTTATTTCAGGGTTTCAGACAGACAAAGACTTTTCTGGAGACCTCTGCATCTTATGTCCTTGTTGCTTCTTACTGTCTATCAGTAACAAGAAGACCAGGAGAACATAGGCTGTTCATGCAGCCATGAACAGGACCTCTCTGTGCTGGTGGCAAGGAACGTCTGTATCTCACAGAAGCATCCTCAGAATCCTAATGCAACCATAGTCTACAGGACATTTCTTAAACAACAGGTGAAAAATCTGCAGCTGTACATGGTCAAAGTGAGAGATAAGAGTGACAACAGTCCTGATGGCACATGAGGAGTCCGACAAGGATGCAATAGCTGGCCAGGGAAGTTTTCAATAAGCACCGTTAAAAAAGGAATATGTGTCAGTGAAAGAGAAGCAGCTCACTGTGTATCACCTTAAATCAGATATAATTTTATTGAAATTAGGATTACATGAATGAGACAGAAAGGAATAAAGTTTCATAATTGTGTCTCAAGACATTTGAATAGAAAGTACGTGTAGGGCTTATATAAATGTTACTTTAACAAATGTTATAATTTTCATTAAAATTATCCTCTTTTCTTTGTCTTAACCCCCCTCCAAGTGTACAGTTCCCAAATGACTATGGGAGTATCAACCCATTCCTATTCCATGACATGAATAATAAAGTTAATCTACGGATATACATCTACTCAATTTAATCAAGTCAAACTCAGCGATGTGTATTATGAAATGAAAACAGCTCCTGGGAAACACAGCTTAAAAAGATGCCCTGCTTCTTTCAGACAGCCTACAGCATATGCAATTACCCAGCAACTCACTACGGATAGAAAACAAACAGAAAAAGGTTAAATCTTGCTTCAGTCGCCTGACTCTATTCTTAAGAAATTATTTTTACTTATCAACCTTTACTTTGTCTCTTTCGGTAGTAGTTACCTACTTCTGTTAGTAAAACTTGCAACTATTCTGCAAATAAGTACAAAACATAAGCGCTGCCACCATCCCTTAAGATACTTCTAATTTTTCAAGTGTTAACTGCTGTGTTGTACATACATTATGAGTCTCACTCCAAAGACACTGAGTCAGCTTTAATTGTTTATGTAGGGTTTTAGTAACACTCTTTGAAGCTAGACAGCAAGTCTTTGATCTTTAAAAGCTTAAATTACAGACTCAAATGTATATCCTCAAACCTGCAGTTAATCTGAATTAAGACTCAAAATGAGGGACTGATTCACATTTCAAATTAATCAAGAATTTTAAGACGACACTTGCTAACTGATTAGTCTGCAAAATATGTCATTCTTAAACAGAAATAAATCCTAAGAAACGTTTATCCTGTAAATTTTTTTTGTAACATTCTGATATAAAGACCTCATTCTGTAACACACTCAAAGGGAAGCAATTTCAATTCTTCCTGGAGTCAATAGACACTACAAAGTATTCAACTATTCATGTGACAAAAGAACTTAACAACTTTGGCTTTACTCTTGGAACACAGCTAAAAGAAGGCAGTATTTAAAAATTGCACCAGTGTATTTCACACCAATGTAGGAAATGCCACTAAGTAAAATATAAGACTAAGTAAATCATAATGGTAGTTTAATTTTCTCCACATTATTTCCAAAAGAGGTTCCTTCACCTCCTTCCTCTTCCACTTCCGTAATTATGTCCCAGCATAGCCCCTCTCCCCCCTTTTTAAATGAATAAACCAGCTACATGTAGGTTCGAAAAAAGATGAAAAGAACACTAGTACAATGATTCCTGACGTTTCAGTAACATCACATAATACTCTTGCTTCAAAAGGGCAACACAGAACACTTAGAACAGATGTGCTAGTCTATTTAAACATGCGCTTGGTAGGCTGAAAGAAAGCACACACAGATAACCGGATTTACAAAGAGACTATGGTTAAGTCTGCAAACAACCTTAATACAAGAAAGGTGAGCCTAACAGCATGCTGCTGTGACTCGGCTCTTGAATCTTGGGGACCCCACAATCTCTCATCAGTGTAAGAAGGAGACAAGTAAGTTAGACTTTGCCAGGCAAACAAACTGAGCATAGGATATGGCTAAAAGCTCCATGTGAAACACTGAGAAACAAGGTCTATTCAAGAGGATGGGTGGATACAGAGACAGACGCACACACAGCTGAAACTGCAGAGCTGCTGGCCCTCTCCCAGAGTCAGGAACTCAAAAAAGTCTCTCTCCTCAATCAAATGAGGAGACCATGTCTACTGCCTTATACAGAACAAGAGGAAAAAGATAAAAGCATTCATCTGATTTGAATCTTAATATAGGTAGTAGGATCCTATGACGCTATAAAAAAAGTAAAAAAACGTTTGGAAGAAAGGAAGGTAGGGGTCTACACAAACACCCAACTCTGAATGCTTTGTCTTTCATCGCCTTCACTGGAGGAGTATCACAGGACTTGTCACAGATCCATTTAATACACCTGTACCTACTTAACCATATCCCTTCGTGTGTAGCCTTTTTTATGTGCAACATGTGGGACAGTAATCCTGAAATCCTCAACTTAGTGTCAACACAGAGCCACCAGCTGACACTTATTTGTACTACAGATACCTTACATGCTCAGCGCTGGCTGTAGTCTTCAGCTGTTAATCATACTATAACTGCAGAACCATGTTAATTGAAAGTGTAGCCTTCAAAAATGAGATATAATCCCTTTATTTGTCATTTATTGCAGAAGTCCTGAGGAGTAGCTTCAAGTTTTCAGCTAGTTTCCTACTTTCTCCTCTTTATTTTGATATTAAAGCCTTACGAGCCTGACAAGAGGAAGACAGAAAAATGCTTTGGTTGAGTATTCAACCAAGTTTCATTGACCACAGGAGGTTAAGAAAAAACACTTGTACGCTCTGCATAAAATAAAGTTGTATTATCAATTACAAGAAACATTATTCATACTGACACATAACTGATTTCAAAATAGTAATTAACTTTAAAATGAGGACTGTATAGCTTCTCCACAGAGAATAAAAGAACTAGTTATTTCACTATCCAGTGAGACTTTTTGTGGACCTCTACACTGCTAGCTGACAGTCAGGCACTGCAATCACATGGAATAGTTGTGGCCTCAGATTCAAGATTTTTGCCCTACATCTGTTATGGTGCTAAAGAACATCCGTCAGTCCAGTGCAAATGTGAATACTCTTTGAATCACAAGACAGACCTAAAAAAGAAGTCTGAAAATAACATACAAGCATGTACTGTAGTCACTGTTCATCTCAGTGGGAGGGTAGTTAGTAACACAACATTGTCACTGACATTAACATGTTTCAGAATGAATTTCCTGCTGAAAATAGTAAGATTACATATTATAGCACTGTCCTCAGTTGCAATGCTAACTTTGGGCTCCCATGAAAACCAAACACTACCTTATACTTGCCCTCATCTGCATTTTCCATCTCCCAGCCTACTTCATGATGAACTTGTGAATTTTCAATTCAAAGTGTTATTGTTTACAGAAACAACTTGAACTGATCAAAACAGATATACTGTATTATTTGCAAATTTCAATGAATACCTATTTCCATTAGTTAAATGGAAAAAAAAAAAAAAACAACATAGAGGTTGCTTCCTCCTGGGTTTTGGTCAAGCTTCCTCCAGAATACAAGAGATCCGCAATCAGAAAATTGCTTCTCTATGGAAACATAAAGATCAAATATTCCTCGTTTGACTCTGTATCTCCAACTACTGTTGTCATTTTCTCAGACCCTTTACTGGACAGCACACACACATTAGAAAGAAAATTCTGATGGTAGAGGTGACAACTATTTTATAACGTACCATTACAGATCTGAAAGAAAATCAGAATCAATTAATTTCATTTGTTCTTAATGACAGAACAAGAGGCAACACTTCAAGCTGCAGTAAGGTACATTAGCATCCCTACCAGAAAAAAAAAAAAATTAGTCACCAGATCATTAAACAAACTGCCAAGGGAAGTTACAAACTCATTATCACTTGAAACATGACACCAATCAGAGAAGCCAGAAATAATAAATCTGCCTTGCCAAAATGGTAATAGGTTGTCCATAAATTCCAGAAGAAACACATTCCAAAATTGAAATGGTTTGATTAGGTTACAAAAATTACTTGTTATTACAATCTGCATTATTTTGTTTAGTTGGTAATAATGAATATGAGAAGTGCTATGCAAACAGCCTCCTGAAAGATTACTCAACTGGCAATGTATTTAATAAAGCTTTTCATTATAAACCTTCACTTCTTTTCTTACTGTTTTGAAATTCATAACTTTGGAGAATATAATGCAATTTGGGGCAGACAATAACATCCCTTCAGTTATATTTTTTGCCTATGTTTTCTATACATGTAAACAAAATCAACACCACTTGCTTGCCATTCATCCCGCTTGATACCTTACCTGAAGAAAAACTCCAGCTGGTACAGGACTAAACGGAGCATCGGGCAACCACCGAAGCAGTGGCAGGCAGCCAGCTGCCACAGCCAGCTCCTGCATGGCGGGCACTCGGTGTCGAGGAGCAGCAGGACGAAAGGGTGTTCCTGAGGGGGAGGCAAGGTGCAAGCCAAGGCCAAGCCAGGAAGCCAAAACAAGTCAGAAGGAAAGCTGGCGCCAGCCTGTGCCAGCGTGGCTCAGGTGGGGACAGAGGGTGCCAGGCTGGGCTCAGATGGGGCTCCTGGGCGTTGGGCAGGGACACCGCAGCCCAGGAGTACCCTCAGGGTTTGGATGCTCGACTCCCACCACCAAAATGTGTTGCTTCTGGATTTGAAGGCACAAGGGCTTTGTGAAATGCCATACTGTAACTTAGATTTTACATTCTGTTCTTTCTCTCAGCCTTAAAGTAAGTGCTATTTACAACTGCCTGCTAATTGTGAAAATTAAACTACTTCAGTACAACTAGGCTAACCTCTGTCAGCGTGGCACAGCCATTACAGTACAGAGCCAGGTCGTGCTTAAAATGAGCATCTCTGCAGACTTCTGCCATGCTGGGAGAAGATTTTCTGAATGCTTTAGTGATTTAAGTAAATGACACAGAAGTCTAGAAGAAACAAAGTTAGAACTGTGAAAATATTAAGTTTAGTGGCATACATACATTAATTTAAAGGGAAAGAAATTAGCAAGGACAGTAACTAGTACTACAGCAGTGACAAGCAGTGACTGCCTACTTTGCGAGCACTGCCTTTAAGCAAGTTTCCATGGTTTAGGAGAAGGAATAGGATGCCTGGTATTTAACCCTAAAACTCATCAATTTTTTTACAGAGATCTCAAGCCCCACATTAAATGGCTTTCACAGACAAAACATTGAAATATGTGTGTCAAAGCTTCAACACCAGTCCTCTCCCAAACAGAAAAGTAATTGGTAGTCTGGCAAAAAAAATTATCTCGGTCCAGGAGATCACCCACTTCAGTTTCAAGGACAGCCCAGAATAACATTTTGAAAAGACCATGAAAAGGAAATATGTCAAAAAAAATTAAAAGATAAAATCTTTGCATAGAAAACTGCTAGCTGTAAAATAACAACCAAAGTTACAAGGACTGACAATTTAGCAAGGTTCTTTTTTCTTCTTAGATATTAAAGTTAATTAAAATTGGTGAAGTCATGGAGTCATTTGTGACCTATCCTAAATGTAATATAATCTCATCTGAAAAGCATGAAATTACTCTGCCTATATCTATTACTTCAATTCTTGATAACTATTATAGTCATTCAATAATCCAATTACTATAAATTACATTGCAGAAGTAGGTCCACGCAATAGCTAAAATAGAAAGGATTTGTGACATTGTCCGCACAACACTAATGGACCAAAAGAAACTTACTAGGTAAAACAAACTGAAAAAAAACAAAACTTGCTTTGACTTCCCACAATACGTATATCTGAAAGTGTTGACTTGCTGCAGAATCGGACACTGTTTGAACATACATACAGTTACCATTTTCAAATGCAAGAGTCAAAATGTATATTGAATCTAGAATGTAATGCTAAAATCAGTTTTTAATGCAGTTTGGAAGGTGCTAAGTTTGACAGTACATAGGCATTCTCGGGCGCTGGCCACACAAACTTCCTAGAATGCAGGAATAACATACTCATCCATGTAAAGCTCCATTTTTTGGTGCCCAACACAGAAGGACTTAATCTAATACTTGAGAGTATGGAGCCACTGAGAGTCAAGCTTTGTATGCTAATTCCCAGCAAGGAAAAGGTTCCCAGAGGAAGGGGTAGTTAAACACTGGTGGTCACTGACTACCTCCACTGGTTCAAAATCTGTTTTGAGTTCAGAGCTTTTGAACACTGACAAACATTTATCTTATGTTTATAAACACAAGAAATCGTTTATTTTGGCTAGAGTGTAGCCCAAATGTATGAAAAAAATCTGGCATTTCAGTGTCAGATCAGGGATCAAAGCCAAAACCACATGTGTTACAGGAGAAAAGATGATACAATCTTAAAAGTGCAAGTGCGCAAAACATTTGACTGAAGGGGTAAATGAAGGAAGGAGAGTAAATCAACAATTATTTCATTTTCCAAACGCTTTCAGTCAAATTTAAAAATGCAAATTATATTAAAAAAAAAAAACAAACTAGCTCATGAATCTGGTAACTTGGAATATGAGCCCGCCTCATAAACAGCAAGTTTAGAAAAAAATCAATAGCCCTTATGCAATGTTAGAGGAATGCCAAACAGTAAGAAACAACATCTGTATATATCCTCACTTTTACACTTCAGGTTACAAGGATGCAACATTCAAATGAATAGGTCACCATGCCTGATGTAAATCTACTGTCATTGCTGTCCTCAGCCAGCTGGAATCCATGATCTGATGGCGCACATCTACAATTAGAATCTCTAAAACCCAGTGTCCCCACCTAAAACTACACAGCAGTATCCTTCTGCCTGGTACAGAAAAACAAAATAAAATTATCCTAGAAAAGTTAAGACCATCCACAATTTCCTTCTCAGCTAGGATTTACAGAAGAGAAGCACTTTGTAGAACATTTAAAACAGTCCTGTGAAACAGGAAGAATGTGAGTTTTATTTATTTTGTTTATGGATTAATGAAATATAATGATCACACAAATAACTTTTAACTCTGTATTTCACTATATGGAACTAATGAGTTTTGCAAAATCTGTATCCAATAAAAGAAAACCTCCAAACACACTAGGCATTAATTATCATCATTTGCAACAGTTAAAAATGTATTTATTTTCCCTTTTTGAAATTATGAATAATTTCAGGCAAAAATCTGAATTGCACAACATTTTTTGAAAAAGTAACTTTTCAGAATTTGTTGGGTGTTGTTTACTTCTATGCTCTGGACTAAACAGCCCAGAAAAACTGTTCCCATACATTTCTTTAAGGTATTTACATTCAGCCTTCATATGCATCACAAATGAAATCTATGCTTCACAGAACATGAAAGCACGTTCTCTGAAATTCTTCATAAATGCAAAGCACAATCTGGCTCTGTAAACCTCCAGAACTACTGAGGGGTAAGGCAGGCAGGAAAGAAACAAAATATGCATACGCACACTCACACACAAAGGAAAATAAAAGTCGGGCCTAACTTTGACAACTTAGTTACAAAAATCCATATAGATTTATGTACTATGCACCTTCATTGAAGTTAACGTATCCCACAGAAATTGTATTTATATTAATGAGATCCAGTGGATCTAAAGTTACTCCCACAAAAGTGTAACAATCCATGTGAAGTGATCAGTATTATAAGGATGAAAATGAAAAAAGAAATAATTAAGCTTTAGTTGTTAATGCAAGTTATGAAATAACTGCAGATGTTATTTACTTGGATTTCCACACAGCATTTCATACAGAAAAGAGATCTGCTTAGTGTTTTCCTGCTTGAGATAAATAAAATATTTCAGCTATATCTAGAAAATAGAGACAACCACAGGTGCAGAAAAAAAAAAGTTTTGCTGAAAATCATTAATATGTCTCACTTCTTGTTCTTTTCTGGTATTTCCCCTCTGCATTTTGCTCAGTCCACTTCTTTTCATATCTCTGCATGTTTTAGTTAGATAGTCTTTCATCTTTTTAAATGTATATAAATTTTCTTCATGGTTACAAACCAGTTTGGTTGTTTTTCTGTCCAGGTTCAGTTTCCAAGTTCTGTTCGGCTGGTTCATGATTTGAGTAATTCCATTATAATGAAATCCTGAACAGCACAACACATTTCTATCACCTTCTCAGCTACTATTTTAAGAGATCTGATATTAAGTAATTAAAAACTGTAACAGAAAAGCCAGGTTTGAATTTGAAATGTAGTGCTGTCTGTCCCCAATAATACATCTTTAATAAATTTTGCCTACTTTAAATTGCTAATATGAAAATAAAAATTCATTACTGAGTGCTGGCATTTTCAAGGTTTTAATAAATGAATTGCTGCAGAAAAGCATCATACACTTCACATTATAGAAAAAAGAATAGCATTAGCTTTCAAAAGTCTCCTGGAAAATGCTTTCTCCATCCCATTGATATATATCCATAAAGTTAAATCTTTATATTAGAAAATAAAATATTCCTAGTTGTTGTTTAATAACACAGTGTCTATCTGATGTGGTATTTCTGGACTAATGACCATTTTATTGTGTGGCTTTCCCATGTTTTGACTGGGGATTAGATCTCCTCCTGTCCTAATTCATTTTATTTCCAGCATCTTCGGAGGAGCAAGAGCCTTAATGTAACATGACAATTTATTTTTTTTCACTGACAAAAACCAAACATTATTACACTAATTAGTACATTACCTGAAGAGAAAGTACTGGATACTAATGCTGTAATTCCGCACAGGTTATCTTGTTTATATTTCACTTCTCGGAAGCACCACACAGACTCATCAAATCACAGTATGACTGAGGGTGGAAGGAACCTCCAGAGGTCTCTAGTGCAGCCTCCTGCTCAAAGCAGGGTCAGCTACGACAGGTAGAGTTTGACCCATAACCACCACCCCTAGAGTCCAGCCATTCAGTCTGTGTTCACCCATCCAGCCCATAATGTACCTGCATCCTGATAGAAGAATACTGTGGAAGAGTTTCAAAAGCCTTACTAATCTACAGGTAAACACCATCTGCTGCACTCTCCTTGTACACAAATCCTGTCGTTGTATTATAAAAGGCAATCAGGTTGGTCAGGCATGATCCACCCCTGCTAAGTCCACACTGACTGTTCACAATCACCTTCTCCTTCATGCATCCATGAAATCTCCTTCACATGTACCAAGAGGACTCAGTCCACAATATTGCAAGGGACTGAATTGAGGCTGCCAGCCTGTATTTGCCCATATCTCACTTTAGGCCTGTTTTTAACATGGGTGCAACAACTGCCTTTCTCTACTCATCCAGAAGCTCCCCTGATGTCTATGATCTTTCAAAAGTGATAGAGAGTGGCCTTGTAAGCACATCAGCCAGTGAGTGCTCTCAGCACCCTTGTATGCAGCCCATCGGGTCCCATGGAGTTCTTAGAAGGAAACTCTGCCTTGACCCTCACCCACTACTGTCAGTTCTCTTTCTCAGACCACCCTGAAAAGCAGAGGCCTGGCACACCTGATTGCTGAAGACTGAGGCAAAGAAGGCATCAAGTAGAATGATAGGATCATTTAGGTTGGAAAAAAACTTCAAGATCAAGTCCAGCTGCAAACCTAACACTGCCAAGTCCACCACTAAACCATGTCCTTAAGTGCCACATCTACAGGTCTTTTAAATACCTCCAGGGATGGTGACTCAACCACTTCCCAGGGCAGCCTGTTCCAATGCTTGATAACCCTTTTGATGAAGAAATTTTTCCTAATATCCAATCTAAACCTCCCCTGGTGCAACTTGAGGCCATTTCCTCTCGTCCTAACTTCAGGCCTATGCGTCTCGTCCCAAAGTACCTCAGCTTTGTGTCCACTTTCACTTGCCCCATTCAGCAACAGTCCCACATTTCCCTTGTTCAGCCTTTTATTACTAATATAGTGGCAGAAGCTCCTCTTGTTGCCCTCAGTGTCCCTTGCAAGTCTTAACTCCAGCTGAGATTTGACTGTCCTGACACAATTCCACACAACCATGCAACGTTTCTAAATTCCTCCTTTGTAGTCCATCTTTGCTGCATTTTTGCACTGAAGGTTAGTCACGAGTTCCATGTTTAACAAAGCTCTTATAGTGCCAAGTCCACTTGACATCCTGAGTATTGTGATGGACATTCTTGCTCATGGAGGAGGTTAGTCTGTCACTCCACTCTGGCCTGAGATGGTGGATCTAATTATATACAGATTTCACCATTACAAAAGTAATCTCATACAGCAAAGTAAGTGACAGCAAGACAGAATATAACCCTCTTTGTTAGTGTGAAGATACACATGATGATCTTACATCACTTAAATCCAGAAGATTCCTTGATCAAGAAGATAAATGTCATGGCCAAATCTTTGTTAAATATAATCTGAAAAATGTCTGTAATTGAGAATTCCTTTATTCTCCTTCATAAAATAACTCTAATGGTCAAAAAACTCTGGAGAAAAAGAGAGAGAGCGAAGAACATGTCATAAACATAAAAATTGTACTCTTCTACAGAATTTCTCCTCTAAAAGGAGAAAACAGTGAGTGGCAAAACAAACAACTCAACTTTGGAAAGGTGGCCTTCATCTACTTGTGTTTCTTCATTTTCCTCTGTTTAGAAATAATTATTAGAATTACAATTGGAAAGCATGAAAAACACCTTCACCGTGAAACTGCATAGGAACAGATTGCTCAGATAATTTTGTGCAATTCTAAGGATGGAGATTCCGCCAAATCTAAAATTGAACCTTGGATCTGGGAATCACGACCTCACATACTACCTAGATATTTCAGATATCTTACTTTTAAGAGGCAGACTCTCCCAGCTCCAACTGAAACTTAGCTTCAGCCTGACAAAGCAGAAAAACATAAAATATTCACACAGACATACATGTGGGTGTAAGTAGCATGCTATATGGCATATCGTTCCTGAAAGGTTTCTGATTCCTGAATCAGAAATTCCCCACTTTGCTGCAGAAAAATTAAGCAGCAATTTAAGCACAATAATTCTCCTGTGCAATTCATGAAATAAACTGAACAGCAATAATAATCCTGTTCCTCTCACAGATACCAAGCAAACAAGTAGTAGTAGATCTGTGGACTTGGTTGATGTGTATAGCTCTGAGTACTCTTTATAGAACACGCTATAGAGAAATCACACAAGTAGCTCCAACTCAAACATTTAAACTGGTTATCACTGCTATAAAAAGAATTAATTTTTAAATCAGTATTTAAACTTTGTCATGATCAATTCAGTTGTGAGCCTGTTAATAATACCCAGAATATGGTGATTATCCACAGAATAGTGTTCATTTTGCAATCATATAAAGGGATTCTGCTATCAAAAAGGCTGTAAATCCAGATGCTAAAAAACAACAACTTAACAGAGCCAAGCACACAAAACCATTTTAAGAGAAAGAAACAGCTACAAAAACATAGGAACCTTCTTATTCATAAAAGAAATTGGAGGATTAGGAAAAATCACAAGCCGAACATAAGTCAATCATCTATTTCATGCTCCACGACGTGTAATTATGAGTACTTCATAAGATACATCTAGAGTAATCCTGCTCGATTCAGCATATTGACCTGACCACAGCTGGAGTCCCATAAACAATTTTTACAGATATGAGCCAACTGAAAAAAGTCAATAGCAAAGAAAATGCATGATTCAAAGAGTCAGGGGATTGATGCTGTTTATACTACAGAAGGTATATTGACAGTCTTCAGATACACAGAAAGCTGCCACAAAAAGCAAGTATCCTACTGCAAAGACCAAATGAAGTAACAGCAGACTTCAACTGCAGGGGGAAAAAAAAAAGAAAAAAAAAAAAAAAAGAGTGAAGCCAAAGGAGTGAAGAAATGCAGATTAAGCAACTCAATCTGATCCTGATCAACTTGGGTCTCCAGGCACCAGGGAGCACCAAAAGTGGGCTGCTCCACCAGGGAAGGTAAGCAGGGAGCTCAGGGTGGTCATGAGACAGCCAGGGGCAGTGTCCTTACCCACCAGGAGTGCAGTCCCACAGTACGCAAGCAAGAGAAGTAGAGCAAAATGCCAGTCAAAGTACGATATCAAACCTGACAAAATAGCAAGGAATTATTTATAAACAGACACAGGTAATGCATGAGGAGGAGACATACATTCTCCTTAAATTTGATCAAATTAGACAAGTTCTCTCTCCTGCCATTCAGTTGATCCATGAGAAAACTTTGTCCCATATACTTATTCCCTTCACTACTGCTGTAATCAAATTGTTGGCAGACTAACAGTCAAGATACTAGCAAGACCTGGCAACTTGCAACAGGAACTGAGAATAAGCGGGAATTAAGTCATTAGGGCACTGGGAACTGCAGTCACATTTATATATTGCTTTTTGCAGGCAGAGAAAGCCCTATGTTACTGATAGGTTACAGGTGTTACCTCTTATTCAAGGATGCTCTAAAGCAGAATTAAAGCGCCTGAACAAAAGATTTGGTTTTAATTCTAATCTCCACCCAATCTTTAGTTTATTTTCTAACTTCTCCTGATGAATTAATAGGAAGAATAATTTCCCCTAGCAAAAAAAGAGGGTGTTTTGCATGCTTCAAAGATTACCCATGTCTACTGCCTGGAATATTCTTCACTAATCTGCTCTGCCTCATTTCTTAAAAGAGCCAAGTAATGATAAGTACTCTGCAGTCCATGAAGAAGAGGCGCAAAACAAGCAGCAGAATTTCTTTCCTCTACAGAGTTCCTCAGTTTGTGTAACTAAGGGAATTTTCAAATTGAGGGAGTATTTTCCATCTTACTTCACATAGCACATCTGAGAATAATACTCCAAATCACACCCTCTCAAATGTAGGAAAATTGGGAAGGAGTAGTAAGGAGGAAAAGAAAGAGCTGTCAACATGTATTCTCTCAGCCTGATCTACAGTGCTACACATTACACCAGAGCCTAAATATTCCAAGGAAAGTGGGGGTTTAGAGGGGAAAGACAAGGAAGAGAGGTGCTCTCCTCATTTGTACACCACTGGAGAGAGAGGGGGAGAGAGAGAGAGAGAGATGGAGCGCAGATAATAAGAAGCCTGCATCTTTTAATCATATTTGGAATATAAAAACATAGAATCGAATTTACCGAGCCTATATCCAGACAGACTAGTAATGCATTACAAAAGAAGTAGATCTGCAGAGTAAAACTGCTTTTGTCAAGGATGCAACACTCTTACCATGGGCATTTTGGGGAGGTTTTATTTTGGACTTGCTATAGCATTGTCCCATGGACTGAACCCTCATTAGGGGCTGCAATCAATCAGGTGCATCTATGAAACACCCTTCAGTTTAGTTCCCTCTGAAAGACATATAGTGTGGACGCTTTTGTACCTGTGTATTTTAGTTCACACTAGAAGTAGATTTTTGAAGCAAGTCTCCCCCAGTCGTTCCCATTTCTCATGCTCTGGGCGTCGTAGCATGGTCTCAGAGCACACAAGCTGGAGGTATCCTCCAGGGGCAAACCTATAAAGCCCAACCACTAATGGGTATTCAGTCCACAGGATCAGGCTAGAGCCAATCTGAAATAAAACCCCAGAGATTCATATAGCGTGAATGTTCAGTCCCTCTGTCTTACTCCACAAATCTACTCAAATTCAGATGTGCTACTTACCAACATAGGATATACCTTTGGTGCACTCCAAACCACTTTATGGCACTGACTACATAGCAATAAATACGGATGATAATGAGATTCACCTGAAAACCATGTCCCTAATCCAAAGTAAAATATTAATGCACATGTCCTAGGATGAAATAAAGACTCTTTAGAATGGAATATTTTCCATCACCATTTTATGTTTTGTTCTGCAAGTCAGAGAGTATATAAACATTTGTTTGTTTTGAAAAAGAACAAGCTATTTACTCAGCTCACTGGTGGTAAATTCCCCTGAATAAAAGGGTCAGCAAGTCTCAAATGCTTCTGAGCACATCAGGTTAGTATCAATGACAAACGGGACAGCTACAGCAAAGAGGACCAAGTCTAAGCAGTAGCACCTATAGTAACAAATAAAGCAGCTGAGGGCCTGGAGGTCAGCTGGCATGACTCATATCAGTAAATCTAAACACTTTTGCCCTCCCTGAAGACATGAGCCACAATCATGCTGCCCACAGGAATGGTCCCAAGTCACAGTCTGGATATTGTCTGGAAGACTGCTTATTAGCCTAGGACAAAATTATGCCAAGGAAAATGCTAACAGTTTAACAGTATGATCAAATGTATTTTCATGCTTGGAGCTATGCCATGGCCGCCTTAGTGTAGCTGGTAGCCAGTAATTCCCACCTACGGAAGGGAAAGGATAGCAAAACCTATCTTCAGAAGGGTGCGATCTGAATGGAGTATTACTCTTCTTCTACGGCAGTTACTTGACCATATCCAACAAAACTCCCAGACCTCAAGGTATGGCTGTACCTCTAAATCATACGTTACCCTGTACCACCAGTGGAGAGATTGTAAGACCTAAAGTCTTGAAAAAAATAAGACAAGTTGTTAAGTTCCAGTTAACTGAAACAGTCATAAAAAGTATCTGTAGACCTCATTAGTGAAAGCACCTTAATTTCACATAACAACATGAAATTAGTTCCACAACATATTTGATCTGTAAATATCAAGCAAGCTGATGAGAGAATATTTAGATTGCAATTTACAATTAGCGTATCTGAATTTTTATTCTGTGCAATAATGTTCAGGATGACAATTTTCCATTATATTTAAGAAAGAAACAGTATTTCTTGCAGATTATATATAGATAACATAGATTACTGCTTGGATTGTTCTTTTAAGTCACATCCAATTAAATATAAGATAGAGAATTAGCTCTCAGTGAGCTGAAGCTCTACTAATGAAACATCAACACCGCAAATAAAAGCGGAGATTATAGTCAGACAAGTCAGTTACAGAGAAACACTATTCTTAGCCCTAAATAATGGTCCCTCATCTTTCATTTTGGAGAATGTTTTGATTACTTAATTCAAACAGAAAAGATCCCTTCTCCCTAGGACAAGAGTTTTTCAATTTATATTGATAATACTCTCTTGGCTGGCCTCTATTTGCCAAAGTTTCACAGAAATACTTGAAAAATAATGACGCTCTACAAAACAGTCTACTTTTTACTACTTATAAATTCCATCCAAAAGGAATTTATAGAACTGCATTATGTTCCTCGCACACCTCAGTGCCATAAACCATGGCAATAGGTTGGTGGGTTTGTTTCAGTTTTATTTATCTTACTTCTGCTAGATATGCTGGACTAAGTCATAACTTTTCTAAGGCAGCATAGTCTGGAGCTAATTTTCAAAATACAAAAATATTTTTATAGTTCTCCCAGAGCAGACAGCCCTAACACTAGTTGCTTAAAAAATACACATGAAGGACTCTTCACACTTTTTTTGTGGCACTTGGTAATGAATCACATATTGGACTAATAGAGGGGAAATTTTATAAATTTTGAAAGATGAAGTCTTCATTTTATGCTATAAATTGATGAAGCAGGATGTTTTTGTGGAACAGAATTAGATTGACCCTGGTCAGATTAAAGTGACACTAGAATTATGAGAATTACAGAGTCAACTCAAGCAGGTTTACTACATTTAATTATATTTAGCTATGAAAACTACAGCCAACAGACATTAAGTTAACCTTACTGACATTCATGAAAGTCTGTCAAACTGCTGAAAGCTGAAAAGAAGAAACAGATAGCAGAGACTTAAGTATGGACTTTCCCTACCACACACTGGTACAAGCAACCCAGAAAAAACAACCCAGTGCTCCCTGAGGTCTAGGTAACACCTGTCTGCCTATTCACTCCTTTCACATCCATTCCCTTTAATAACTACCCTATAGTGTTCTGTTCTTAAAAAAAAAAAAAAAAAAATTATTTCTCCTCTCTTCATTTTTGTTTACTTCTTGTCAACTGGTGTGATAAACTGTGAAATGGAGCATCTACAAAGAGTACAGGTTCAGCTAACGAGAAAGCCTGAAAGTTTGGGGGGTTTGGGGTTTTGGTTTGGTTTGGGGTTTTTTTTAGGAATAAAGCAAAGCTTATAAAGAAGAAGCAGAAACGAGCAAAGTACAGAAGTAGAGGGGTACGTAAGCACAATAGCACATAAGCACAATTAGCCACACAATAAGCTAAAAAAAAAAAATGAAGAGGTGACAAAAAAAAACAAATCGAGTCAGATTGTTAATTGCGGTTAGTTTGGGTTTTTTCCTGACTGGGAGTCAGTAAAAGACTACCCATTCTTTCCTTTTTCCTGACATGTGACAGATATTCTTGAAAGTATTAGTCACAGATGGTTCTAACTATTACAAGATTGCCCTTGGTAAGAATTATAAATCTAGTTTTTGGTTTCTTACTCTAAAGGTTCAATTACAGGTAGCAGAAGTCAGGAGAAGGAAGCATTCTTCCAAGCTAAAATTTATATTGTCTGACTGTCATAAACAACAGAAAGCTCTTTGGAGTTGTGTATGCAAATCAGATCTAAACAATTTCAGTTCATTAATTCTCACCAGTAGCTTGCTGTGGTAGCATTTTGACAATTCAGGCTTCAGACTTGCTTCCTGGACCACCTACCTTTAGGAGTACCCACATATTCCTAAGCTAGACATGCCTAAACCAGACTGCTTTCTTGTTGGATTTAGTGTTTTCTGAAAAGACCACGTTGCTTTTGAAGTCCTTCGAAATCAACACATTCTTCTACATCTCCAAACTTGACTGCTTAAACCGAGTTGTAATGGTGCCATGCTTTTGCTAATGTCCTATTAAACAAAAACAACACCGCTGTTAAAACTTCTGGAAGTCTAATTTTAATGAAGAAATTAAATTTTTTGTAAATGAAAGGTACACTGGATAGATTTAAGCCTCATCTTCTGAAACTTTCTAAGTAAAGAGTGATACATATTGAATTTCACTTGACTGGGAGCAAAGATGAGTAACTGTAAACAGTGAATAAATCGGCACATATCCAATTTCTGCCATCCTTCCCTTGGAGATGACACTATGTAACAAATTAGTAATTCAACCTTAAATTGGTGTTGGTTGGTAATTTTGGCTATGGTAGATTTCAGTAATTTTCTACTGTAAAATGAGTGTGAAGTTCATATTAAGTATACGAAGGAAATTGGAGGTTTGTGTGGAGTTAGATACAGTGGGTTGAAGTGTATCTATTACCTATAGGTTACCTGAAGACTGAGAAGGTCTTCATTTAGTGTTTGATAACCTTGGAGGATATATAATTTCTATAGACAGTAAGAGTAAAAATTTCTCGCCTTATGAATTGTGAGTGGTACTAACCATAACCTATTCTGCAATTATTACTTGGAAGGAGTGTCACAGAGCTAGCCCGTCTATAATAAAGTTCCGTTCAGAAAACAGCATCTTTTCTTCCCCTCTAGTTTTCACATATGATGAGTACAGACACATACAGGTATGCACACTTGTTCCAGTAGAATCAAAGATTCCTTTAATGATCACAAAATCCTGAATAAAAGACTTGGAGATTCTAGTAGAGTAAAGTTACTCTTCAAAGCACACTAAAAAGTCTAATCCTTTTATACAATGTCATTTTTCTCTTATTATTTAAAAAAGACCATTCTCTTTAGCACATCCAGCGTATGCACCATATGATGCACCAGATGCCTTAGTAATTAATTCATCTTTTAAATGAAAAGTACAATAAATAGTTGCACAAAACAGTGTGTTGATGCAACTGATAACTACACTGACAATTCAGAACTAGAAAAGGAAATGGCTACATCACAAAACAAGACTATCAGACTGAACTGACAACATATGCTTACTTATGCTTCAACTGCATTCTGGAAACGAGAACACAGCACAGATTACCGTATATGCCGTTCTGTCAGGGCTTGTGAAGGGTAGCAGAAGAACATCTAAATGCTACATTTATAAAAATGCTGCATAAGACAGCAGGATACATTGAAAAAAAAAAGAGAGGAAAAGACACATTATATAAAATTAGACTGTAATGCCTGCTTGAAGAGAGTAGAATATTTAACTAGTATAGAAGAAACTTGCATTTTATTAACGCAACAACACCTATGAGTAATTCCTTAAGCCTTTCTAAAAACATGACTTAATACTGTTAGACAGGATTTGTACGGAAAGATGGGCCTATGAATTTCCTTGCAGTATCTACATCTGAGCTGCAGCCAGTGAAACAAATGAAAAATCTCTTTGCCTGTTGATTGAACAGCTTTGCTGGAGACACATACTTGTGACAGTTTTCAAATATGCATGCGTCCTTGTGATATCCAATATGAGATCAACTCTTCTGACACTCCTCCAATAAACTTTATAGCTTTACATACACCTAGAGGAAAAAGCTTCTATAGAGGAAACAAAATATTCATTGCTCTCTCCCATATCATTTAGCACTATTTTGAATGTGTATGCTTGTTCTTCTTTATTTTCTGTGTTATATATTAGCTATCATATAAGCTACATAATATAATATATCCATATTCATGGTGATGCTAAACATACTACTCCTTAGTTACACAAGCAGCAGAAGCAAGTATGTTTGTGCTCATAAGTTAAATGAATTGGTATTCTCCAAAGAAGTCCGCATCCATTATTGGATAGGACAGGATAGTACATGATTTACTGAAGCAAAAAAATAAACAAACAAACAAAAAAACACATGAAAAAAACCCAACAAAATCTAACTGAAATGTGGAATAAAACTTTAAAACTGAAAAACATTCTCCACACAATGTTTGGGGAAGTTTCATCATGTATTCAGAAAATGTAAAGTACTGAAAGACAATTTACTCAATCCAAGTTTACCAAAAAAAAAAAAAAGCCCAACTCAAAACCTTAATTAAAACCTCTTTCCTTCAGCTTCTCCACTGGTAAAGTAGCAACAATAATGCTCACCCACTTCACAGTGTACTCTGAAACTTAGTATACTACTATTTACAGTTTATCCAGTGTAGAGATAGATGTTAACAACTGCTAGTAGTTTGAACCACAAAAACAGCACTGTGGAAGCTCTGTCTACCAGCATGCATAGTGCAGCCAATGCACTGTTTTTCCACTGGCTATGTGAAAATAGCCCATCAGCCCAGGCTGAGCTACGCTGAGCTTCATTTGAACGCCTTCCATTTCTTGTTAGGCCTCCCGCAAAACTGGGCCTAAAAGGTTATTCCCATCAACAGGTACAAACACCAAACTTCTATTATGTGGCAAGGAAGAAACAAGAAGAGCTGACGATAAAATTTGACACCCAAAGGCTTTGATTCCATCTCTGTTTGGATAAGACTGCTTTTGTGGTCCTCAACAAATCAATTAACCCCTCTCTGCTACACATCTCCATACGTAAGGTGTGGAAGTCAATACTGCTTTAGATCAAGGAAATGCTATGGAACTTGGATGCTTAGACTCTGGGAAGTATGTTTATAGTGTGGATGATAACTGCCTATGAAAAAAAGCTACTCTGGATGCACTTTGCACAGCATATTGCATGACACAGAACTTGCCTGTTCAGGAGAAAAGTTTCTCCTCAGTTTTTATTCATCCAGTTACTTAGAATTCTCATATAAACTGTGCAAAGGCAAAAATCCCAAAATAACAGGCATGAACAGTCCTGCAAGTTTGGCACAGTGGAGGGAAGCATTATAAGGCTAATGGTTTTACAGTATCATACAGTGTGAGCATGTACTATGCCTCTTCAAATACAGTACAAAACAACTGAGGTTTTACATTGATTTTCCTGCCCAGAACTTCTCCAAATACTACAAATGCATTTTGTCCCTACTACAATCTGAACTTCACAAGGAGATGATAAATGAGATAATATTGATTAGATTGTGCTAAAGGGTTCCAGCTCTTCAAGGTTATATCCTTTAGAGAGTTTGTAAATCTCATTACAGAAATCTGCCTGCTGATATACATAAATAAAGAGTGGCAGAAGGGTTCCAGCATGACAGCTCTCGCTGGAGTCACACTGTTCTTCAGACAGAAAGTTCAGACAAGCAGGTACAGAGGAGTTCAAAATGGTAGAATCAGCCTGCCTTTTTCAACAAAAGCAGACTAAAAAAAAAATTTAGAACATATCTGTGTTAAATGAGTGTTACTGACAAAGGGTGTCCAGAGTGAAGCACAATCTTGGGCCTCCATTGGCTTTAACTGTCAGCTTCGTCAGTAATATGAAGGATGAGCAAATCCACTAAATTGTTCCAAGTACTTTACTTTAACATGCAGTCTTCATAGAATCTTAACTTCAGATTATAGTCAGCGCCAGCCCTTCCCTGCTTTTGGTGGGGAAAAACAAAACAAAACAAGAAAAAGGACATGAAATAGCATGCAAGAAAGCAGGTACAATAATCTGCTAAATTTCCCTCAAGTTACGCATTCATTCTTAATTAATGGAGGGAAAGAAGAGGCACTTTCACTAGCCATCTGCTTTTTAAAAACCTTCATTGCTTAGGATTTCTCTCTGAGACATCAGGGGCATGAGAAGGGAAGAAAGTAATACTGAAAAGGACAGGGACCCTTCTGTCTTAGTGGACAGAAGGCTGTCCAGAGTCACCAGTGCACACTGCCTGCCACAAAGGCTAACAGCATCAGCAACAACAGAGATGAGATCTATGTAATCATTTTCCTTTACTTGGCATTCATTAGACTGCATCCAGTTTGGGGCCCGGCAATACAAGAAACATTGACAAATGGGAGCAAGTCCAATCGGTGCCCACCAAAAGGGTCAGGGGGCTGAGCAACTTCCCATATGAGGAGAGGCTGAGAAAGCTGGGCTTGCTTGAACCTAAAGAAGTGGCTTTGGGGGGGACCTAACAGCAGTCCCCCCACTTCACCACAAAAACAACCCAGCAGGGAGCAGGTTGCCCAGAGAGGTTGTGCAGTCTCTGTCCTTGGAGGTTTTAAAGATGCAATGAGAAAAGACCTGAGCAACTCGGTCTGAATTCAACATGGTCACTGCTTTCAAGAAAAGGTTAGGCTCGCGGACCTCCAAAGGTCCCTTGCAACCTGAATGAGTCTGATTTGTGTTTGCTGCCTCTATTATTGTGATGCCAATGACAAGCAATATTAGGTGTCAGTGTTGTAGGAACACGGTCATGCCTTGTTCCTTCTGCTGAGCTCTGCTACCATTTCTATTCTCGGCAGTCTCTGCACTCCTAAGTGAAAGTGATTCTATTTATATTCATCTCATGGAATTTTTAAAACATCAGAAAAAAATTGCTTACAATACGAAACACAGATCTGAGGTGTAAAAAGAATACCAACACTGTTGTTTTTCTGAGATCAGACATTGTTTTTCAGAGCAGCATGTAGGCACAAATCTTATTTCCATTCAGATGTTAAACTCATAAGCTTGAGTATGGTTTTTATCAGTTTGATAACTGTTTTCGTGGAGAGATGTACAGGTAGAAGCGGGATTCAGATTTGGTTTGTGACAGTAGGGAAGCGAAGTGAAGAAACATTAAATGTTTGCATACTCTGGTACTTAGTAAGTGCTTGGTAAATTTCTTTAACTCAGTTGCACAGATTTTTAGGGGAAAAAACATCTTCCCAAGTTAGCAGGAAGTCAACAAATTTGCACTGAAAAGTAATTATTAGTTTTCACACAATGGAACACATGGACACTCCCTGCCTATCATGAAGCTCCACCTTCTTTTTTCTTGTGCTTTCCATCCTCAAATCAGGAGACAAATTCTGTTCACCTCACGACAGAAGTTTCTGAAATCAGCTTTTGCCCAGCAAGGAATTTTAATAGAAAATGAATGTGGGGGAGGAAAAGCTTCAATAAATAAGTATTTCCTATCCAAGACAGACCTCGGAAATAATCTTGAGAACCATGCCACCTTAGGGCTGACAGAGCTTCTAATAAAAAAACATAGGAAAGTTGAAGCTTCTTACAGTCACATACAGTATGACTGAATGCAGTCCAACCCTACCAAAACACTGGTGTGGAATATTAACAGTGGTCATCTATTTTAGGAAAATGGCAAGATTAAATGTTGACCCTGAAAAGATAGATAGGGAAAAGGCAAGACACTGATGTTTGTGGTAACATGACACCTAGCGTTCACTTTCAGGAAGCTTCTGTATTGGTGGATGCCAAATTTTGAAAAAACATCAATGCCCCAGGACTTGCTTTCCAAAAAAAAAATAAAAAGGAACAGAAAATCTGCACGTGCTGTATTTCCTCCTCTTATTGAGTACACAAGTTGGGTAACTCCAGAAAAGAACGCTATCCAAAAGAAGTTCCACATCATCTTTTTCCTTTGGGTTTGGGCTGAATAAAAAAGGTCTACTGAGAACTTCCATAGACAGCCACAAAAAAGCTATTAGAAAAACGGGTCTACTACATATAACATGCACAACAAGTTTAAGGCAATAGTCCCTATTCTTAAAAAAAAAAAAAAAGCTAGTGACAAGGTTTATTTATACATAGCAATGAACTATACACTTATTTACTCATTTAAAATCCTGGCATATCAACAGGATGAGTGACTGTAAGGCTATCATTCCCTTTCATGCTTCTAGCAACACAATGAAAACCACAGTATCTAATACATACTAGATCAATGAGACCATAAAATCTGCATAAAATCATGGCACAGGCACTTTGACATAGTGAGTAACAATTCCTAAGGGATTTGACCTCTTCAGTATTTCTGAGGGGCAAAGAGGGGAAGGGAGAAATCAGAACACAAAGTTCACTGGAAATAGAAGGAAGCATACTTTGCTTTCTGAAATCAGCTCAATAGGAACATGCGTCTGATCCAGAATGAAACAAGTATCAGAAGTTACACTAAGAAGAGACTTGCAAAACATGAGAGACAAGGTCTGACTGAAACTTCAGTTCTATAGAACAGAACATAAACAACTGCACTGCAAGAAGTTTATAGATATATTGCAAGAAACATTCTTAAAAGAGCTTATTACTGTTAAAAATACAAGCACATAAAATACATTAGTATTGTATTTCAAATCTAGCATGCTGTCTTTAAAAGTATGCTGAATTACTTTCCAAGGAGTAGTATTTAATTGTTATCCTTCTTGAAGAGGAAAAAAAAAAAAATACATACACCTTTAAGTATTAAGTCTGCCTAGCTACCACAATCCCAAACAATGAATTGGACTCAGCTTGCAATATTTAGTAGTTAAATGGTAACTAGGGTTATTATATCTTATTTCTGAGAAAAATGTGCACAGCCACAGTCAATACACCGATATTAAAATATAATTATTTTTTTTAGCAAGGCAAACAGACCTAGATTCCAATACTGTTAAATAACTCAAGAAGATGCAAGTCAAGCACTTATCACACTGTTAATCATAAAACAAGTCCTTATTATTTAAGATGTTTTGAGCATAATTCCCAGCACAGGTTGAGTAAGTGGCATCTCTGGGAAGCCAGACAGTTACGAACTCACCTAAATAAATATCTGCCATAAGATGTCCCTGTTGAACTTAAAGTCTATACGGCTTTTTTTTTTTAAGAGTATATATACATCCATTCTTCCAATCATACACCTCTATTTAAAATACTCTGGAAAGTGAGGCTGTTGTTCTGTGTTTATTGGAAAAAGCTTGCCAAAGCTGTAGATTTGTGGCATTATTTCCTATTTAGGGTCCAGGTAAACTATATAGCCACAAGCCTTTAGTTCCTACCACTTTTGTCCAAAAGGTCAGCTTACCATTCATTCAGCGCCTAGTTCAGCCCCAGATGGAAGTCCCATGAGAATCAGCAGGAAGAACATGTCCTATTGGCCTTAAACATATACATTTAACACAACTACAAGAACACCAGTCATAAATTTCACCCAGTGATAGTGATTATCCCTCACCTTTAACACTGAAATATTCTGAACTGCCATACAGCCTACTCAGCTGTTAACATTTTAGGTAATTGCTGCACAGATTATTTTTGCAGTTCAGGGACAGGTCTTACAAATTAAGAGCTGTGGAACAGCTTTAAAACACAGAGAGTTCTAGAGTAGCTTTAATTCTATTACTTCCTTTTGAATTACAGAAATTCTAAAAACCCAAAGGTTAAATGTTTGCATCTCTTCACATACAAACGAAAGAAAGATGCAAATATACAGTGCACACAGTGCAAAAGCCAGCTAGGAGAAGACAACAGTTTGCTTCCACAGATTTCCATGCAGTTGTCATACATGCTTATGATTTCAGGTAGCCTCTACCCTTTGCTCCCACGCTTGCATCTTCCAAAAATTTACTCTCAGTCTTACAATTACAGAGGCTTAAAGCAGTTCAGAATTCACTGAGAGGGGGAACACGCCTTCAAGCCATCCCTCACACAGCTGAAGGAGACACCTTCTAAAAAACACTCTAGATAAAACACGAGGAAGATAACACTGTTTTCCTTTAAAAATTGCAACGCTGTGGTCACAGAAATAGCTTGAAGGACAGGGCAAAAAAATTAAAGGGCTGTTTATTTTAGCACTGGTAAACTATTTTATAATAAATGCAACAACTCACTTTTTAGACAGTGACTGAAAAACACTGCAATTACACTTCAACAAAATAACTTTACATGCCAAGAAGAGCGGCACATTAAACCAGAGTCTGCAGTGATTTTAAAAGGTATGCAAGGCATACCTACTACATTTTATATAAATCAGGGACAGCTGAGACCCGCCGTCAGAGGGCATCATTCATAAATGATTTTACAAATACGCTGCCATGAAGTACCAAGTTATTTTCAACTCCCTCACGGGCTTCTCTTCGAAGTGCGTGAGGTGCTAAATACGTCGAAGTAGCTAATTTATTTATTTTTTTGTCAGCACGGGCTTGCAGCTGGGTTACAAACCGAGCGATTCGACGCTGCCGCCGGGAAACTCGACCCTCCCGCTGCAACCAGCCACGGCGGGCTGAAAATCGCGATCGCAGCAAGTACACAACCCCTACAACACGGGGGACAAATCCCACCCGACCGCGCTCGGACCGCCGGTGGCCGCCCGGCTGCCTCCTCACCCCCGCGGCCGGTGTCGGCCTGAGGGGGGGGCGAAGCGCGGGAAGGCGGGCGCCCCGCCTGAGGGCGGGCAGCTGCCGCCTCGTCCCTCCGAGAGCCCCTCGGCGTCGCGCAGCGCTGCCAGGCCGGGCCGCCCCGCTTCCCGCTCCCCTCACGCAGGCGCCTCCCTCCCGCCCTCCGGGCAGCGCCGCCGGCGGGACCCTCCCCGCCCCCCGCCCCGCCGCGGGAGTTGGTACCGGGACGGGCTGAGGGGAGAGCGGGTACTTACCCAGGTGGGGACGAGCAGGCTGCCGGGGCGCTCGAGCGGTGCTGGAGGAGGCTGCTTCCCCGCCACGCTCATCTCCTCCCATGCAGCTGGCGTAGTCCTGTCAGACGGGCGGCTCGGCGGGACGCGGCGCCTCAGGCACCGACTCCCAAACGCCCGCCCCTACCGGCAGCGCCGGCGTCCCGGCTCCGCCGGGCAGGCTCGCACCGCTCCGCTCCGCGCTCTGCCCCACGGCCCGGGTGGGGCGGCGGCGGCGGCACCGGCAGGGCGGGCGGGGGGTGGGACTTGGGGGGGCTCGTCGGCGGCTCGGAGCCAGGAGGGGAGAGGAGAGGAAGGCGGCGGAGTCGCGCTGGCTATTTAACTTCGCTCTTCTCCGGGGGGAAGGCGCCGCGGCTCTCGTTCCCCTCCCCTCTGCGGCCGCATCCCGACAGCCGGGCTCTGGGTGCTGCTACGAGCGCTGCCGCGCTCCTCCCCGGTACGCTACGGTACGGTACGGTACGACTCCGCTCCGCTCGGCCCGCCCGCGCCGCCCCGCGGGGCTCCCGCCCGGCGCCGCTTCCCCCCCGGGGCGGCGGCCCGAGGCAAAGGCGGGTTTGGGCTCCGGCCTCACCCCCGCACCCTTCGTCCGGGGAAAGCTGTCGGGCAGGGGAACTTCTGCGGGGGAAGGTGGGCGATGTGGCGGGAGGCGGGGGGAGATGAGGGCGCTGCCACACCAAGCGGCAGCCCCTCACCCCCGCCTTGCCTGCGGGCCATACCAGGCAGTTGTGCCTGCCGTCGGGGTCGTAAGCCATAGCCACACACGGCCTCTGCCACAGTAAAGCACAAAGCCCTCGCTCGTTGATCTCTGAATCACAACCAAGAGCGGTTTGACATCCCTTGGGTGTTCTTGGTACCCTTGACATTGGATAACACAGGGGGATCTGTCTTTCGGCGGGAAAAGTCCCCACCCCTGAACGCTGCCGTCAGATTTTGCTCTTCAGTTGATCCTTGGCTTCTGTCCAAGTTCCTAACCATGGCCCATGGCCTGGGCCACCAGTTTTGGGGGAGCTCTCTGGTAGGGCTGTGGTGGCAATGCTGCAGCTCATCCTAAGAAGTTCAGTCTACTCTCTATTAGTATGGAGCGTACTACTCTATTAGTAGACATATTTTTCTTCTCTAAGGGGAGAGAAGGGAAAGATCTTAACTTTTCCCATCAGTTTATTTAGGAAGATAAGTGTTTCACACACATACCCTTCTGCTTTCTTATCTAAGCGTAATTTGAAAAGACATATCTGTTCCCTTTAGAAGCCTCTGCCTTGTCATGCAAGGGTGAGAAGCTATCACACACAAATATATAACAAGAAAAAAGGGTGAG
The DNA here is from genome assembly GCF_947461875.1 of Haliaeetus albicilla. Lineage (NCBI taxonomy): Eukaryota > Metazoa > Chordata > Aves > Accipitriformes > Accipitridae > Haliaeetus > Haliaeetus albicilla. The sequence goes on from NC_091500.1 coordinate 21,217,507, forward strand.
TGGAGTTGGCCAGACTTTTTCGAAAGTTAAAGATTTTCTCTACCTAAGTTTATTATTTTTTTTTTGCAAAGGTTTTTGTAAAAGCAGCACAAGACTTAAGCGGGAAGGAAATGTGCATCATCTTCTCCTTGGAAGTAACTCCATAGAAGACACTGCCTGACGCTGCTATGTTTTACCCTAGTATGAACTCCTCTCTCCCCAAGTCCCCCTGTCCAAAAATACCTGTCTTCTCCATAAAACCACATCTTACCACAAGCAAATGCTACTTGCTATCTCTGACTACTGATTCATCTTTGCACGTACCAGAGCCCTGCAGGAGATGGGGAGAGGTGGACAAGAGGGCAGTTTGCTCCGTGGGGTTATGGGGTTTCAGTTGTTCTCCAGGGGTGCTGGGGGCTCTCTGTCTGTGCCTGAGTTGTTTTCTTTGCCGTGCCCAGAGGCTTGGAGTTTGCCATGCAGCAAGGAGTCAGTGCCATTCTCCTAAAGAGGTGGAGCTTGTACTCAAGCCAATCTGCCCCAATCTATCCTGTGTGTAAAAAAGCCATTTATCTCACTCCATGCTTGTAGAAAAGTGTGTGACAACATGCTGGCAGTGTGAAATGTTGGAGGAAATGAGTCTGGGCCACAGCCTAACACAACCGTACAAACTTAGGTGCATGCAGAGTGTGCTGGCACTGTGAGAGGTGTGAGTCTTTCTGCTTAAGGTTAAAGACAATCGAGGAAAGCAAAGCCACACAGATGAGCTGCAGCCTTTTTGGGGATGGATTGCCCCAGGCTCCATCGGCTGGGAGTTGCCAGGATCCAGCAAATAACAGCAGCTGTCCTGATGGATATTTGCTAGTATGGATAACAGTTTTGCTGTGATTACAAACTTGTTATCACATCCAGCTTTTCTTTTCATGGTTCTTTATGCTCGCCCTTCATAAATATGGTGCATAAGTGGGGATTAAAAAGTGGAGATTAAAGTTAGTTTAAATACAAAATAAATGGTACAGCAGTATGATAATATACAGGGAATATATATGGGAAATGACTTACAGAGATAAGCAGAATAGAAAGCCCTTACTTTTCCGAATGTTTCTATTTTTCTACCAGCTGTACTTTTAAAACTTAAAAATCTTTGTCAATTGGATATAATAAGACTTGCACACACTATATAACTTCCCGAGAAGCTTATCTTAACATTAACAATTACATAAATGATTTATGGAATTCACTGAAAACTGGATAACATCAGACAGCTAAGGAACTATTAATGCAGAGTTCTTTTTGGAATTAATGAGTACACTTTACAAAATTATATTCTCCTATGGTATTGCTGTACTGAAAGTAAATGGGTACATATGATTTGGGCGAGGATTAAGAAAAAATAAATTCATTATTTTGTACATAATTTGAGCTAAGACAATTTGTGCTAGTCTCATCTAATAAATTTCTTTATTTCAAGGGACAAACAGGTTTAATAGCTTAAGAAACCTATGAGCTTTTTAGTTGATGCCTCGTTCAGTTTGTTACTAGTGAAGAGCTTATATGGGTTTTTCCCTTTCTTCTGTTTGTAATCCTGCAAAAGGTTGTGCATTTGCCATTCCTGAAATGTAACAATGGAAGCTAGCTGTCAAGTGACTATTTTAGTGATAACAGTTTTTATTTTCTGGATTACATTAAATCCTATAATTTGGAATAAGGCAATTATTTGAAAATTTCTAGCCCTTGAGATTTCATAAATATCTACAAAATATCGATAAAGTAATTGTACAAAGAGACAGTAAGTCAAGAGAATGCTGAATGTTTTCAATAATATATCATGATTTTAAGTCAAACTCATGATTTTGGGGTGTTACATTAGATAATGTCCAAGAAGTTTCATTAAGATCTGACTTGGCTGACAGTAGGAAAATTCCAAATTGTGTGAAAGACTTCAATAAAATCAGCATTCATGAAAACAGACACAAACTGCTGAATTTTGAGAGAGATAGTATTACAGACCTGTTTTATTTCCTTCTGTTTTCATACATATGCTTGCATTCATACATACAAATACACACCCAGAGATGATACTTGGCTCAGAGAATGGAAACAGAAGACTATTACCATTAAAACAATAAATAATTTATTTTATTAAGCCAAATAGATGTCAAGGTTAAAGGCTTTTTAAAGAGAAGTGGATGAAAGAGTATAATTAGATTTTCCAGGAAATTTAGGTACGTCTTATGCAGACATTACAAACATTTATCTGTCTATACAAAAATATTCACACAGCTATTGAAGTTAAGTTGTTGCCTTAATATAAACTCCAAAATTTGCAGATGTTCCAGTTTTAGTTTTTATACATTAATATTTGCTGTATTCATCAGGAAAAAGGCCCTTTTGTAAAACTTAATTGCTTTGTGAACTTCATTATTTACTACCAAGATAAATGCTTCTTCATTTAATTTTGTGTTGTGGGAAGAGATCAAAGCTATGGGGAAGTAAAGCATACTTTTCTAAGGAATACAAGTTAGAAGTTCCTGACTTGGAAATCACATGTAGGGCGAGGTAAAAATGCCACATGTCCCAAGGAAATTGCTGCCTGTCTTGATGAGGATGCTGCCATTTAGCTACCAGTATCATCCAATTTAGGAGGAGTAAGGAAGACATTAGTACACTGACAATCAGCATTAGAACCCTATCTCAATCTACTCTCCACTTGCCACTTTTATTGTGTATTAAGCTCATGAGTAAGAGGCAAATTACAGGGATTAACAACAGTCCATCAGAGGACAGTAATGTGCCAGAAGCTGCTTAAAATATACAATGATAAATCACTAAAATTTCACAGGTATGTTATTTTGCTTCAAAAGACAAACACTTCCTTGCTCTCACAAATCTAGAATGTGCATCAAATACCCCGTAACTCACTGTCCCAGAAATTTCGTCAGTTCATTGCATAGTGTAAGAAACTGTAACTGTACATACAGGAGTAGGAAAATGGAAAGAGGCAGTAAAATTATCCGTAACACCAAATGAAAGCAAGAGGCTGCTGTACTTCAAACAAACAAACAAACAAACAAAAAACTTTACTTGAACAACTGTTCACTGAGAAAGGGTGACTGAAATAAGCATCTCATGCTTTTACGGCAGACAGGTTGAGCAGCAGGTGGGAGAGACGGTAAGGAAGTTTGCCAAACCATCCCTCCCTCCTCCTGACCCCCTTATTGAGGCGCAGGTAGACCTTACCAGGGCACCCCGCTGCCAAAGTCAAGGATTGACTAGGGCAAACTGGTACTATTTTGGCTGTCACTATTGCAGGAATGAGTATTGACTGCATCAATCAGGAGTTCAGCATCCCAGGCTACTCAAGAGAGCAATTTGTCATCCCTGAGCAGGTCACTATGAAAGATGATAAAAAAGGGGTATCTGAACAACTAGACATCTGAAAGATGTATTCCCAGTGGGTGTTTATAGAGGAATATTGGACTGATCAGTATGTATTCTTACTTCAAAATCAGAGAATTTTGATAACACTGAAAACATCAAAGTAGATTCCAGTGCTCATCACCAGCTGAGGAAAAGAAGCAAGTAGCAAGAGGCAAGCAAGTGGCTAAACAGTACTGTGGAACCAAGCAGGATTTTAGTACCGTTTCTTGAAGCTGCTGATAAAATACTCGTTCTTTAAGCACTTTTTTTTTTTAACTTGCCTGTCCTTGAAATCTGCCTTGTATTACCAAACGGAGGAGCTGATGTTCTGCAAACTGTAGTATTTTGTGTGTGCTGGTTCTCTACAGACAGCAGCGTGCCCAGACGTTCTGTGGAAGCTATGCCAATATGCAAGAGGGAATACAGTGTTTTGTGGCCAAAGAAAGCACAAAAAAGTGCTCAGCTTGTGAGAGGGGGAGGAGCTGAGTTCTGGAAACCTACTGCTACTACTCAGTTTTATCCAGCGATTGCTTGGCACCAAAATAATTACCAGTTCTGGAAACAGGCACTAGGATATAGAAATCCCTCCTTCTTGGGAAGTGCCTGTGTCACTGCGATAGTGTGTGGTGCTCCTTTCAGCTTTCCCTTTCTCTCTGGTTTCTGCTTATTACATTTGGTAGGCAATATATAAGCCTAATTGTGAACAATTTGTCATATCACATAGTTTGTTTGCTTAGATTCACTATTTATATTTCAACGCTATTTGACCAAAACCTATCCAATCATATGAATTTACACAAGTAGCCAAGACCCATTTAATTAAGAAAGAAAATGTGGTTCACAAAGAAAGTAAACTTGATTGTAAGTTGAAGCACTGGTAAGTTATAATCAATGAACAGAGGCAATATTATGTGGTTTGGGTCACCAATAAATTAATCAGATAGAAACTTTTGAGTACATAATTCATGGCCTAATTCTGCCAAAAATTCCATAGCCTTGTTGTATTGAATAATTTCAGTACTGATGGACATGGTTTTTATGAATTTGTTGATTCATTTGTGGGTAATTCATGAGCAGAATCAAGGATGCAATACATTTCTTGAATTGTTCAAGTAGCTGCATTACTATACTATACTATACCTTTTTGAATCAATTCTCGGTTCATTTTCAAAGGGAAGTGGCTGCAGCTTCATTTGAGACAGACATGCTTTGTTAAAAAAAAATGGAAGTGGACAATTAGAAGAAAGTAAGAATTTTACTGCTGTTCTTATGGCCTGAAAAATGCTAGGAGAGTCTATATTTAATAGTCCCTATGAAGAATGGAATAGGAAATTTAAAAAATGTTCATTGCAGTGGTAATATCCCTTTTCCGCTCATCTTTCTACAACAGTGCAAAAATTTTCTATGTGCTCTGGCACCAAAAAATACTCTTTTTTTTTTTTTTTTTTTTTTTTATATCCAACTTTTCTCTAGCTTTTAAGCTCTAAGGTTTACAGGCATACTTGTAAGGTGTAGGAAAAAATGTGCCAAATATTCATACCAAATGACTTTTCCAAAGACATTTAGCTGCCTTTACCAAGTTATTTGTAATTTTATTTTATTTCTACATTATTCAGTCGTACTCATAGAATGGACAAATAAAGTGTTGATTAAGCTTATTTTCTGTCATTACAGAGGAATTAAATGCAAACATTAACTGAACCTAAACAAAAGCAACCAGTATTTTTTATATACCCTTGTGCTGCAAGCAGCTGACCACAGGCTTTCTAATAAACTTAACGACTAACTTCAGGACTTTTCAGCAGTTCTCCTGAGCAATTACAGGTCTGTAACAGCAAAATGGCGTAGGAGTTAGGAGGCTATTGCCCAACTTGGTTTTGCTTTAGCTTAACGCTGACTCTGCAGTTGTATGGTCTAAGTAAGAATAGTGATGAAAAGGTAAGTAGTCATAACGTCACTAACCTGAGGGGAATAAGAAGAGGCAGGGTGGTCACAGACCTGTATAAAAATAACCTTAAACAGACCCAAGAGCAGAGAGAAAAGCAAGGGCAGGCTTTTCCCAGCAGAGAACTCAGGTCACTGGTGACTCAGTGCAAACCCTTCCTTTTCTCAAGTGAGGCTGGCAGTGTCAGATTTAGGATCCCGAAGGTCATGGGAAGGGTAAGCATAACACTAGGAGATGGGGTTAGATTGCAGAAAGCTGCATATAACTGAAAGAATAAAATTAATGGGGATTAGCAATAATTGGATAATTTGGAATACATGTGTTAGTATCATTGTAACTGGATTAATATATGTCTTTGTTGTATTAAGCTGCCAAGACACTAATTAGACTACTAATAAATTCATGGCTCTGCATATGACGAGTGTTCTGTTAAGACAAAATAAATTGCTTATGGTTTAATGCAACGAAGTGGTGAAGTATGAAGGCAATGTAGGCAAACCTTTACGGACTTGCTGAAAATTTGAGAGGGAGAGAGAGCAGAGAGAGACCTGTGGGAAGTCTCTGTTTTGTTAATGAGGAGGAGTAATCAGAAGAACCCCTTTTAAATGTCCTTGGCTAAGGAGCAGAGTCTTCTGCTTCTTCTCTAGAGGAGAGGAGCTCTGAATTTATAGAGAAGCCAACAAAGCTCAAAGAGATAAGAAATGAAACCCTATAGCTCTATAGAGGGGATAAAATGTACAAAGGTGGAATAAAGTTCAAGGGGATAACCACCCTTTCCACCGAACAGAAGAGGAAATAAAACCCTGCTGGATCAGTATTTCTGAAGAAGCTTCTAGGAGATTCCCTCTGTCTCATACACGCACTCAGACGTGCACACACAGATGAGACGGTTTAGTCCTGATTTGGGGGGTAGGGGGAGGCTATTGTTCTGGAGAACAGGCTTTTTCTCTAAAGTAAGGTAAAGACCAAAAAACTGGGCGCCAATTGAAGACGCTAAAGTGTCTTGTACGAATAGTAATTGGGGATGCATGTGTGGAGCTAGCAAAATAAATTTGCTTGCAAGCAAGATGGCATCTGGCTTAGTTGTGTTAAAAATAGTGTATGGCCCAGTATGGCCCAAATGATCTTAGTACCCCAGAAGGCAGTTATTCAACCAAAACTATGTAAAGTAGAAATAACTTTGATCGAATATCAGGGGAAAAAAGAGCCTTCTCAAATTCAGAGTATTTTATATGAGATGATGTTCTCAGACTTTTAGCATTTCAAGTGTGAGAGCTGTATCCAATATGCTGCAACTACACAGATATGCTGTATGAGGAATGTAAAACCGTATGGGTTTTCTAGATCCCAGGTGGGATTTAAATAGTAGAGGCAGGGCTTAGATACAATTTTGAGTGCGCATCACAGCAGAAGTTCTGAATTTAATCAATACAAAGAACCGTGTCTACAATCCTGTTACGTGCTTTTTTCCCCCCACCTTTCTGTGATTTCCTTTACAAAGTTGGCATATTCAATAACAGATTTGTTCCATTCAGTTCCTTCAGATTTTCTTAGCAATTTTGTTTTAATGTACTGAAAGACTATACATAAAACTAGCCACTGATTCAATTGCTACTCTTTCTGTCAGAGGTGAGCTGTTTACTCTGAATTCTTATTAACATTTATGTCCAAGGGAGTTTGCAGTGAGCTTCAGTGAGACGAAGATCCAGCTGTAAATGTCATACTTTGTGTAAAAATGCAGTTACTATTCTGATCAAGTCAGTGGTCTCTTCTCCATACACTCAGGTGTAGTTTTTATTAAGCAAGAGACAATCATTTAGTTAAAATAACCTGCATATAATTTTTATCTGATGTTTTATATACACTTTAATTGATCACGCATGACCTTGAATTCTTCTAATTCTTCTTGTAATCATCATCTACTTTTGTGGCCTCTTACTAATTGTTAGCCTCCTTCTACTTGTGATACCAATTGGAATTTATGGTTTTAGGTGAGTCTGAAATTCAATCCAGTTCAATATATATGGATAAGCCATACACTGTAAAGAGGAAGCCAGAGAGCTGAAGAATTCTCCACTCACCAAGGATATATTACAAAAGCCATTGTTAATGTTTTATGCAAGAAGATCACTTGGGCAAAAGGTAATTAATATAAATCATGTTCTTTTTGGCTTAGAATTTATCTACTGAACAATGAAAGGGGGTTGTATGGATTGCTGTTTATATAGTAAACAGAAAAAACACTGCCAAAAAGATGTTGACAGCACTTTTTTGTTTGTTTACTTGCTTCTAGCATTCTTCATTCTATTTAATTTTCTTTCTTCTCCTTTGAAAGCAAGCTATTCTATTTTAGGTTCTATAAATTAAGAAACTGCTTTAGTCTTCTATTGCAATATTTAAAAATGAATGCAGTGGTATGTTTACCTGCATTATCATTGTGATGGAAATAGAAAGGAAAGTGTTTTTCAAAAGCTCAAATGTGGTTTTGGCCCCAACGATACTACTATTAACTATGCTTAGAGAAAAACAGCATCAAGAAAGAGGAATCTGAATTAAAAATGAGATATTATAATATTTTTGAGGAACTGTAGAGCTCTGGAAACAATCAGGGTTACTAAATAGTTCAAGTAGATCTAGCCAGAGACTCCAACCATGTATAGTTTGGACTTCTTCAAAGTGCCAAACTGTAGGGTTCGGCGTTTGGAAGATCTCGCGATGTCACGGAAAGTTAGAGGGTTAGTCGCAGCCTTATGATGTGTCTGTAATCCCACCTACCCTTGTTAGTATAAAAGGAATTGACTGCGCAATAAAAGGCGGAAGTTGGCGCTCACACTGTGTGTGTTATCTGTCTCTTTCCCTGGTCTGGGGTTGATCAGTGATCTCATCGTGGCACCTTGATATGCGGCGAACGCTACACCAAACAAAGTAAAATTCAGTTCTATGCTCCTACAAAGAAGAATGAGAAAAGAGGCTCCAATTCAGGTAGTAATACACAGTAGTAAAAGAGTGATCAAATTTTATTTGGAACTGAAATTTTTTGTCTGTCATATATAAGACTTCAGTGTGTGTCATTTGTTACTCATTGACAGCAGTCAGTAACAGCAGAATTCCCCCATGGAAAAAAAGAAAACTCAATACAGCTTCTTTCTTTAAAAAAAAAACCAAAAACAAAAAACATACATGCAGTCACAACAAAGTTTCTGATTTAATCTATGATGACATATTTAAATGTGATTCTAAAATTCCAAGGGAGGGTTGAGGAAATAGCATTGCAATGCAAGGAGAGCTAGAGAAGAATAATGAAGAAATCTTCGCACTTAGAAAAGTGTCATTGACTTCTCAAGCATCAGTGGGCAAACCACTTATTATCTATATTTCCCTATTTTCCCTCTGTACAATTAGGCTTATTTTTTGTTAGAGGAGTGTTATTGGGATAAGTAAACTTGGGATTTTGAGGAATAAAACTAACTTCAGAACATAGTTAATGGAATTAGGTGAAGACATATTACATTAACTGGTACAGAAATTAATCTGCTCTGAGCCAGTGCCTGCAATTTTACATTTGTGGGAGAATAGGAAAAAAATTCGATAATAGATTATGTAAAGAGAAAAGACATTAGCTTAGCTGTTTAAAATTTAGGAGTAACAAAATAATGTTAAATAGGATGAATTACTAGGTAAAGTCACATAATTAATTCAAAAGCAAAGGAGTGATCTATTTATTTTGGGTGTGTATCCTATATATGTACCTAATCCGAAAAGGGAAGTTTTGTAAGGTAAGAAAGCCTTTTTATTTTTAATAGGCATGATATATGAGTCCATAGTTCCACAATGAGAGCAATTTGGTAATAGCACTTGATTAAGAAACTTCCACATCCATCCTGTGTGTGCTACCCCTTGGCTTGTGCCAAAGCAATTTTGTTTGTATTGCTGTAGACCACATCCCTGAACAAATCAACGTTAAAAATTACCTAGGAAAGGGGAATGAGCTGCTAGGGGAGCAGATAGAACAGAGACTCTCCAAAGCCAGTATTGCTAGTAAATATCTCATAAATTGAAACTTGAGACAAATTATTTGAGTCTGTCCCAGGAAACAGAAGATTTGAAATGCTGTAAATAAAAAACAAACAGCCAACCCAAAATATCCCCTAATATTCCATCACTCCTTGAATTTACCAGCTATGACTACACAAGCAGTAATGTAATTAGTATGGTCAAAAAATATGGTGCAGAAATAGAGAACAGGTGTGAGGACCTTATGCCTACACAATGCATGTTTCAAGGAGAGTAATTTTTGCCTGGTCTCCTGAGCTTGAACGGTCCAGCAGTTGGAGAGGACCTTTCAATTTATTTCCAGCTAACACATCATCATCCTGGATGAATACCAGAAGCAGTTTAAGCACTCTGAGACCACTCCACGGTGCCAACGCAAGCATAAGTCAGAAGTTTCACTTGAGAAGTGAGTCCAAACTAAGACTCTAATGTAGATATCTCCTTTTTCTTCCAACTGTCTCCTGAGAAAGTATCAAAAGATCATGCAATTTGCTTGGGGCTTTTCTCTAAGGTAGGAAGGAAGATCTGCAAGAAAAATCAGCGTGGTGAACAGCACACCAGTGAGAACTAACAGTTCATGCTCAATAGCATCTCAGTGCAAAGACCTTTGACAAATATAAAATAAATATTAGTAAACCTCTAAGCTTGTCTGAAACTGAATGATGACCTAAAAGCCAGATTTGTGCTCTCCTCTTCACTAGGAAGAGAATTCCAGAGGGGAGACGGCTGCCTTCTGTCCTCTCACCATTACAGCCTTTGACCATAGACCCTCATCTCCAGTTTTGCAGTGTTTCATAGGAAGAGTGAGATGGACTGATTCTGTCACTTAAGGGTTATAAATATTGGGCAATTTAATGAAAATGCTGGAGGCCAGGTCAATGTATTGGGCTATGACGTTTAACCACGCAATAGAAAAAGATTTTGAACAATCTTGCTACTGTGTTCTATATTATCTGCAACCTGTTGTTATATACAAGTTTAAAAATGTGATACCACATTGAATGAAACAGACATCATCACTCTGAAGAAATGATAAGTCACCTCCTGAAGAACTATGTCTGTAAAACTACTTCTCCATACATCTATGCTGTAGCTATAGGGTACTGACTAGGCAATATATCTGTCCCAGTTAATTTAGCAGGAATTTACATGAAACATACGTTTATTTGTAGTGAGTCAGTCATCTGCACTTTTAAGAATCTATTCGTGCAACACAGTAATTCATCAACACTTTTCCTGTCACTGGGATTTTCCTAATTTATTTGTGTAACTGCCAACATCAAAGATTACTCCTGAAATAAAAGATCATCCAATTTCATAGCAGAAAGAATTAAAACATCAAAGTTTGCTAGTGGTTCAGTAAATTTGTATGTTAATTTTTAGTGCCTGACAGAAATGCCTCACTAGGTCAGAATTTTGAAGCTTTTCCAGAAAGGAACAGTTTGCCTTACAGAAATACAGAATAATTAGTGCTTTCATAATTAATCTATTAGGTAAATATTTTACCCAAAAGAGTTGATGCCAACCTATGCCAAGTGATTTGATATGCTCAAAAAGCATTTGTTTACTTTTAAACTAAGGAAAACTATGAAATACAGAGTACATCTTTGATCTCAAAAGTGTATTCTTTATAGCATAACAGAGGCCTCAGTGTATCCTTAAAGAAAGTTCAAGACGCAACATCAAGACAGTATTCTTATAGAAAGGTCAGATGGTTTTGTTAAAAAAAAAAAAAACAACCAACAACACTTTTCCTTTAATGTAAAGACATCTAGCATAGTCAAGCATGTTTCTCCATTGTATCACAGAATGAGAGCTCAGCCCTAGTGCCAACACAAATAGTATGGTAACCTGGTTCATAAGGTTTTGCCCAGCATGTATCTTAGGGTCCTTTAAATCCAAGAGCTTCAAAGAAAACTACAACTAAAATTGTTAAGTTTTGTTACCCTAACGCACTTCTTTGTATTTGAAGCTGTTCTCGTTTGTCAAAGGATCCAACTTTTGCCTCACTGAGATCACTAAGAAGTAAAAACTTAAATCTGAAGCAAATGATCTGCTGCTACTCTTTACTTAAAAGTTTGGGGGAATCTGATAGTTTCCTTCAATATTGGAAATCAATAATATTAGACCATTCTACTAAAATTCATCAAACTAGTCCACTATGATCAGGTTTTAAAATGGGCCAAATTTTCAAAAGCAGTCTCTAGTTTGCAAGCCCAGTTTTGTGTGTACCATTGATAGTATCTCTGTTTGAATCTGCAAACTGTGTTTTGAATTGTGAAGTCTTGTGTCTAATTTGTGCTGTTACTATTTTGAGTAAGTGCCAATGTTGGTCATAAAAAACCTTCCAGGATCTGTATTTGGAACCTTGGTGCAGGTATAACATTATAGGTAATGCCTTTTGCATTACTATTAATATTTCTTACGATTTCTGTACTATTTATGTTGAAATAGACCTTTCATGGTAAAAAAAGTGTAAAAAGACTGTTCCTCCTTTGAAATTCCAGTGTTATTTTTGAAAAATACTTTTGGGCCTCTGTGTTCATTTGCTGACATTTTCACAGTTCAGTGTGAATTACAATTTAGATTAAAAATGCAACGACCAGTCACTGTTATCCCATTTTCCACATTCTGCCTCACCTGAAATAGTGTATTAATTTGAATAAACTGAAAATAATGTGTCTTACAGAAATTTACAAATAGGCCACTAAATTATGCAGGATTAAAGCAATCTGGATATTATAAAAAAAACCACCATGATTTGTTATCGTATTAGCTAGCATAGCTGAATAATCACCCTAAGCAAGATCGCTTTTGTTATTTAGGCAGGTATTTTGTATGGGGATACTACCCCATCTAGTTCCCATTGCCTGGCCAGGGGAGTTGACAGAATTGCAGCCCCTCCAAGGACTTTCTCCTCTCCATCCTTGGGGAATGCATGGCACCTTGACATATGCCAGTAGAATCATAACTATAATTTTAGCTATGAGTAAAACTGGCACTAAAAAAGAGAATGTATGTGCAATCTCTGAGCCTTGCAATCTTTCACTGTGGCAGAATACCTTTTAAAAAACACTGTCATTTTTGTAAGGGAGAAGGGAAGTGGAAGATACCAGGGGTTTGGGTTGGGTTTTTTTTTCCTTCTTGCATGGGATGTTGCTTCTGCTACAGGTCATAATACTTCATCTGTTTGGCAGCATAATATTTTTTTTTCAGTTTTTTTACAAGCAGAGATGCTTAACGATGAACAAGAATTTTAGGCCTCTATACCTGCAGACTTACAGTCATCTTAAATCTATCTCATCTGTGAATTTAGAATTAGTTAAAATCTTGTAAAAGCGGTCACCCAACTAAAAACCATTCCTGTTTTTCTCTACTTTCAACCTGCTCCCCAGTGTAGCAATATATATTTTTGTGTGTGAGAAGATTTGCCGGGAGTTTACTTTTCCCCTTTGGTACACAGAGGCTCATGTAAACAGCATCTGTAATATCTGACCTTCTGTGCACAGATTCCCCAGTGTGCCCTGAATAAACCAAAAAATCCAACCTCTTTGTATTTAGATCCCTCAAAGTGCACGGATATGCTGTAAGTCAATCAAGATCAAAATATTTAAATTATTTGAAAATTAAATAAAAGAAGTAAAATCCATGGATTTTCTTACACTTTCAGAATTTTTAATGTGTTTCAGAAAGGTCTGCTGAAAATGGATTTTTCATTGCAGAAAGCAGTAACTGCAATATAGTCTCAAAGCACATATTTCACTTGCCCATCGCTTTCCTAAACTTCAAACTTTGAGGAACAGTTTCCTAGACCTAATCTCTTCCCACAGGCTTGTTCTTTCTCTTTAAATATAATTAACCAGTTTTTAGAACACTGTGAAAAAGAAGAGTGAAATACATTTCTGTCACACTAAAAAACAAAGCAAACCAAGCAACCAACCAAAAACAGTTGCAATTTTTTTTTAACAGAACCATTTCCACTGCTGCTGGTATCAAGTGCTGAAACTTGGCATGGAAAGACCTCTTGCTGTGGAAAATTGTCTCTGCATGTTCTACTAAACATTTGTTTTGAGTGGACCAAGTTGTGACAGTTTACAAATCACATACTGGGTGTGTACAACGCATTTACTTCATACATTTTTACTAGGTTTGTAATACATGAAGGTTATCTCCTATGCTGCATAATGAAATGTGTTCTGCGGGTGCACAGACCTGAGGAAAAGCTTCAGGAGGAGTCCTGCTGTTGGTAGCACTGGTCAAAGAAGATCCATCAACTGCAACACAGACTGAGGTCTGCAGCAACTGAGTCAAAAGCTCCGTTTTCTTCCCAGGAAGCCTCAAAACTGGCTGAGTTGTCATTCTGCTCCCTTCTCCTCTTCTGTAATTTGGGAGTCCTGTGGATGAGAACTGCTCTTGTGGTCCTTTACTCAGTGGGAATAGTTTCCATCCTTATGGCATGGGGACCTGGACCCTTGCTGAAGATGCCTCCCAGCTTGACAGCTGTCTGCAAGGATGCCCACACAAGCCAAGGCTCGGCACCTATTTGAGATAAATAGAGTGAATCCAGGTATTCTTCCTCTGTTACATTAAGAAATTCACCTGAAGTCTCTGCCTAAGCATAGCCTTCCTTCAAAGCTACTTGTATTCTGTGATACCAAATATGGTCCTGAGACAATATTCAAAATATATTGTAGTGATATCTGATACAAAGGCAGGGGGAGAAAATAACATAGATACCACAGCACTAATGAAAGTTTTTCATTAATAAGGATTTCTTCTCAATAGTTTTATTTGGCAAGACTTTTATTTCAAAACTTTTCATTCTTTGATGTATCTTGACTGGAATTAATTTTTCGTGTGCAACTGGTGTTGTAAGACAGTTGAAATATTTCAGCAAAAACATACAAAAATCTCAAGTAGGGGTTTGAATGTGTGACTTGTTCAAACTGCTTTAGTTGTGCTCTTATTACTCTTTCAAGGACAGGTAGTGTTTAATGAATGAGGTCTGGAATGAATGAGAACATATGTGAATATATGAAGCGTATTAGATGAGTGGAAGACCTTACATCTGGAATCCATTGACCACTTCTGTGCTGAATACTCAATGAAAATTTTTGCATGTCAGTTTTGAATAGTGTGCTGATACTTACTAAATTCTACAATGTTTCATCATTCTGATTTTGAAAGTCCCATTGGGGCAATGCTTACAGTAAGGGAATGAGTACCTCTGTCCTTAAAAATGTAGGAGTTTAATTTTATCTTTTGTAATCAGAGTTACAAACTGTTATTCAGCTCTAAGTACAGAGGCTTTCCACAATGTAACTTTGACCAATCTGGATACTAAGATTTTATGAAAAAAATATTGTTATTGTGGTAGAGTATAGAAGCTCCCAATCCTATACATAGACATGTTTTAATACATATCATATGGGAGAATGCTGCTCTTGAAACTTAAAGGCAGACAGACTTGGGAGGAAAATTCTTGGCAGACAGAACTTTCAATAAGCTCTTAATTGACTTATCCTAAGAAGTCCATTAATAGGGAAAGGCTTATGCATTTTTGGAAATTACACACGTGGCAATTTCCCTAAGGTTAAACAGAGGGATAAAAAAAAGTTGTGAAATGTACCCAAGCCTTGTAACAGACACTAAAATGATAACTTGACTAGAAGACTATTCATATAGTTCCCGTATTTTCTGGAAAATCACTGTCAGGATGCCAGCTGTCCTTAATGCATTATAGGCACGACATTGGCTAAAGTTAAAGGGATGCTATCCTTATCTCTTTTTTTCTTGTCCACGTGACCTGTAAAAGTTGCAGAAGCTACTACAAGACTATTCCCACATAATATATACTTCAATATAAACTCATCTGGGCTTATGGCAGCTTTGTACACCTGGAGTGGGAATAGAAAAAGCAGCCTTTATATTCCTGACCTATAATCCAACCATGTAGCAAACAAAGATGGCTGCCCACCAGTTAGTAACATGTTTGGGGGTCTTTGCAGTCCTTTTTTCCTGCTGGAGAGCAAACCAACAATCCAAGGGTTCTGCATTTTCTTAGTATTGCTTCTTCTATCTTGACACATATAACATATGCAATTATATGAATCAGTTATCAAACTGAAGTGAGTGCAAGCACTAACCTTTTCAGGCATCTGTGCTGATATACTGAGGGCTGGATCTCAGAGGAAACTGTCTACAAAATTAGCTCTAACATATTTAAGGCAAAGGTGAAATTCTTAATCCTGGAGGCATCAGCTCCTCCCCATGTAAAATACATCAGAATTCTAACAAAATAATTTCTTAACAGATTAAGTAGTGTCTGTAACTTGTAAGACTCTAAAGCCTACTGTAACAGAATATTTGAATAGACAAGGAGAATATTATGATCTGAAAGTAATAAATTTTATTTAAGGAAGTGATTTAAGTATAGTAACATTTTTTTTAAAAAAATAACAAGTTCATTTCAATATTTCATGTAAAGAAACATTTTCATGTAGAGATAATCATCATAAGTAGAGGAAATAGAGAAGCAGAAACAATAAAAAAAATCACCAAAATAACCTAAAAAGAGTAATCATAAAGCACCATCAATATGAATTCATTTTAACAGTGTCTCAGCAATGCGATGCCTTTACTCATGCTGGGATAGGTGCCATGCAAGAGATTATTGCCTTTGTCACAGTGGCTCACACTCAGAGCTGGGGAAGTTATAGTAATGTTCAGAATACTACAAGGTTTAAGATAAGAAAAAAAAATTAGGAAAGTGAGATTAGCACTGTGAAAAACCTGCATTTTTTAGTTTTGTAACGGTGATGCAGCAAGACGGAGCATGAAATCCCCAGAGAATATGCCAAGAAGAGGAAAAGAGAATGAATTAGGAAAGAAAGATGAGATGTAGTTACTGCAGCTCTGTGACCGGACTGTATTTGTAATCCCATGAAAGCAAATAGGCTCGTAGGTGACCTTTGGGCAAAACAGGTGATGGAAATCACAAACAGCAGACTGGGAAGTGTAAAGACTTTAATATTGAGATTATAAATTAATTCTTTTGCTGATACTTTGGACACAATTAGGAAATGAAAAATATTTTTGAGATGATCTGTTTAAATATTTGGAACTCAAGAACTCTTAAATACAATGAAAAAATGCATCCATCAGAGAGTACATTAATATTTTCTGTCTGTTTATTTTTAAATGTGACCACTTTTTATGACTATTCTTAGGACTGCAACAGACCTATCAGTCATTGAATTTAGTTCCTCTCTGCCATAGTTGATATAGTAAATAGAATGACATAGACAGTTTAAAACAGTAAGTCTGAGCATGACAACAAGCTTGATAGGCTTGAAAGAAATACACAAGCACTGTCTCCCAGTTCCTTTCAAAATGTTTAGCTATCCTCTACCTTCTCTGTCCACCTGCTTGCTCTAATCTCTTATTGGTCCTTGTCCTGGAAAAAAATTCTCACAAAGTTAGTTTTAAGGATGAGACTAGAACCACTGAGTAGTAAAATACAAGTGCTACTTAGTTCAAATATGTATTATTAGACCAAAAAGAGAAGAAACAGAGTGAAGGTTTATAGTCCATGATTTACAGCTTGTCAAGCTATGCAATTTCATGTCACATTTTAATGTTATGTTCCACCGAAACTACTAAGAGATGCAAATTTCAACATCAGTGTGAAAAGTTTGAAGGTTCAAAGCATATTCAATATTCAAAGGTGAGTATAACCTCATATGAATGTTTCACCTGATGTTTTTGTCTATGCTTAGGGTTGTATGGTATCTCTTATTAGTCAAAAGAATTTTAAAATCCAGGGATGCAGTCATATTTTTTTTTTTAATTGTCACTGATGTTGTTCTCTAAATTGACTCATTCACTGAGGATTATGTACAACTAAGCAGTTTGGGGTGCTCAGGATTTCTAATTTTAGAGCATTAACTGTTTCACAGTAGGACTTGCCTTCAACAAAACTCTTCCTTCACTCTTTATCAGTGTGCAGGGGAATGCCAGATCTTCTATGTAACTCCCTAAGAAGTCATTTTAGGATGTAATTCTTATATGTGTGTTATACACACATCTCCACTATGGAGAAAGTAACCTCACTGAAAGGGTTTTATGTGTTATTTTGACATCACTGTGGCAAAGTTTCATCCTGCTTCAACCATCTAGAAGCTTGGTATCTACTCCAGGCCTAGCTAAGTCTTCTCGATAGTCAAAGGAGAAAGACACACTAAGTGCAAAAGGTATGAAACTCATTGACATGTTTGTCTGGTGTTTGCAGAGACTAGGCAGTTGCTTTGAGACAGCTAAAGGTAGGTTGGATGGACCATTGTGATCTACCTTCTCTGATAGAGGATTGAGCTGGGGGAGAACACAGATCACAGCCAGAATTTCTTAGAACCCCCTTTAGTCATTAAGCTGTATTAATAAAATCAAGCTGCTCTTGTTAGTAGCAGGCAGCTGCTCATACAGTACATGCACTTCTTCACTCATGCGCTTCTGTGGCAGACTTGCACACTCGCTTGGTTACCTGCCAGTGCACGGCAGGGAGAACAGCCCCAGCTGTTTGCTCAGAAGCACAGAGTTAAGTTATTCCATAGCAGATAGCAGAAAATAGCCATAGTAATGCAAAATCACCTCTCAATCATAAAGATCCCTCTCATGAAAGAAAGATGGAAGCCTACACTTTTCTATTCATATATGCAGTGTATATGTGTACTACCATCTATTTATTATCAAGACAAATGCCTGATCACAGCTAGATGTATGACAGTATCTTTCACAGTCAATATTATATAAATAGCATGCAAGATTAATGATCCAGCAACCATAGTCTATACCAGCGTTGTGGTTTAAGCCCAGCCAGCAACAAAGCACCATGAAGCTGCTTGCTCACTCCTCCCCCCCGGCCCCAGTGGGATGATGAGGAGAAAATATAAAGAAAGGCTCCTGGGTCAAGACAAGGACAGGGAGGGATCACTCACCACTTATGGTCACGGGCAAAAGACAGGCTCAACTGGGGGAAGAAACAAAATCAATTTAATTTACTATAAATCAAATCAAAACAAGGATGATGAGAAGTAAAACCAAATCTTCAAACACCTTCCCCCCACCCCTCCCTTCTTCCCAGCTCAACCCCACTCCCAATTTTCTCTCCCTCCTCCCCCCAGTGGTGCAGGGGGACGGGGAATGGGGGTTGGGGTTAGTTCCTCACACCTTGTCTCTGCCGCT
Organism: Haliaeetus albicilla; assembly: GCF_947461875.1. Classification (NCBI taxonomy): domain Eukaryota; kingdom Metazoa; phylum Chordata; class Aves; order Accipitriformes; family Accipitridae; genus Haliaeetus; species Haliaeetus albicilla. The sequence continues at coordinate 21,236,141 of NC_091500.1, forward strand.
CCTTCCTCCTCAGGGGGAGGACTCCTCGCTCGTCCCCTGCTCCACCGTGGGGTCCCTCCCACAGGAGACGGTCCTTCACGAACTTCTCCAACGTGCGTCCTTTCCACGGGCTGCAGTCCTTCAGGCACAGCCTGCTCCAGCGCAGGCTTCCCCCTGGAGTCCCGGCCATCTTGGGGGGCATCCATCCCCCTGCTCCAGCGTGGGCTCCTCTCTCCCCGGGCTGCAGGTGGGCATCTGCTCCCCCGCTCCCCTCCGTGGGCTGGGGGGGGACAGCCTGCCGTCTGGTCTCCCCACGGGCTGCAGGGGCATCCCCTCCTCCCCCGCTCCTCCTCCCCTCCTTCCTCACTCACCTCGCTGTCTGCACAGGGGTTTCTCTCCCATTCCAATCCCCTCACTCACTGCAGGTTCCCCTTCTTAAATCTGTTCTCCCAGAGGCGCTACCACTGTCGCTGATGGGCTCGGCCTGGGCCAGCGGTGGGTCCGACTTGGAGCCGGGGAAGCTTCTGGCAGCTTCTCACAGGAGCCGGCCCTGCAGCCCCTCCCCCGCTACCAAAACCCCGCCACACAAACCCAAAACAATCAGCTGGCCCAAACTCATTTTTCCTCCAAAATCTATGTCGCAGTTACAATGTTTTTGTGTAAGAGTACTTTGGAAGGTTTATAGTGTGAATGCAGGGTCCTGAGCACCAAGATTTTCCTTATGAGTCTGTTTCCCACTTGCTGATAGGGACACAACCATTGTGCTATGCTTAAAACCATTCTCTTCTGCAAAATATTTAACTTCTTAACAATCTAATTGTTATTTATTTCCTGTCATTATCAAAGTTGGAATCTATGTCTAGTAGATAACATTACACACTGGCCTGCTTGTTCAACAGCTGCTTTTTCAGGTCCCTAAAACAAACTCATGTGAGATAATGGGAATAATAATCCAGAAGCAGGCTGTAATTATATCTTCAGCATAAAAAAAAAACTATGCAAAACTTGCAGCATAGATCTGACATTTCTTGAATGCATTTTCACAGTTTAAGATTCTGATGCTTCTTTGTCATGGGCTTTAGCATGTTCTCACTAACTTATTTGCTATAGGATTGTCCATTTTTAGGCTTTAAATTTCTTTCATTTAATTTACTTTCATTTAGTTTGTTCTCTTAAACTGCATTTTTGTTTCCTCTATGTATGTCTTTTGCTTCTGTCTTTACGAGCTCTTGTGATGCCTGAGTTGGAATACATTTGACTAATGCTATACAATTTACCTAAGCTACATCCAGGTGATTCATATGGACTTTTGCAGTTGATGCAAAGACAGAAGGAAAGTCATTTCTAAGGTGGAGTTCCTCCTCTCTTCTTAAAACAGGCATTTAGAAGAAGTCAAATGAATTATGTTTTTAAGATTAGCTGTTTCTCTGACACTGACGGCCTGAGTAACTTGGGAGACCATCTCAGAGGTCTAGCAAGTATATGCCTAAAATTAGATGAGATATCCAACCCTGAAAGTTTCCTGAACAAATTTTGTGAAGAAGTGCTGTAGATGCTGATGCATCTAAAATCATTCTTGATGATCAGAAGTTCCCTTGATTGCAGCTGCTGCCATCTTTATGCAGCCTGCTGGTGTTCTGGGCGGTGCTGCTGCTTCTCTCCAGAAAACTTATGCTTTACTTCTTTGTATGCTGTTCCAGTCTGAATGTTTTAACAATCTTCCTTACAGCAGTTCTATTTAAAGGCAGGACGCTGAAACGGTGTTTTATTCCACATCTACTGTATTAATTGTCTCTTGCTGAAAAGGCTAAGCTGTTAGTGTTTTGTGCACTTACTGGAGTAAATGGCTGTGTGGGAGCCTGATTTTCTGTTCTGCAGCGTACTCCTTTTTGCCTTGCTAGAACGTGCAATCTGAGCTCAGTGAATTGCTCTGGCTTCTAATTCACTATGGTATAGTGAACTTACATCAACCTCTTCTAATGTCACTCTCTTAGTCTTAGGCTACCAAGGCCCATTAACATCTGATACCAAGCGGGACCTAAAGATTCATCAAAACTGGATGTTTAACTCAAGAACACAAAAATCTGGTTTAAATATTTCAAATGCTTCCTACCTTTTCCTGCTTTATGAAATGAAAGTAAGATTTTTCAAAGGCTTTATTCTTGTTAGGAATGCAATGATCTGCAAACTTCTGTGGCACAGTCTGATAACTTGTCTGATAACTGACTTAATTGAGGGTAGTTAAATGTCTCAGAGCCAGCAATTTATTTTTAAAAATATATTTATGCTATTGCGTTTTGTGACTCCTCTCACCTTCATGAAGAGATCACTGTTTGGTTTTTTTTTCAGGTCTTTATTTCACCTGCATTCCCAGTACTGTATTTGAATTCTGAGTTGCTTCCACATTGTAATTGCTTTTTCTTCTGTGCCAACATTTCAAGATGCTTTCTTCTGTTTCTGGCCTTTCCACTTTTGGTCTACCATCGCAGTTAGTGAGGGGTTTTGAGGTGTTTATGAATGAAAAAGGACTGTAATGTACAAACAGTTAAGCTACCAACATGGGCAGCAAGCTTTTAAAATGGAGAGATAAGATTGGTGGACCATGTCTTTGCATATTACATCTTGTGTAAACCAGGAAACTAATTTTAAGAGGCCATTCAAACACTTTGGCTATATGTTGCCTCCTCAGGTCCCTGAAGCTGCTGTAGCTTACTTTTCAAAAATCCATTATCCTTATTTTCTATGCACTATTAAACAAAAATACCAATTGTTATATATCTATGCATTATAAATACTTGAGGGATTATTTCTTCAGCACAGTGAAATGAAAATACTTTAATTTGGGAAAATACAGTAGCTCTATGCTTTAAGCAGCTCCAAAAATATTAAGCCATTTTATTTTACTCCAGAGGGACAGTGTTCTCAGCTCACTAATGGTTTTACATTCCTTTACCAGAAAATTAAAGTTGTAAGTATTGGTAAGCCTATTGCTGTTTTTGTTATTGCTTTATGTTTGTGTTAGAAATAATTAATTGGCTAAAATACAATTAAAATCTTATCTTTAAGAATCTGAGCATGATATGTAGGATATGTACTTACAAAGCTATAAAATAAATGCTCTACAGAATTACTGTGCTTTCCTTTAGAGTTGTGTTCCTCTGGCTTCTAATCAACATATATAGATTTTTAAATATATCAGTAGAATGCTTTCAAGCCATATTTCAAGTTTTCTTACATTTAATTATTGGCTGTGTGTATTACAATCCCTATAAGCTTGAAGAATCACAGTAGTTCAGATGATGTCTGAAATCTGCTATACTTCTGACAACACTCTTTATAGACCCTCTGGCTATATCTATACTAGCAAATTAAATGTGCAAAGTACCATTCGCTGGTACTGAGGCTGTTAGCAAGCAACAATGAAAAGTTTAGCTTCGAAATTGGGAAGGGGTGTGTGTGTGCAGGAGGCACACTTCTTTCAAATACTCATGAATTCTTTGGGACATCTGTTACTTGACCTGGACCAAAAATATGCCAAATTCTGGTAGTTGGTTGTCTACTGACTCTATACAGAGATCCAGTGACCTGGAATATTTTCTGGTGCTGGTATAGATATGACCTCTGAATCCAAAGTCAGGCATTAGTTCTGCTGCAAATAAGTATGTTGGGCTCTTTCCTGGCTTTGAGGAAGTATCCGCATCAGTCTCTTCATTTCTGTTTAACCTCCTGCTTAGGAGTACTGCCACTTAGCTGTGCAACACAGAAATGATTTTGCTGTGGCCGAATCTGGTATTTTCAGAGATTTTACATATCTTTCCACAACCACTCTGATCCTTGCTAGTAGGAGACCACTTTGACAGCTATAAGCTTTCTGAAGAAGCTATAGATGGCAGGGTAGCATCTACTTTCAGAAATCTCTGCTATATGCAACAGTTGTGCATACATGCAATACTGCTTTAGCAGGAGAAAGTGTGAGCTCAGGTGATTCAATATCTCATAGTCACATGCTAAGACCTAAGTAAGAAGCAAGTATTAAAAGCTCTAAAAATAGGGATTTAAATTCAGAGAGTGAAATAATTCTAATCACAATGAGGCACATATCACTGAAACTGTGGCTCCAGCAGTTTTTAGCTGGTGGGAATTCCCACTAGGCAGTGCAATCTACTTCTAGAATCATAGAATAGAATCATAGAATCATTTAGGTTGGAAAAGACCTTCAAGATCATCGAGTCCAACCATCAACCATGCCCACTAAACCATGTCCTGAAGTACCCCGTCCACTCACTTTTTATAGAAGAAGCTGTCAGTGTGTATGTCCTGTCCTGGTGTGTCATGGTGCTGGGCTCAGTGCTGACATGTGCCATCCATGCTTAGCAAGGGGGAAAACCAAAACACAGTAAGATTTTATTGAGAGTTAGGAAGTTCCCATGGGGATGGACCCCACTGCTGTCCAGAGAAGAATAGCCCCTGCATTTGAGTGAATTTCTAAAAAAACAGTCATGGAGGTTCCAGTGAAATACAACATTTTCTAGTGACATAGACAGCTAACCTCTACTTATGAAACAAAATAAATGGTGCTCTTAGGCTACCTTTTTTATCCCTGATGTCACCTCACTATTATTAGTGATAATGAGTTCTGGAAGTAGGGGAAAGTACTGAGGAAAACCTGTGGGAATTGCTCACGTAACTTACATTGCAACTTATTTTACCACTTCAAGCACATTGTTATTGGACGTGTCTGTCTAACAGCTGAGGTCAGCTTACTTCCTAAAATGCCAGTGCTCTACCTGTGGCATAAAAATATCCTTTTTTTTACATTCATCCATTGCAACTGATGTTAAGTATCAGTTTCTCCTGGAAGACCAGCTGTAGAATAAGCATCTAGTCTGAAACTACCCTAACTCCAAGAAGCCCTAGAGGAATGATTCTGAATAGACTTTTGGGGGACTGGTTCTCTCTAACATGTACGAGTCCTGTAACAGGCTAAAAGCTCTGCTATGGTAATGTCAGTCCAAGCCTTTAAATACCAAATTTGAAATATATATATATTTTTAATATATATTTTATATAAATATATACATAGATTTCAAATATAATTGATATATATATACTTGAAAAATATATATTTCAAATTCAGTGAATATATTGAATATATTCCAAATACATATATATAAAACTGTATATATTTTTACATTTTTATATTTCTCACATAAGTAGCAACATTTATTTATTCAGCTTCTAGTCTAATAGGTGTGTATTTCTTAAACAGACCCAACAGCTGGTCTCTTGAGAAGAGAAATGCTGTGATTAATGCTATTTATAGAGAAACACTAAACAGCAACTCCTTTCAGTTAATGCCCTTGGCTAATTTTTGCAAGCATCTCTGTTTCCAGTAATGGGATTTTCTTTAAAAGAGCAATGTGAAAGCAGCAAATTTTCGAACTATAGAGCTCACAGCTGAACACTTAAACCTGAAGCAGCAACTCAGAAATATGGGTGTAAGGAGGTTCCTACCTACTGCTAGTTCTCTAAAAATAAAACACACAAGAAATAGCTATGAACACTTATTTTAAGCAGCAGAAATTAAAAAAAAAGCAGCAAATATGTAGAAAAAAATAGAAAAACTTCTCACTAGAAGTTGAAAAGAATGCTTTATTCCTAATAAGTGATGTGTAATCTTTCTGCCTCCAGGTCTGAGACTTGATGGCTTCTCCTCCTGTTGTTCCATGTACTGCTTCCTCACTTCTCCACATTAGTCCATGTGCTTTGCCCTTCCTTTCCTTGCCTGCAGACCACTGTCATTGCCATCCCACTCTCTGCCTAGCTTACACTTCTATTCACATCACTGTTGTATGTCAAGGTGCCACATTAAATTCAGATTGGTAGCATGACTTTTGTACAAAATGCTTGTAGTGGTTTAAACCCAGCCAGCAACTAAGCACCACGCAGCCGCTCACTCACTCCCACCCCATCCAGTGGGATGGGGGAGAAAATCGGGAAAAAGAAGTAAAACTCCTGGGTTGAGATAAGAACGGTTTAATAGAACAGAAAAGAAGAAACTAATAATGATAATGATAACACTAATAAAATGACAACAGTAGTAATAAAAGGATTGGAATGTACAAATGATGCGCAGGGCAATTGCTCACCACCCGCCGACCGACACCCAGCCAGTCCCCGAGCGGCGAATCCCTGCCCCCACTTCCCAGTTCCTAAACTAGATGGGAAGTCACATGGTATGGAATACACCGTTGGCCAGTTTGGGTCAGGTGCCCTGGCTGTGTCCTGTGCCAACTTCTTGTGCCCCTCCAGCCTTCTCGCTGGCTGGGCATGAGAAGCTGAAAAATCCATGACATTAGTCTAAGCACTACTGAGCAACAACTGAAAACATCAGTGTTACCAACATTCTTCGCATACTGAACTCAAAACATAGCACTGTACCAGCTACTAGGAAGACAGTTAACTCTATCCCAGCTGAAACCAGGACAATGCTTTTATGGTTTAGCTATATTTTTCCTGGGAAGTTTTTTTTTTTATTTTTTTTTTTCTAAATTGTTGCAATATAATAAGCTAAATACAACAACTGAAAGACATGAAAAGAAATTTTAGATCACGTTATAAGATTGATATTCTCATGTTCCATAAAAGAAAGTTTGATAGGTGGTTTTGGTCACCATTTTAAAAGCAAACCTGATTTTATTCTATTCGACTGTAATATGATCCATCAAAGTATGCTATACATGCCAGTATTCCTTAGTTTTGGTGGCAGTTTTTTAGAGATAAATAAATAACTTCGTATCTTATTGCTTATGGAGTCCTCCGTTTCATCTTGGCAAGAAACACAGACAAAATGGCTACAGCACCTCAGTTGAAGCAGGGATTAATTAACTGCATCAGTGCTTTGTGAAGGAGTATGATTGAGCAAAACTGAAGTCTGAGTAAAAAAATCCTGAACAACAACAAATCAGGTTGCATAACGGCCTTGTATTAAGCAAAGCAGTCATCTAAGTTTCTTGTTAGAACAGAGAACATCTCATGTTCTAAAAAACTGTGGGACACAGGTCAGAAAGCACAACAGGCTTCACCCACTAGATTTGGTCCCAGGTTCATGATAAGGAGTGAAGACAGTCAGGGACAACTTCTCCTTTTCCACATAATTAATTCAGTGGCAGAATTAAGTGCAATGAATTACTTACGTGACTATTTTTTTCAAGATCACATCAGCTTTCATCAGTTCTGGCTTTTCACAAGCTTGCTGATTCACTGGCTGACCTGGTAAACTATGCCAAAGTAGTTTTTATTTCTTACTGAAAGAAATAGTTTCCAAATATGTCAGTGGCTGCAATAATAGTTAAATATAGTTGCATGCTCTGGAATTAATTAATTCACAAAACAAATCTGAACTTGGACCTGTTTAGCTTCAGACTTGAAGAAGGACCTGGTTCTTAAACCTTATGACATTTCTCTTCTGTGGTAACCTATGACCACCATAGTTACCGAACAACCAGTTTAATGCAAAATTGTTTAAAATTCTAGAATTTCAGTTAAAAAAATGCAAAACACATATTCCAGATTTTTTACAAAATATTTTCTTTTTTTTCCACCACTCCTTTTTAAGAATGTCACAGGTTACCTATGGAAACAGTTACCTCTCTGCAAATAAAGACTAAGAGTGGAAAAAATAATCTTAATCAAAGTTGCATTGTGTCTACAGAGACAATTGCTTGAATGTAAGCATCTATGGCACCATACTGCATATATTGGTGCCATTTTTCCAGTGATCATTCAGTATAATAATTTTTTTTCCAGGTTATATACATTTTTAATAGATTTATTTTCATCTTGTTGTCTTTTCTTGAGTACTGTGATGATAAGAGATGGAGGGTTGCTAAGGCCCAGTAATAGCAAAGGAGCCAAAAGGTCTGGGGACATGAAGGCTTGACCTTGTGTCCTCCTTTCAGCTTTCTTGAGGTGCTCAGTGAAACCCCTGCCTTGACCTGCTCAGCTGCTGTCAGGATGGCAGCAGTAAAGCCATGCTGGAAAGAACTGGGGTGGGAGAGGTCTTCCCTCACTCCTGGAGTCTGAAACAGCTATCTACATTACAGCCTGTTCACACCAAGGGAATGAGCTTTTCATCTAACAGCCTCAGAAGCAAACTTTTTATAATTTTGTCTAAAGAATGATTATTTCATTGGGCAGCACTGGAGTTGAAGGAGGAGATTCAGGGAATAAAGGTGGTACTGTCAATGCCAAGCTGGAGGAGAAAGGAATTTGGCTGGGCAAGGATGGCTGCCGTTTACTAAGGCACCCAGCACTCTTTTCATCCCAAATCTCTTTCCTTCAGGGATCACTAGAAAGGGATGAGCAGCCTCAGCAGTATGTATGAGCCCTGACTGTTCTGTCTGGAGTCCCACAAGCCAGGTTGTACCTCAGCTGGTCAGAGCAGGTAGGAAGGCAGTTGTGTCTCTGCTTTCTTATCCAGTGAGCGGAGAGCAGTCGAGAAGTGAGAGGACATATCAGCGCCAGCTGAGCCTCACTGTGGCTTTGCCACAGATTAACTCATTAGCTGGGATTCATGGGTCTAGATAGACATGGGTCTTGAATGATTAGTAGTATTACAACTGCACTGCAACCACTCAGAGGGTGCTAAAAACCATATGGATTAAACAGTCCTTCTGAGCAAAATTGCTCCTGCTCTGAGATCGAAGTAAGTTCTTCCTCACATAAAGCTAGATGGACCCAGGCTAAAAGAAGGTAATTTTCTACCGTTGTTTTCGTGACTCCACTTACCGTGGGAGGTAGCTAAAATGCAGCGCTGTAATGATTCGCATATCTGAGAAGCTCTTATTTGGACCAGCAGGAGACCATGAAGAGTCAAATAAAATAAGCAAAAACATAATATAGCTGCGGAAAATTGGCTATTAAAGGTTATGTACTTAACACTGAAGGAGATCATCTTTGAAAGAGGATTTTGTTCATAATATTTTCTTGTCTTTTATACATTTAGTGCCTGCTGACCTTGTTAGTGTACCTATGCAAATGTATACGACTGTGTCAAGAATGTACAAAACTAGCTGAGTGTTTATTCACAAGTAGAGCTATCTGCAAGAAAAAAGGGAAGAATTTTTTACCAAAACCAGTTTCAGCAAGACTGTTGCCTGTCTTTCAATCTTATCTATTTTGGTTTCAATATAAGAGTAAAATAAGTTACATTTATAAAGCATAACTTCTCATAAATTGCTAGAATCATCATGGTTTAGGCAGGAAAAAAATTTAGAAATCACATCCCTGCTGGATGGAAATCTGTGAGCCAAATCTGCCTGGAAGCACATTGAAAATAAGACTAATTTTTTTCTTTCTTTCTTTTTCCCTTATGTTGCTCAGATTTTCATAAAATAGAATTAAACATTTCTGAGTCTTTGATGAGAATAAACATACAGCTGAAAGTTAGCATACTCCTGTATTCATCTCAGTGGTGTGCTAACTCTGAAAAAAAATGGTGACAGATTCACTGCCAGTATTGTTTATGTATATAGTTTGATTTAGTCAAAACTGCATAATTACTAAATGTTGAGATTCATTTAAAAGCATATTTCAAGTTGATGAAATGGAACATACAAATCTGTTTTAAATGACTGTCATTTAATATTGAATTCTTTTGTCTTAAGCTTGATAGGATCCCATTTTCTGTTTTATTTGGGTAGAATAGTTTCAGAATGTTTGACATTTCTTAGGTCATCATAGCCAGAGTTAGTAGTGGTCATGAACAGTCAAAGAGAAGAAATGGCTAGAAATGTGTCACTAAGCAGTTGCTGCAGATAACTGTAGAAAGCAAGGGCAGAGGACATTAAAGGACTGCCACAGCCTCATCTCCTGAAAGAGCAAGTTTTATACAATCATGGTGCATGTATATATGTGTTTCCCTACATTTCTCCCTCAATTTTTTAATATGCCACTCAATTAAAAATAAAAAAAATGAACAGATTTGGCATGGAATAAAGAAAAGAAACTATTGCTGTAACTGAAGTACAGTTAGACGTCAATGATCTGATGCATTATAATGACGTTATAATGGCAAATATTTTCCCTAAGTTCAAAGTTAACTAGCAGGCACAGCTCTAAATGAAATCAAACATCGCTGGTTCCAGTGTTCACAGAACTGTATGTTTCTATTTTAAGAAAAATGGGGGAAAAATAATTGCTTCTTGGGTCCTGGGGCTACAAATTTGAAGTACGGATCTGTGGCACTGGAGTAAAATCTCTGTGGTTCAAGCTTTCTCTGGCTACATTCTGAAGCTGTATTCTCTAGCTACAGCCTTTGAGCTGTACATGTAGGTCAGATGCCCATACAGAATAACTCAATATCCTACCTCAGATACTGGTCAGCAGCAGATATTTAGGGAAAAAGTATAAGAACTATGTGATATCTAGAGCTCAATAAACCTTCCTGTCTTTGAACAAGTTTTTTTAGTGAATTTACAATCGAGAGGTTTCTCTGGACTATCAGACTCAGAGACATGACTGAGTCCCATCTTCTATGAATGTCCTGTTCCCTTTAAATGCATATCTATTTTGGGGCGATATCCTGTGGCTGAGTTCTGCAATTTAATCGTGCACTGTTTGAAAGAACAAACAAACAAGAAAACACAATGCCTGTTGCAGGTTTTAAACCTATTGCATGACTTTTTCTTTAAGTGCCACCTACTTCTTGCGTTACAAAAAATGAGTATTCTCTTCATCTTTTACCTCTTTTATATTTTCATTGTATCCCTGATTGAATTTTTTCTCCAGGTGCAGAGTTCTGCTTCACTGATAGTTTTTCTCCATATGGAGGCTGCTCTGTGGCACTGACCACCCTTGCCGACATTATCTTCACAGAAGTAGTTTCAGATTTTAGAAGTTAAATAATTTTCATTTGTCTAATATTGCCTGTGTTACATACAGCCCTAATTCCTGATTGTTGAAGTTCATGCAGCTCCTGCTACAACTAAGGATGTTGCAAGGAAGGCATCATCCAACAGTTGTAGCAGGAGAACTGAGAAATGAAGGATGGTGGAAAGACATGAGTCAAAGAAAATGCTGATGGGCCACCTGCCTCAGAACAGAAGCAAAGGCAGAGGACCTGAAGTTTCTGCTTGGAAAATATATACTTTTCAGCCCCATTCAGCTGGACGTAGTTGAGTTGCCACTAGGTACTTACATCTTCATATAGTCACTTGGCTAAGAGGAAGTTGGAATTCAGCTGTAACAAAAGTAACATTTTCACTTTCACAAATTGTACCCCATACTACAGAAGACAAACTTTCTACTTGAGATTACCTTTGCTCACCAACCAAAATAGTTAATAGTTAATAGTTATCATAATTTTAAAGTGTTTTGGTTTATCTTCTGGGTTGTAGCCAGTTTGATTTCAAATAAATATTATTGCCCACATAATTCCTGTGAGTTCATGACATTTGTACAGATATTTAAGTCACTGGAATTGGGGAAGGTAATATTATCACTATCTAAGCATCTGTTATTTTGCATTCAATCCAAAGTGGTACTATGTCCCAGAGGAGATCTTCCTGTGCTTATCAGCTGTGCCAGGATTTATAATTCTGGTGCACATCAGAAATACATAACAAATCATATAAAAAGCAGCACTAATTAATTAAAAAAGAAGAAAATCTAAATATTTGCAGCACTGAATAGGTCTGCACAAGAGCCTTGAACAATGCTTCAGTGACTTTAATTTGCATAGCAGTTGGCAGTGCAACGTCCCCTGTTAACTAAAATTTTATTCACAATGAAACTTTCATTCATGTACATCCTAAAGATATGTGTATGAATTAAGTTACTGATGATTTGTTGATAAGCTCGTATTAGCTACTGATGATAATTGCAAGACAGTAAAAGAATGAACATAAATTGTATTATAGGAAGGGGGAATACAAAATCTGGCTACTATCCCTTTTCGTGTAACTGAATTAAATTTCTGAACAGTTCAGTTACAACTTGCTTAGGCATGGCATTAAATCTTCTGCATTCTGCAGCATGCCACCAAAATGAATGACATCTCCAGATCATTAGATTTCATTTAAGACAGAATTGCAGGAGTGTAAAATCCGTGCTACATCTATACAAAGATCATTATTCATTCTAGAGTAACAGGGTATTTATAGTGAGGTCTTCAGGATATGTTAATTAAAATAATACAAATAACCTCTACTGTACTTTTAAACCACTGACAGCTTTGCCACAGTAAATGCCGGGGTGAGGCCCTTACAAAGCTACAACACATTTTAAAACATGCCATAACATTCACATATTTTCCAGAGTAGTCATTTAAATTAAAATTGAATTGTCAGATTGTGTAGCTTTTAGGAAAGCTGACTGAATCACAGACCAAACTTATTCGTGGTGAAGGAAAAGGACAGAGAGTGTTCCACAAAATCATAGAATAACTTAGTTTGTAAGGGACCTCTGGAGATCATCTGGCACCGCCTCCTGCTTGAAGAAGGGTCAGCTAGAGCTGGTTGGTCAGGGCCTCGTCCTGTTGAGCTTTGGTTATCTCCACAGTTGGAGATCCCACAAGACTTCTGGGCTATCTGTGACAATGCTTAACCACTCTGTGGGGAGAAAAAGTCTAGTAAAAATTTCCCTGGTTACAACTTGTGCCCATTGCCCCCTGTCAGATTGCTACAAACTTCCAAGAAGTACGCGCCTCTTTGCTCTGTATCCTCCTGTTAGATAGATGAAGACCACAGTAAGATACCACTGATTGCACAGATATTTATTTATTGTTGTATTGCAATAACGGCAACTTCCTTAAATTTTTATTTTGTATTTGTAAAGTAGATCATTGGCCTTTGTCAGAGTATGTGTGTCTCAGCCCCAGATACTATGGAATTTGCTGTTCAGACATCACCCTGCCTATAAATGATGAAGGCAAAATAATCTTTCAAATTCCTTCTCAAAGCCCAAAGATTCTGGGGTAGGAACCTCAGAACAGTAATTCTTCCCTCTAGTCCACTTGCATCCAACAAGACAAAAATTAAAAAGTAGGCTGCTCTGGAAGGCTACATCTAGAAAAAATTGGACTGGAGGATAAGGGAGAAATATGGGAGACCTACATACCACTTAAAAATGAAAAAGAGACATGTCACCGCACCAAACATAGCTATTAGTCAGTCAGCCACAGCCAGAAATTTCTCCTATTGATACCCCTTAGCTGGAAAGTTCTAATACTGCTTTTTGAAGATATATATAGCTAAGGACTTTGTTTAGAGATGATAACCTTCTATATAAAATACTATTACTCAGTAGTGATAGTGTACTAGTAATAATTCTGTTAGCAAAACATTCTCCTATCTGAAAAAAGCATACTTGTAGTATGATAAAATGAACATTAGATTAATTTTAAGACAAGTTTTATATATCCATGGATTAAAAGGAATTCTTATTAAAAATAAGAAACCAAACAAACGTAAATATACAAAAATATATACACACATTGGACTATGAAAATAATATGATATTTGAAACTGTGTTGGAAGCACTAGGCACACAGGCAGAGCATACCATAATTCTTGTCCTTTTCCACATAACCTCAGGAGTGATTTTGCACACAAGACATCCCTTGCCCAGAAGAGAAGTCACTACGGCTTTGCAGCCTGTGCATCTCTGTCAACTTCAGCCTGTTGCCAGTATCTGAACATTCAATGATTTAGCAGGTATAGATATAGCCCAGGGAATCAAGGCTGTCAGGGTGTGTAACTGAAATAACTCGGATATAATGCCCACCAAAGATGGACAAAAATCTCAACCCCACAATGCACTAAGAAAATAAAAAATGCTATTAAATTTCCATTACCCCCATCTTACTGGTAACAGGTATACTTCAGATGGATGCATGATTCATGAAAATGAGTAATTAATTATAAAGGACTGTCTCAAAATGCACTTAGCAGATGTCATCACAATTATTTAAGTGCCACTTTGAAGTGAGTAACATCAGCAGTCTAATTATCCCATGGAAAAAACTTTCTATGTCAATCTAAGAAGTACCTTGTATTGACCTTTGTAGAGCCTGACTGCTGGGTTGTAAGTGTATTCTTCCATTAACCTTTAGACAGATCCTTGCATAATGCTCCCAGATGCTACACATAAGACTAAGAAACTAAGAAGTGTTTCCCAGGAGCAGAGAGAAGATGGAAAGTTACTCAAAATTCACTCGTTCTGAGTATTTGAAAAATATTGTGGTACTCCAATGTAGTACTTGTGCTGCCTTAATACAAGGAACTTGATGAAACAAACAAATTATGCCTACTAATTTTAGTGCCTGCGTGATCTGCACTGATTAGGCATCATATCACTGTTCTGCTCCAGGGCAGGGGCGAGGAGAGAGAGAGAGATGGTGCCGGGTTCTTGCTGGATCTCAGTAAGAAAGGCCTGACAACAAATGGCTTAATAATATAACTGCTTTACTGAGACAGAATAAGAAGAGCAATCTAGATAGCAAGTAAATCTTATGTCCCTTCAGATGCTGGGCACCCTGCATTGGTGCAGCATCAGAGGGATCCCAGATGGATTTTCCCATGGCACACTGCAGATCCTGTCCATGGAGGGAGGTTCCTCCTTTTTGGTCATTTGAGCTATTATATAATTTTCTTGGAAGAAAACAACTCTATTCATAAAAGATGTTCATATGAGAACTTCTTGCTGCACATTTAAATAAAGGCATGACTATGGAGGTGGCATAATTCCTGTTACCAAGTGGGAGCTGCCCACAGGCTCCTCTGTTATAAGGCAATGGCTGAGGTTATCATGCAGCCAAGGGATTTGTGCAGCACAACACAACCTGAAGGCACAGCACAGACCTACTCAGGTTAACTGCTATGTGGATCACTAAATCAACCGTGTACAATGGTCTTCTGGTCAGGATCACTACAATCACCTAAATGGACTTTTATGTTGTGCAGTAACATCGGAGGACAACCCTGGAACTACGGTCTGGCATTGACAATGATATCATGTTGATTATTCCCTGCTTACTCACCAAAAAATTAATTAAGGACTTTTTGGACTGTGGAGCAAATGGTTGAAGGCTGAATAACTGTCCCCATTATGAAGTGTTTTTTCTCCTTACGTATGTCAACATTGTCTTATGCTATCAAAGTGTATGCATGGAGGTGAACCTTTTGGTGGGGTTGAACACTTTGTTTTATAGCTAAGCCTAATTTCTGGAGACAGAGGGCTGTATCAAATAACTACTAAATAAGATCCAGAATATTTCAGTGCGTTGAATATTCCAGTAATCTCCAAGTGTATTAATGACTTCCCAACAAATGATGAGAAAATGCACCTTATTGAATATTTTACTGTTAACATTGTGAAGAAAATAGATGACTGAAGCAGACATTGATAGTAAAATTCGATTGAATTTTTAGGGTTGAGGAAGCCACAGCTCATTTCACACTTTGTACTTTAATGTCATCTCAAAACTATTTGGAAAGTTGTGATTTGGTTACTTTCAACTGTTTTTCTGCAACATGTTATTTTTTGTCAATGCTGTCCATCATCAGGTTGTTCAGATACAAAGTAAATATCCCTTTGTAATTACAGCTGGTGTTCTATTGTTCCTCCCAAGTTTGAGTCCATTTAGATGGATCTGCATTTTGATTAATGGTTTTATAGATTCAACAGTCTTGCTGTGAAGTCAGTCTTTGTTACCACATCTAGATCTCCAGAGAGATTATTTGGTTCAATGATCATAGTTCTTGTTATTGAGCATTTTCTATTTCTGGATATTCAAATTTTAAGCTGTCATTCTCACAGTGACGTGCAGTATTTTGTCATTTCACTTTGAATGCATAAATAGCAATATAAGTATACAATGCATTTTTGAAAGACATTGAGAGAACTGTTTGAGAACTGCTTAAGAAGGGAATTATAGTGTGTGATGGCACAGTCCTTTAAAGGTAGATGAGGAGCTGGTCTCACAATCTGAACTAGCTACAAACCAGAAACTACAGAACTGCATTTGTTTAGCCCTGTGACTGATACTAAGCCTCTGCAGTCAAAACTGGACAATGACAATGAATGGAACCTGCCACCCATTTTCTTGGCTGCATTTCTCATTTGTGTATTTGTACAAGTTCTACCTAGGGAGCACTTTGTTCTTTGTCTTTTCAAGGTGTTTGCTTTCCCTTTATTGAATGCTTACTGTTTTGAAACTGAGGGGCCCAAAAATTTTCACTGTGAATGAACAGTTTCAATTATATATAGTCTCAGGTATCTTGCCTCACCCATGATCTGATGAAGTCCAGAACTCAAGTGTAATGGCAGATCTTCTGTGCTTGCTTATGAGAGTGTCTACTAGTACCTTTGCAGCTTGGTTCTTATTTACACCACCTATTCTTCAAAACTGTCAAAAACCCCATATTATTGCAAATTGCCTCCAAATCTACCCAAGCTATGTAAAGAAGACCACAAGTAACAGATATAAAAACAAAACTAGTACTATAGCATCTAATTTCCATGTTGGTGGCAATCTTGGAATGTCATGTATAATAAGAAAAGATTCTGTTTGAGCTCGACATACCTGTGTCTACATGTACGTGGCAACAGGTACACTGGGTGCTTGACTCACCCTCATCAAAACTTCTAGTGCCACTTGAGGTGGCCTGGAGTTTTCTGCTCGTGTGCAGCTCAGAAAGGCTCACATCTACCCTAGTCCCTATGTCATGTTACCAACCACATGTAGATGACTCAGATATTCTGGTGTCATATTAAATGGCACTTGACACTTCTGTCTGCATACCCAAATCAATCCCTGTGCCTAAAAGCTGAGCCTATTTTAGTGAGCAGAGTTCTAGTCAATCCAGTCAATGGAGCCTTGAGATTCAACTTGCTGTCTAAAGACGACACTTTGTGACTGGTCAGATTATTTGCAGTGTAAACTCACTGCTATGTACCAGCTTAAGTCAGATGCTTAACACAGAGGTTCAATTCAATTTCTTAAACATATCCATCTGGTCCCACTTGTAATGCCCAAAAGTTGTCCATATGGCTTTCACATAGTGCTTTAAAAGGTCAAACATTTCTTGAAAGTTATGTGTCAGATCTGCCAACACCATGCAGATAGTCCCCGTACATTGGAGCATCTCAAATGACACCAGATGCCTACATTTTGGCAGATGAAACTCAGCTCATGATATCCAGTAGGTAAAATAGGAACTTAGACTCATGATGCACACATAAGCTTCTATGCGCAAACACCTAAATTTGGGTGTCATATTGTGTCCCCCTGTCTCAGCATAGAAGAACTCTGCTAAGCCACAACATATACTTGACTCATATTCTGATACCTCTGAATGTATCATTTACCAACCTAACTCATGGATTCTGAAGAATTAAAAATGAACCAGAAAAACAGGGCTGGAGAATTTTGCCCAGTGTAAAAGACCCTTCATTAAATAATGATCCTATTCCTTTTCTTGATTCTTTCATATGGTTATCTGGTATAAAAATTCTTTAAGGAAGTAACTTAAGGTATTTTTACTCCATCAGGTTCACAATATAATGCCAGGTATAATTGGCGAGTTCTTTTTTTGTGGTTGTTGTAAACACAGTTTATATATGGTGAAAGTTAAATTTTCATACATGTAAAAGAAATGCTACTAAAAATTTTAGGTCAAAAATACATCTTATACAATGCATTGATGAAGAATAATTTATGCAGAAATATTGAACAATTCAAGTGCACTGATTATGAGGCAACTGAAGATACCTGCTGATGAGATATCGATTCTTAGTACATCCAAAGATCCTGCAATGTGTGGAAGATACTCAGAGAACTGTTTCTGACCCCACATTGCTTAAGAAGAAAATTGTAGGGTATGGTGACATTGTTTTGATAGTAGATGTGCACTAGCTTTGTCTCTATTCAAAGCCAGGAGCCAGCTCTGAACTGCCAAGCATGGAGATGTGTTAATAATTAATCCTAATATAACCTGTTTCTCAGGGTGGGTTAGTTATGCTCAGCCACTGACAAGCAGCTTCTCATTTTGAGCTGAATCTTTACTTCAAAGCATGGCAGCTCACTTGCACTGGAAAGCAATTTAAGTAACGTACCAGTCATATTCCTGTACCTCATACCGCTTACCAAAATATTATACCAATTAAGTATTATTACATCTAACGGTCCACTATGTTTGTGAGGTGAGCTATTCAATGACACTTGAGCAGGATGGATGTATGATTAGAATAGGCTAATCAAACATTAGTTAGCCTCTGAAAGGCTGTATAAGGAAAAAGAGGGTCTACAAAAGGGAGTCCAAAAAGTAGAAGGATGGGATGATAGTGATGGCTGCGAAGGTACAAGTAAGAGATAACCCAGAGGCCCTAAAGGTGTAGATGTAAATTGCAACTGATCAATTACTGATTACTTCAAAAAAACCCAAAACCAAACCTTTGAGGGCTGGGTATGACTGGTTTTAGGATGTTACTTGAACATGTATAGAATTGTGTAGCAACCAATTGCTGCCCATGACTGGCAGCATAGTTGGAGCCATCTTTAGATTGACAATAATGAAATCCACTAATTGTGCAGGTGCCTTAATTCAGAACTGGATATGCAAAACTGATCACTTTCATATCGAGTGTTGCTATATGTGTAAGTATTGTTATTATCAACAAAGGGAAATACATATTCTATTGGTTCTGTTTGGCTTAGCCTTCATTTGATCTTGTTTGATCTGTCAGCCTGCCCTGGAAGCATGGTTGTAATTTTGATGCTATGTTCTACAGATATACCTTTAAATTTGGCAGTATGGGTAAAGTTAATAAACTGTCAAAAGCCTGTATTATGCTGAAGGTTAAAGAATAAAATGACATTTACAGATGAAGGAGAACATTTTTTTTCTGTTCTAATAGGAGAATCATATGTGGCCATTATGAAAATAACTGGTCAATATTCACCCCATTACATGGAAATACAAGTTTATTTTTTTAATAGTGGACTTTGGCTTGCTGAAAAGTGAGAAAGCAAGAAGAAAGTGAGATCAGGCATAGGAAATTCTGTTTAGCTTTGCCACAAAAGCTATTAATGAAAGAGTTTTCTCTAGTGCTGCTTCTGACTGAGTAAAAGTCCCTAATCCAATGACAAACCATATACTAGAAGACAGCCTGCACGCTGAATGAGAGCACTACATGCTAAATTTCTTTTTAATTTCTTTTCTGTTATAAGAACAGTCCATGTCACAGATTAGGTCACATGATGTTACAGCTGTTTCTGACTTTCTTTAAAATAGTTCCTTCCTCCCTTTCTTTCCTTAGCATTTGTTTATTCAGGAATTGTAGCATATAATTTTTAACTGCTTAAGAGTCCAATTGAATTTACAGCTGCTATAGTGAAATATATTACAACTGCTGAAAAATAATTTCAAAAACAAAGATCTATTTTACAGTCTGGAAAAAAAAAAAAGGGTATCTGGCTAAGTCCTCTTGTCCTGGGTCCTCATGGACAGCAAGTTGAACATGAGCCAGCAGTGTGCCCTTGCCACAAAGGTGGCAAGTGGTATCCTGGGCTGCATTAGGCAAAGTATTGCCAGCAGGTCAAGAGACATGATCCTTCCTCTTTATTCAGTGCTGGTGAGGCCCCACCTGAAGTACTGTGTCCAGTTATGGGCTCCCTAGTAGAAGAGAGACATGGACATACTGGAGAGAGTCCAGTCAGGGCCCACGAAGATGATGAAGGGACTGGAGCATCTCTCCTATGAAGAAAGGCTGGGCGCCTAGAGAATAGAAGGCTTAGGGGGACCTCATCAATGTCTATAAATACATGAAGGGAGGGAGCCAGGCTCTTTCCAGTGGTGCCCGGTGACAGGGCCAGAGGCAATGGGCACAAAGTGAAGTGCAGGAGGTGCCATCTGAACATCAGGAAACACTTTGTCACTGTGAGGGTGACCGAGCACTGGCACAGGTTGCCCAGAAAGGTTGTGGAGTCTCCATCCTTGGAGATATGCAAAAGCCACCTGGACGTGGTCCTGCGCAGCTGGCTGTAGGTGGCCCTGCTCCAGCAGGAGGGTTAGACCTCTAGAGGTCCCTTCCAACCTCAACCATTCTGTGATTCTGTGATTTTGTGTTTCTAAGAGTTGTGTATCCACAATGAAAAAAATTCCCTTGATTAATAAATTTGTTTTAACTGGCCCAGTAGACAATCTATGTGACTGAAGTAAGCGTAAGCATATAGCACCAGGAATCTTCTCTCACTTGCAAACAGTGATAATGCCAGAGGCAACTGCTTCTCTTTTGGAGGTGCAGACTGCCTGCAAAGGACAGTGCTTTCCAGTCAACTAACTTAAGGAAGTGGATTCTGTACTTCCTTTTTTCAGCTGTCACTCTTTAAGGGAAGTAAGAGCAGCATGGCACTAGAATACACCCTTGGTATAGCGGCGACTTTATTCTGATGAGAATTACATAGTACTACCACAATATGAATAATAATAATAACAAGCAGTGAAGCATTACCACATATTCTTTAAGTGACAGCAAAATATGAGTGGAAAACAATTTCTGGATACCAGCTATTAGTCTTACTTGCCATAAATTACCCAAAGTGATAACGCTTTGTGAATTGCTCAAAAGTTTGCAAGTCTGCATTTCATCGATGCAGGAATAAACAATCCAAGCACATCATTTTCTGTAGAAATTCAAGTAAAAAAATTGAATTTCAGTAATATCCTGAAGGAAAAAATTAGCCAGCCTTATGTGTGTCAAGAACAGATTATCTATAAAAGCATAAGCAGTTGCAAACTAATCCTACCACAAAGTTTCACACAGTAATGTCCAAAGTTTGTACCTTTGCTGTGAAAATTTTCTCAAAGGAAAAAAAAATCCTCCCTCAAAATGTGCTTCGTAAAAAGTAAAGGAGAGTGTCATTGTTGCAATTTCCATTTTCTTTTGAAATGCAGCACTATTTCTAGAAGAATTTTGCAAATACAGACCTAAATTCGTGCTGGGATTTGTATAGGTCTTTCATTTCAGACATGAAATTAGTCTCAGTCAGTCACTATGTCTGTGTCTATACAAGAAGTTAGTACCTGTAAGTGCTTTGCTGAACTGCGGTCATGTAACAGCAAAGCAGCAAGAGCCCAACCTTTGGCAGGTCTTAACCCGGAACTCTTTAAGAGTTGATATTGCTGCTGCAGTTGACAGGGAAAACTTAGAAATGAAAAATCATTAATGAAAGCTTAACATTTTTTTAAATAAAATTGAACAAAATCCCTAAGGCAGATACCTGTGGAAACTTTCATGAAACAAGGAGAGTTGAAGACATGATTCTGTTTCATCACTAAGGACAGCAGTAAAACTATGAGCCTTATGCTGGTATGGCATAGCATAATATATTAAAAAGAATCCTAATGTCTTTTTCTCTTTCATCTTTTTTTCATGTTTTCAAAGATAAGCACTGTATGAGGTTAATATTAGAATGACAGGGACACTGAATTGGGAATTCATCGGGGGTTTAAAATACCATGTTTCAGGATTTACTGAAGGGATGGGGAAAATAAAACGGGAAATGGCAAATTCAGTGCAGTAGAGCAGTAAGCTGCTATATATTGCCATTTAGGTTGAAATAATAGGCAAAGCTAAATAAAAGTTAATAGTAGAAAAAAGCCCTACTAAAGGACCTTTCTATTTATTTATTTATTTCAGTAGTAATTCTAGGAATCTTTATACTCCTGGAAAAATTATAACAGTGGTAATAATTCAAAGTAATGGAAGAAAGCCTTTCAAAGAAATCAGAGTTTTAGATCACCTTTGAATAGGCAAGTTTGGCTTTTTCTGTAGGTTGCAGTAGTTTGGTTTTGTGCAAATTTTCTTAAACAGTTTTCATAGGAAGAGGCTATTTTGGAAACAGTCATAGAAATAAAGGAAAAAACAAAGAATGGTGCAGGAAGAATGAATGGTGGGGGCAGATAGAGGAATATATAACTTACTGTATGTGACAGCTCTTAAAACAGGCTGTGTGGGAGGCATAAGGATGAAGTAATCTGAGCCATGCTCTGCTGTGTGTAGTTAACGTTTTTCATTCTAATGCCCATCAAAAAACAGCCAGAAACTCTGAAGGTAACTCATATTAGCTTACAAACACCTCACCTCCTGCTCATCATCATCATCATCATCAATAATGTATGGCATTCTGTCTGCCCTTACTGCTGACTTACAGTCTATAATATATATGTGTGCATATACATATATATGTGAATATATGCTCACATATATTCAAGAACTTTGTTACTGAGGTTCTTTAAGAACAATATTTTGTAACCAGAGCTTTGTAGGCTTTTAGGTAGGAATTCTTTGAAGAAGTGAGTAGGCAACAAGGAAAAATAAATATGAAATTTAAAAAACTAATAAAAGCTGAATATATATAGTTATTTTGTGAATATATTCTGGATGTTTACATACATACATATATATGCATATATACGTGCATATGAGTTTTGATAGTGATTGAACAGACAAATGGAATGCTGAGGGGAAGACACTTCACTGAATTACCATATGCTACAATTCTTCAAGTGTCATTAGTGCTGCTGGTTAAATTATTCTCTGGAACCCAGTTCTTGGCTGAATTTAAGTCTTCTTTTTTTTGTTCCTGTTTATAAGGATTATGCAAAACTACCCTCTCGTTCTGGCTGATGAATTCTTTATTCACACAGCCAAAATGAATGATTTCTCAAAAATTTTCCAGCTATGTATTCTTTGCAAACTATTTACATTGACTACTCAGTGAGTATGATATGTCTCATAAATCAAATTATATTTTTATTTTCTTTAATTGGTTGACTGAAACTTTTCAAAACTAGAGAATAATAAATGGCAAGTAGTGAAGGAAAACAAAACACAGCTAGAGCGAATTTTTGATACACCCTTGTTTATGCTTAATTTTGTAATGCTTTAAGGATTTATGAATATTTTCACAAATAAATAACTAGTCATAAGTGACAAGTAATATGAACTAGCATGTAACAGTAGAATGTTTCTTAGTATAATATTAGTGAATTAGTTCTTTCTGTATTTGACCAATCCAATCTACACACAGAGAATGGAGATTAAATATCCCAGACCCTTAGGCAAAAACTGTTAAAATTGTTGTGACTGTGGCATCTGAGGAAAGTTTAGCATGACAAAAAAGACTACTTTTTGTGTTGCAGATATTTCTACTGTATTGCAGATATTTCTACTGTAATTTTTAACTTTTCAAAACTTCACATTCCAAGTTTATAGCACAAGTCTTTTCCAAGATAGCTTTAACTGGTACATCTTACAATCTTAAAATCCCCATTAAAAAGTTGGCACAGAGGTAGCTTTGGCATGTTTGCTGTTTGTTATGTTTTGGGGGTTGGGGTTTTTTTGTGTTTTTTTTCTTTCAAATGTGAATTGCTGGGCTACATAGCATGGTACCTCACAGCTATTCTTGAATTGCTGGATCAAAAAATGGCACCACTTCCAAAGACGGAATAAAAGTAACAAAGAAGGAGAAGTGCACGTTTGTACAATGCAGTTCAAAGATTGAGTTGTCCATGGACCAGTCCATCACAACTTCAGAGATCACTTCTCTTTCCATTCAGCTGTAGTTGCTGTCACAGGTGGAGAGGTCAGCCAGTCCTGGGAGGCTCATGAGTTTCTGAGGACAGAGCTCTCATTGTGGACAGGAATCGATGCCCACTGATGCAGCAGATAAGAATCACTTGAATTTTTACATGTCCTATAATAAAAACAATTATTTCTTTCACTTATTTTCCCTTTGTAAATTCCTGTCACAGCAATCCAGCTGTGTCTCCAGAAGGGAGATAAGAGGAGAAATGCAATTAGATTTGTTACTCTGTTTAAATAGTTGGGGAGCAGCTAAGTTCTGAGATGATGACAGCTATATGAATGCTTACACAGACAAATAGGTGATACTTTAATGTGTGTGATAATAGATTTTTTTCATTAGATGTGATGGGTTTTTTTCTCTCTTTAACAGTAACACTACTGCATTCCCTTCTGAGAGTTATAGATTGGAAGGGTGGTCTTCAAATCCTGAATCCAAGTTAGCAGAGCTTTTTGACCTCAGAGTAAAATATTAATGTAAGGTTTTCAAACTACAAGCTGCCTCTTAAGTAGACATAATACGATCAGAAGAATACTAAAAGGAGAATCAGGGACACAAAAATACACTAATCATTGAATTTCAGAGGGCTTTTCAGCTAATAGTAAATTGTTCTTCAAATATATTTATGGGAGACTGAAGATAGAAAATTGCTCCACTGAAATTACAGCTGAAAAGGGATAGAAAGGATAAAAGAACAGCACATTTGCTGAACTGGTGCTTTACTTATGTCTTTTCAGAGGAAAATGAGGATGGAGTGGAAACAAAGACAGGAATCATATTTCTTGATATAGCCAAGAACAGAAGTATTAGATACAGTGTGGATAATAATAGAAATAGTGTCAGACATAAGATAGATGACTTTGCAATTGGTAGTTTATTGGTTTTCTTTTTCTATACGCATTATATTTGTACACATATTTTGTCTTTTACTTGTCACTGTCCTTCAAAGCCTTCACTAATTTAAATTTGATGAATATTTACACATGAAAGAACAGTTAAATTAAAAATGTTATAAGCAGACTGCAAGGATTATATACATAACAGATCCTAATGAAATTTTGCAAAAATAAGAACCGTATTAGTAAAATTCCAGTTTTGTTATTTGATAAAGTTCACATATAGATCTTATTTGCCAGGATCAAAGTAAAATGTATAGAAATAAAGATAGTTCAGCGTAATGCAGTGTACTGCTGGATCCTTTGAGAGAATGATTTGTTGAATTTGAACTGCATCTCATTTTGTGTGCAATGCTACTCTTAACTTATTCTTCTGACACATAGTAAAAATATGGGTTTGCTATAAACTTATAGAATAAACATGTAAAATTGAACAGGGAATGATATCTTCCTACTAATCAGATAAATTAGAAAAATGGAGATTAGCCCTCTTAAAAGGAGTACATAAGTTCAGATACAGAAAATAATCACTGTGTAATTCTTTAAATATCTTTTTTCACTGTCTTTTCCGAGGTTATTTTTTTTTATTTCTTCTCTGCTAAAATGAAACATGAAATATATACTTTTGGTTGGGGAATAGTGCCCTAAAATTCAATCTAGGCTTGCCAAAGAAAAGTTACTACAAATACACAAGCAAAACATGGTTACAACTCCCTCATTCTCAGAGAAAAGTTTAGAAAATGGTATGTTATTTAGACCCAAACCAGAGCAACTTGCACAGTATAATCAGACATATATCTACTTGTATTATGCTTACAGATAAGACTGCCTTTGATTTGTTTCTGTTGTAGAATGACACCACTGTTATAATAGTACAGAACATGTTATGTAACAAGATAATGAGAAGTGTCAAATAGATATGGATAGGTTAAAAAAATATTTGCCTGAGTTGAACTTCTCAGTTTTTTTTTTAATAGCTGTAAAGTTCTTAAATATGTCTTTAGTAATGTCAAGCATATCCAAGTGCTTTGCTAAAACAGGTTTAAGACACTATTTTTTTCTATCAGTATAGTGCAACTGTTATAGCAACTTCTGTGTTAAAGTCAGTCTTAAACTTTTTCTTTTGCTTTTTATGAACAAATCTCATTCATGAAGTGTGAAAAGTAATCTGAAGCCTATAGCAAGTATTAACATTTCTACAAAACTTTTCTATAAAAAGAAATAAAACCCCTCTTGTATACAGTTTCAGAGACATGGTTATTGCCAAAATACTGTGTCATCATCTACATTAACATGCCGGGATAAAATCTGAAAAGCTGCATGTCTTTATGTAGGGCTACTTAACATCCTGAGGAATTTAACTAGACTTTCAATTTTGTAATACAAATTACAGTAAAGTGTAGTAAAGCAAAGAACTTTGTCTGGAAGGTGCACGATGGTCTCTGCACACTCTAAGAATGTTACAACCTGCAAGATTCTGAAAAATCTGTGTCTGGGTAATAAAAGGGCCTTGAAAAGGATATGCTACACTCCAGGTTTGTTGGCAGATCCTGGCATAGGTTCGTGATGTTGATGTTAATGAGTTTTCTTGCTTTTACCCTCCTGATTCTCTCCCCCTTCCCTCTGGGCGGGGGGTGGGGGGAGAGTGAGCGAGCAGCTGCGTGGGGCTTAGTTGCTGGCTGGGGTTAAACCACAACAGAGGTTAACCCACAACACCCCAGAAAAAAATATTTTTATAGCATCCGTTGACACAGGGTTCATAGGTTCCTAAAACAGAGATGCTAAACACCTCTAAGTTTTTTATTCCACAAATCTGTCCAATAATATGTTGGATGTTTCAGGGCTAAATTTTGTGAATGTTGATGCCTGGCTAAAGTCTGTATCTGGTCCCTGTCATGACTTCATGGCCTCTGAGAAGAGCAGGGCACTTGGTATCATGGCTTTCCTCTTGCGTTGGGATTTATCTCTTTCTTTTGGTCATGTTGGTGTAGTGATATCTGTTGGGATGCTATATGGTCATGCTGGATGGCAGTTCTAAGTAAAGTGAGGAATCGCAGTGTAAGTAAGTGTGTAGGTGCATATGATTAAATGGAGAGTTATTAGGGCTTGTTGGACAGCAACAGCAATTTGAAGGGCAAGTGACAAAGTAAAACAGAGGTACTTACACTGTTCTGGAGTTAAAGAGCCTAGAGTGTTGACAAAAGTACTGACATTTGAAGTGGGTTTTTATAAGGTGCTGTTCTAAATGCATCTTTTAGAACAAGAGTAAGAAAGCAATTTTGCCAAACTATCAGCAAATATTGCACACTCACAAAGATGAGAAATCCTGCTTTAGAATATTGCCTTTTTTTCCCCATTCACTGGGATTGAGTAGTTGTTTTGCTTTTTATTTTCTAGGCTCTTGGAAATCAAAACCTACCAAGAGTAAACTATTGACAACTTAGAGACTCTAGCTAGATTAAATACAGAAAATTAATCTTTCACCTGCAAAAACAGAGAAAATGAATTTCTGTTGATCATAATCTCAAAGGTTACTCTGAAAAAAAAAGACATTTTACAATAGTTTGGGATAGTTTATGGCTTGATGATTTTAGCTTCAAGATACAGAATCATTAGATCTAGGCTGTAAAGCCAAATTTTGCAAGGAGGAGGGGGAAAATACTTTCAGGAGCCTATGTATCACAGTACTTCCACAGTAGATTAGTTCATGATGGAAATGTCCAGATTTCCCCTCTGCTTCTTGATCTTGCGGCCTCCTACAGAGCATCACCTACTGTTGAGATTCCAGATTTATCCGTAGCTGAGGTCAGATGAAAGGTCTGAAGTTATCTTACAGTTGCATACCACAGAGACTAACTGTGTTGCTGTAGAATAGCTGAGACAAATGTTACAGAATTTTACGAGAAAGAATAACTTGTTTCATGTTCAAAGACTTTATGAAAATATAATATACAATGAAACATGAATAGTCATACAAGTTTCGAAGAGAAAAAAGGCAGAAAAAAATTCAATAATGATGAAGGCACCTGAAGATCAGGTATAATGAGCACTTATAATTCTGGATAGTTGTCCAGCTTATCTAAATTCTTAAAGTCTAAGACCTTGCTGAACAGATGGTAAAAAATTTTCCATGACTTCTCATTTCATGTTTGTAGAAGAGGCATAATAAACTGGAAATAATCATGTTTTGTTTTGTTTTCTTGAGAACTTAGACTTAAGGAATGGAAAGGATAAATCAGAGGTTTAACATAATAGATTTACATTTGAATGCTAACATATACAGAGTAATAAAATGAACTTAAAATACCCTGGATACCACTAAAGCTTACCAGCAGTCACCAGCTTGTAATATTTGCAACAGGTTATGGATGAACAAGGTATAAAGGTATTTCCTTTGCAAACTACTTGAATCATCTGATGACAGCTATGTTCTATTACAGGTAGGAAATTAAAATTAAAGAAGAGCTGTGTCATTTTAGGTGTGACTGCATGGTGAAAACTTTTAGTAAATATTGACTTTGAAATTATGTGCTTTATCTGTGTGCGAAAGAGATTCTCAGTAAATGAAACATGAATCTCCTAGTCTTTTATTCAAAGTGATTTTAGTGCAAAAGAGGAAGGTATCTTTAAGAGAAAGGATCAAACTTTGTTATAAATTAAGCTCTGGATTTAGGTGCAGGGTTATGGAGTTCTAGTGACTTTTCTCTTGACTTACTGTGGCACTTTGAGAAAACATCTAATTTATTCATTTTCCATTCTGCTGCCAGCTTTTCAGCTTTTCAGTGGAGTTAGATTTAACTGGGATAGTGAGGATTTTCACACTGCTTTTCCCACAGATCCACTAATTCCTTCTATGGTTCTTCAGTGTTCAGTGTCCAGTATTTCAAATTGTCTCTAGCTCCTAAAGCCTGTGCATCAGCTGTGAGGAGCCAGGGAAACCCTGCATCACTGTGTAGAGCTGAGGAAAGTGTTCCATCCATCAGAACTTGCCTGTTAATGACCAACATTTGTGTGATTCTACATCATGACAGTCCTCTGTCCCAGAATGAAATTTCTGGAAAGAGGAGAACTTTTAGTCCTTTACAGATACTGGGCTACATCTAATATGTATAAATATTAATGATGGAGTCGACTGAATGCATCTAATTTCATCAGGTTTTTTGCATGTGTGAGGTTTTAAGATGAAATGGTAATCTTAGCGTGTGGAGCCGACATTCTTGGAGATACCCCAACCCAAATTAACAAGACCCTGAGCAACCTGCTCTAGTTGATCCTGCTTTGAGCAGGGAATTAGACTAGATGGGAGGTCCCTTCCAGCCTCAATCCTTCTGTGATACTGTGTAAGCTATGTGAGTCTATGCAAGCAGACTTACATCCACTTGTTGTATATTACAGATGTATTGTGAAACCTGGCATTATGAGCATTTTATTGCATCACTACTGGAAAAAATAGGTTTATAGAAAATAATACAACAAAAAACATTTTACTGGTGAGATTAATAGTAATCAGTTTCAAACACTGCAAGAAAAGCCCTTAGTCCATGCTTCTCTGTACCTAACAACTCTAAGCTTGAGGTAAAGCTTCCTTTGGCTCTCCCCCTTCTAGGAACATTATTGTATATGAATACACACCGAGTATGCTTTCTCCTGTTTATTTTTCTTGGTCATTTGTCCCAACTGGTTAGAAAGTAAAGAAAATGAGACATTTCTTTTGCTGTTTGGTGAAATCCCCCCCCTCTTGAGTTAATGCCTTTAGACCTTTGAGCTACTTTTAACCTCCATCAGGTCTATTTACTTAGATATTTTTGAGGAGTGGGGGAAGTCAAAGGATTCATCTTTAAATCTCTGATGGGATACCTAAAGGTGAAGATTCCAGCATGGTCCTGTGGTGCTCAGAAGATCTTTTACTTCTTTTTTACCTGAATAAGTTATGATGGAAGAAGATGCTGGGGTCAACTCCAGGAAAAGTTCCATGGTGACACTGACATTGGGAAGAACAGTTTTCTTCAGAGTTATTCTCTGAAACCTTGGAGAAATGAGAGGTACCAAAAGAGACTGATTCTGTGGACCTGAGTTTCAGAATGAAGGTCAAAAAGACTTGGAATACATCTGCCTTCCCCACCCTGCAGCATATATAAAACCTGTTCTCTTCTTAGAAAAACTGGTCAATCTGGGAAGTGACTACCGCTTGTGACAACTTCATGGAACAGCCTCAAATGGAAAACTAAGTAACAGTTCCATAAAGTGATGCATATTAATCTGTTGTTTAGGAGCAAATGTAAAGACTTGTTAGCAAAAATAATTTTATGTATCCTTTCTCATTAACAATTCCAATGGCTCCAAATAATAAGGTCTATGTATAATTTTCATGTACTAATGAAATAAGTGATATATTAGTAATTTCATGAAATGCATAATTTCAAAGTTTAATTAAAACTTATACATGACACCTGACAGACACCTGGTATGGAACTAATTTTTACTGATCCAAACTTTTCAAATAGTTTTGAAAAACCTTGCAGATGTTTTTCTCCATTCAGAACACTTTGCCAAGAGTGTAAGTTTAGAAAATTGTATTGAAATTAATTCTCTAGAATTTATTCTCAAACCTCTTTCCACAGTTTTCAAGAGAAGAATTCCATCTAAATAAGGAGTCTAGATTGTTTTGAAAAGGTATTAATTATGCTATATACCCTTCATCATAGGATTTTTTTTTTATTTTTTTGTATTACAATTTCTTGTTAGTGATATTTTCTAGTAATATGGCTGTAATCTCACATGACTGATACATTGCTGGATGATTCATTTTTTTTATCATCTTTAAAGACAAAAGTCAAACAAACCTAATGGCAACACCCCCCCCCCCAATTATTCATATTTATGAGCTTTTAAAGTGATTTAGATTTTATGAATAATTTCAAGACACATAGTAAATACATTAAAATATTTTAATTCTGAACTTCATTGCCAAAAAGATACTAATTTCATTTGATGTAAGAGATGAACTATTCTTGCATGATAATATACTAAAATAACTTCCATGACATACATTTTCATACATGACATACTGTATAAACTAGAATATATTATTGTCTAAAATGATGAAACCGATTTATTTCTTTTATATCAGGCCTTCATTTAATTGCTAGTAGTCTTATTTTTATAATAATATTTATTCTGTGTAAACAAAGTCTAAGCATGGTCAGTTCAGTTTCTATTTCTTCAAGGAAAAATAAACTTGAAGAAGAAAAAGGAATGACAAAACATGTTTAAAGCAAAGCTAATGCTCCATCTCCAGAAGCTCTGTCTTTCTTTAATAACCAAATGTTATGGTATATCTGCAGAGAATAAATCACACAGCTGCTCAGTTCTGGACAGTAATCTTTCCTGACAGTACAACATTAATACTTTCAGAGAAAGATAGGAAGACTTTCATTTTTAACTTTCAAAACCAAATATTGAGTTACACTCTCAAAAATATATTCTCATCATGCAGAAACAGGGAAATGCTATGTTTCTAGTTCAGTTCAAAGAATTTTGTACTATTTTCATAACAAATAGATAATACCTACTAATATACAGTCCAGCTTGCACATCATGGACAGTGATAGTTTAAATGTGATGAAAATTGATTAAAATGTATAAATGGTCTTTATTCAGTGAGGATGTAGTATTCATCATATGAATTTTAAGAATGTCTAGTGTCCACTTTCATTTCAAATCCTTTATTATTTTATTTTCAATAGGATAATGAAGGTAAAAGTTAATGAAGAAGTGTGTTCAGGAAAATATCTCTGTGCACTTATTATGATGGTGTGCATGATGTTTCTTTTCACCACTTTTTTAAAGAAAAAAAAAGAATCAGCTGCTATTGAAAAAGGCAATGCAGACATCAAAATTAAATTCATTGTTACTGTGAGAATGTAAAAGGATTTTTTTTCTGAAGATGGGATTAAAAACTTTCTGTAATTACCAAATCTTAGCTGTTATTTTATTTTAATTTGGTTTTGGGCTATGTTGAAAAATGAACACTTTCTTAAATTTCAATACTGCTAATGAGCAGAAATTTTCGAAGTCTCACCCTGCACAGACAACAACTGAAGACAAACTAAGTAGTTATAATGGTCTTTCTCATCACTTCCATGATGATTGCAATTACTGCCTGCAGTGAATGAAACTAAATGGGGATCTTCTACCAGATAGATTGTGCAATATTTCAACATCTGAAATACCTGCTCTGTGTGAGGGGTAGAGTTTTGGGGCCTGTGGAGGCAATCTCACTGCTGGTCCCTTTTCTGATCCACATGAGATTAGGAATCAAGTGAAAAATAGGGGGGCGGGAAATTAAACAACAGTGGAAAAGGAAAAGGAGAGTATAGGCAACAAGGACTACAGTGACATATGGCTGCCTAGCCTTCCTGAGAGGCATTTTCCCTGTGTTTGGCTTGGGCAAACTGATCAAGGAAACAAGTGTTTCTCTGGGAAACTCTTATCTATTCTACTGCAATTAACTTCTGGTTATGTCATTGTGGCTACAGAGGCAAAATTTCTATCAAAGGCACATTGGAGAAAAGTGTGGAGCCACTGAACATTATCCATAGATGTCCAGCCTAAAGTGAGAGGAGTTAGAAGTTCAGCCCTTCAAAGAAACAATACCTACCTTCTATGGTTTGCTCAGAGATGTTGTACAAAGTCGTGAATGCTTTTCAAAAGATTTCAGCAAAATGTCACTAGTATTGTCTATATCCTCTACTAAACAGTGAATATGTACCAAAAAGGACTGCCCAGAAAAGCTTGCAGTTAAAGACCAAAGATGAATATGGATACAATAGGCAGATATTATACAAGATAATAAATCCTATGATATTTTTCCATGCTTGCCACTTTCTGCCTTTGTCAAACAGAGATGTTAAAATTTTTAAAATTTTTCTTTCCAAAAAGCTTGTTCACAAGACTATTAATATCTTAATAGCTTCAAGTAACTTTTTTTTTTTTTTAATGGGATGTGGTGCAATAAACACTGTCTTATACAGGCATTCCACTGCTACAACCAGAGCAGGTTGCACATTTAAAATGGTACTGCTCTTTCCTCAGTATTTCTAGCACCCTATTTGCTAATTCAGCTAGTGCTGAACAACAGGTGAGCTTGCTATAGCTTGTGAAAATGGGAAGTTAGCGACAAAAAGAAACCAAATGTAAGTATATGCTACTTAAATTCAGCACGTCACTTAACATTTTTGTCTGGTTGATCTATAGAATCTGAGTAGAGTTAAGGATCAGGTTAGACAGAAATTACATCCTTGGTACATGAGCCTGTCTTGCTGCACAATGTTAAATGCTTCATATCTCAATAGAATTATCTCCACCTGAGAGGGAAAACCTTCTCTACATCATACGAGCATGCTATAAAGAACACATAAGGGACAGAAAGGAAGAGCAGTTGATTGATGAAAAGAAGTATCAGCTGGGATTGGCAGTACATACAACCACTAATAGTGCTTTAAGACTACTCTACATTGACTTATATTGCTCCTATTTGCAGATGTGCTATGTCAGATCTTACTATCTTCAGGAAAGTGAGGAATATATGATAGGTGTCATAAGCAAGAAAATACTTCCTTGCTTTTGTTAATAAGCAAATCTAGGGATTAGGAATGTTAACTTGTTCTCTGGAAACCATGAAGGCAGGTGGATTAAGACTTTGTCAGAGTTAGTAGCCTGCAGTTGCTATTGATGTTACTCTTATGGGACACTAAGGGCAAATTTACCATGATTAATCATTCCAGAGATTCCGTCCTACCACCTCCTCCATTAGGACAAAACAGAACATTAAGCATGCAGTGAGGTGTACAGTACTAATGATAAAGTGTGTGATACCACGATTTAAAAGCAGAAAGAAAGAATGTCTGGTGTCAAAGGTAAAATTGAAGCCATAGCAGAGAAAGCCCAGCTGGTCACAGAAAGGAAGGAACAGTGACATGCCCCCCCACCCCCCCGCCCCGAGTGCAATCTCTGCCACCATCGCCTCTGCCATCCTCTCTTCTATCCCCAATGTAGCTAAGGGAGACACTGAAGAAGTGGGAGAAGGAAAGCTACCCTTTGACACCTGAAGGACGACAGCTTTCTCATCACCTGCATCCTTTCCAGTGTTTCTCCCCGCTACAACCACAAAGGAAATCATTAAGGAAGTGGAGAGCACCAGTCCTGTTTATTTCATGCAACAAGTCTATCTCAGGACAATTCCAAGCAACAAGGGGTAAGTTGCTGGGGGAAGAATTTCTGAAGCTGGAGATAGAAACTGAGGCTCTTTCATTACATACCTGTGCCCTAAACCCTTGTAAAATATGCTGGATCTGTTTTTTGTCAGAACTTTGAACACCTCTGAACATATTTCTTCTCTATTGCCTTCCTTGTATCAGGAATAGCAGGAAAAGGGGAGCTGTGTAGAGAAGGACTCACAAGTCAAAGTCACTAGTGGTAAGCGTGTGATGCAGAAGGGTCCTTTGGAAAAGTGAATAAGGGCAGTTGGGAAGTGGTAGAAAATGGGCAGAGGCAATGAAATATTGTGTAGAAGCTAGTTTTGAAGATAGGACATTTGAAAACAGTACAGCAGGTAAGAGGAAATCAGGGAGAGGTCACACCTAAGTAACACAGTTAGATGAGTTTAACAGATTACGAGCTGGCAATTACAAGAGATTTCAGTAACGGTCAATTTTAGCACTGAGAGGAATCTTATTAGACTAGGGAATACAATAAAACAATATCCAATAATTACTCGTTTTATCTAGAATGTCTGCATGCCCTTCATCCCTGTCTCAGCACATTTGTCTGTCTACCTTTAAAACAACTTATTTAAGACAACAGTACACATCTCAACCTTTTTTGTTCCTTCATTAACAAAGCTACTGATTAACAATTAAGTCCAATAGTTATCAAGGTGATAGATCTGTTCTTTGAATTTGGCAGTGTTCTAGGAAATATCTGTCTTTTATGGAAAACTGAAAAATCAATAGGACAAATGCAGAGATATCTGTGCCTTGAAGACAAGGTACCTTTATGCTGTTTTATGCTAGTATCCTGCAGTACAGAAATCAGATATGATTAAAAGTTAGATTCTGGAACAATAAAATGACAGTTTAGCTTGGAAAGTACAATCACTTTTAACCAATCTTATTTCAAAGACAGAGAAAATTACCCAATCTAAGTAAATAAACCCTTTAGAGAGAAGAAGCATAAATATGCTATTATCATGTACACCTCACATAGCAAATCCAATTTAGTTTGCATTCTACTGTGGTACAGCAGTTCATAGATGAGTGCTCCAGAAGCAGAGTAGACTTGGCCACCAATGAATGAAGGCTGGCATGCCATTCCATTGCAAAGGGATAGCTGAGAGGTAGTAATAGATTACCAGTTGAACACGAAATTTCTGTATGATGCTAGAGTGCACAGGAGCGTTAGCTAAGTAAACAGGAGAACACAAGGAAGAACTAAGTAATGTTGCCTTTTTCAGTTATGTCAGTGCAACTGTTATTTCATCCAGCTCTGAAGTCTAAAGTTGGAGAGATTTTGGAAAAAATAGAAAGGGTTCAAAACAGGTAGAAGAAGGAATATGGAAAAAAAAATGGGGGAGGGGAAAGAGTGTTAAGATGCTCAGTTCAAAATCTAATATATGGCTTTTTTATGGAAAAATTATTTCCATACAAAAAGGCCTCTGATAATTACTCATTAGGTCAATAAACAGAATACTCAGGGATCAAAATATTTGGGCAGGAATCTAAAAATAGAGGTTAGAGGAATAAGACAAGAATAGACCACAGATACTGGCAAGGTTCTCCCTAAGCAATATCCCCTATTGCCCCTGCTGGGGACAGACTACTGAGCTAGAAGGACAGCTGTTGTAAGGCAGTATGATGTTTCTTGTGTTTTTATGTTCTTTAATCTGAAAAAAGGCCTTCCACAAGGCATAACAGTAGAATGATAAAAAAAGACAGTACTAAAGAAAAAGGCATAGTTTCTAATATTGACAATAACAAACACATCTTGACCTACATAGGACATTACATAGAGATTCATTTTATAGCAATTACAATTCATTAATGAATCTATGAAACTGTAACCCAGCAATCAGGTTGCAATGGTCTAAAAAAAAAAAAAAGATTATTCTTTAAGATAACTACGACAAAATTTCATGTGTATTCTTTTAGTCTGTGGCAAATGAAAGGAAGTTGATCTTTCCTATTTCTGCTTTGCTATGTTAATAAGTAGAACTATAGTCATTTTTTCTTTGATTAGATGTGGATAACTTTAATGGATCACATAAGGAACTAATACTAGATTGGATAGGATAATAGAACATGCTTGTGTTGGAAAAAAATGTGCTTTCTCCTACTTTGTTTAATCCTTAGTATTGCAGAAAGGAACCTCCGTTTTTTTTTAAATAAGGTACTTTGTCTTTAAAGCTATTTTCATTCAGCTCTATAATGGTCTTTGTCTTCATGTCATGTATCTTTACCAATGAGATGTCCTCAGTGATAGATGCTCCAGCTGTTAAGTGTTGCAGTAAATCTGGGAAAGTACTGCTTTGTTTTGTGTTTTGTTCTGAGTACATTTCAACTTTGTAATGTATTTTCATAAAATTGTGGGTTTAGTTCATATCTACCAATTACCTCATTGAGCTAAATCACACAAGTCCCTGACAAACAAGGACTGTCCCCTTGTCTGACTCTGGGAGTTTTCACAGCTAATGCCATGAGCGGTTATGTAGAACAGTTATCTTCAATTAGTTAAAGCCAAAGGGAAATAAAGTTCAATGTGAAGGAACTTCAGAGATCTACAGCTGTAGGAGTGAGATCCATTAATCTACACAATGTCTAAATACCATGCAAGCAAGGATTATAAAAGTTAATCTTGTTGACGTAAATCTTTAGTATTTGGAGCAGACTGACAGAATGCCTTTGCCATTTGATTAGTGTTTGTTATAAGTAAAGAGAATTTGTTATGTGGAGTACATAAACTGGGCAATAACGTCAAGGAGCAATGCCTTACAGGTTGAATAAATTACTGAGCTATTGAATATATGGTCTATTAAGACACTAATTGAGTTTGTAGAATTCTGCTAAGGTCAATGAAAAGAGTCAATATATATGGAAACAAGCTAATTAGTGGAACTGATGAAGGTGTCAATGATATCAGTGGGTATGTAATATAATATGGGTGCAAAGCTCTATTGTATAAGTGTCTTGTATTATTTTAAGAGGGCTCACTCTATGTGAACTCCATGTTACAGCACATTGACATTAACAGATTGACAGAAATAAATTCATCAAAGTATGTGTTTTGTAGTGAAAAGCAATGTCAGTCCTAATTATACAAGTTGATGCACATGCAACATGGACAAAACATAGTGATATGCCACTATGATGGTGACTCAGTTCCCAAGTTCCCAACGTTATGTTAAGAACCTGAAATTGTACATGCATAGACAGCCACCACCTTCACCTTCACATCTGGAGTGCTGTGTCCAGTTCTAGGCTCTACAGTACAAGAAACATAAGGACTTAATGAAGTGTGTCCAGTACAGAGCCACAAAGATGATGAAGGGACTGGAGCATCTGTCATGTGAGGAGAAGCTGAGAGCTGGGACTTGTTCTGTCTGAAGAGAAGAAGAGTCAGGGGGAATCTCATCAATGTGTGTAAGTACCTTATGGGAGGGGATGAAGAAGAAACCAGTCTTTTCTGAGTGTGCCCACTGGCAGGACAAGAGGCAATGGGCACAACTGAAAACACAGGAAATTCCATTTGAACAAAAGAAATCTTTTTTTGTGTGTATGTGTGAGGAGGTCAAACGCTGGCACGGGTTGCCCAGAGAGTTTTTGGAGTCTCCATCCTTGGAGATATTCAAAACCTGACTGGATGTGGTCATATGGTGACCGTTTGATTCAAATTAGTTTTTCTGTTTAAACTGGATGAGTTTCTATTCCCACTTGGAACGAATTCTTATTTGAATGACAATTATAATTTTATAGATCAGGACTTCATAAAGTTTTGCATGTGTGCTGAACTATTTTCTTGTAGCCGCTTTTCTTCCTTAATATTATGAATGTCCAACAGGCATTCAGTTGGATCAATATGTAAGGTTTTAATAATTTTAATCAAAAATTGTTCCTTAGAATTGTTTTATGCTTCATACTATTCAGTGTCTGCTGTTAATTTGCTTTACAATTCAGTGTGACAAAATAATTTTTTAAAAGTATAATTAAGCTTTTCCATGGTAAACATTTCAGTTTAGTTAATTAACAAAGAGCTGATCTGCATACACTCCTCAACATGACTGAAAATTAAAAGCTGACATGGCCCGACAGGCTTATTCACTTTATATCTGGCTTTCTGAAGCAGTGAGCATTATCAATTATATACCAAATGAATGTAAGCTGTGGCCGCCCAGCATCACAAATAATCAATCTCAGTATTATAGTATACTGTTTTCTATATCATAAAACAAAGGCCATAGAACTAATTATATGGACCAGTGGATCTTTGAATATGTTTTGTTTCTTTGAAAACCAAAAAACACCTTTATTTTTAATAGGTTATACCACAAACTATACTTGCTTTTAAGCCACTGTTAAAGACACTCTGCTTGCAGTGCGGACTGAAACAAAATCACTTTTGAGTTACCTTGTCTTGTTCTGGTTTTATCTTGTTTGCAACTTGCTGTCTTGTGTGAAGGGACAGGGCCATTGCTGTGTGAGTGCAGGAGCATGTTGTGTCAGCAAGGGACAGAAAGTAGCAGTGGGACAGCCAAAGGCATCCCACCCAAATGATGATACCTTCAGGCATTCTCTCTTCTTATTACCCCATAAGGAGCTGTGGGCTGCAGTGATCCGCAGTCTAGTAGGGAATTAGAAAATTATCTCCGCAGCAGAATTGTCCTGGGCAAAGTTGACTGAAAAACTTCCAGGAAAAGATAAGTTTTGTCCTAGAAATGTCACATGTCTTTGAGCCTTTGGGGTCTGACATGCTTCAGCTGAGAGGCTTCTTACAGAATAGCTGTGACTCCTTGGGCGAGTGCATGAAGACGAGGCACCCCAAAACCACCTTGGTCCTGGAGTGGAAACAGTGCATCTGGTGACAGCACACCAGCATCTATGTCTCCAGGATAGGTTTGCCAGTGTGACTGCAAAACTGGGGGCTCAGGTGATACAGCTGTGCCCCAGCTCCCAGTCTGCCTGCTGTGATGCCAGGGCTCTGGAGAGGCATCAGCTGAGTTGGGCCAGGTGCTGGACCTACAGCATGGGCCCCAGCTGTGCTGTCTTTGTAAACAACATGAGCCTAGACTAGTAAATAAAATGGGCTTTGCATGGTTTCCTGCTCATGAGGATCTATAGAATATAGCTAAATGTTTTTTTCCCCCAAAGCAGTAGACTCATCATAGTAGACAACAGCTTAGCATAACTTGAATCCATGCCCTGGCCCTGTACAGATGACTGACAGATATGTAGCTACTGAGAAGCCCAGGCAAACCCCTGCTCACAGCATCTCCCGCTGCGGCGTGAGCCGTGAAGCCGGGGCTCTCCGCGACGGGAGCTCAGGGGCCATCGCTCTCAAACAGGCTGGAGACAGAGGGTGGTCTGGAGCCATAGCACCTGGGTAGAAACAATGTAAAGGGCATTCCCAGCAGATTGGTAATAGTCCTTTAGGTCGGAGCAGAAGGAGGAGACTTTTAGCAGAGGGTTACTACTTAATAAACGCTGACTGAGAAGCTTGCCATATTTTACATAGTAACTTCATGGAAGTCTTCAGAGTCATCTGTCACTTGAATTGTCTCCAAGGAGAGTGAGAAGATTCATAAAAAATAATGCATAAAATGTGTCTCTGTGTGTATTAGAAGAATATAGAATAAGAACAACATTCATTTGTTGGTGAAATGCCGTACTAAATGTGCATTGAAACCTTTCTTGCATAACAATCATTTTGGTCCTTCAAAGGACAACCTCACCCTAACAATGGTTGTGTTGTCTTAAATACATCTGTACATCTTAAGTTAAGCAAGGGTTTTCCAAATGTCTTTCAGTTTTAAGCATGGTGTTAAAGGGTTACAGGAATGCACTGTTTTTTAAGAATCCTTGCATTATCTTTCAAATGATTATTCAATGCTCTTTCAAAATGAAGCTGCTACTTTTCAAGCAATTCTATTTAAAGCAGCTGTGATTATCGATCTTATTTTCAACAGGAGTAGAATTAATTGAGACTAAATAAGCCAAAATTTTTCTTTTTTCATTAATTGTTAAGGAATCAGACCTGCTTTTTATGAATATGTTTGTATTGAACATGTATTTACTGGAACAAAGCACAGACTAGATAATTTGAAGTTTCTCTACCTTTCTTTTGATCAGTTACTGTTTATTCTTAGTAATATTTCAAAAAATATGCACAGGATATACTCTGCTTCTTAGTTAATGAATATGTATTTTGTTAAAAGGAGATGAAAAAGTGAAAAAGCTACATGATAAATCAGTGATGAATGGCTTCCTTTGAACTTAAAGAAGACTAATCTGTTAAAAATGCATTCATTGATTACTAGGGTCGTGCCAGTGTTTTAGTCCCCTGGTTATATACTATTTTGGAAATAAATTAGTTTATTCATAAACATTCTTAGATGATTGTTAATATTTTTTGACCAGTCCTAATTCCAGTTTGGAAATTATGTCTGGTTCATGGCTGGCTGGATTATTTCTTGATCTTTGAAAAATTTCTGAACTTTGACTAAAAGTGAACAAAACCCTCTAGGCAACAACATAAAACAATCATTTATGAGACATTCATACTTACTGAGTATTATTTTACTTTAATAAATATATATGATAGAGACAGACAAGTCTGTCAAATGTTATTAATCTTTTATAGGACATCCATATTGGTTTAAATAGGATGATAATGCAAAGTTAAAACTGACATGAGCCACAAACCTGAAAAGTAGCAAAAGGAAGATTTTAAAGTTCTGTATGAATTTTTAAAAATAGCATAACTTACTCAATTGGTCATTAAATGTACTTTTTTACTTTCTAAGACCATCAATATTCCTTTTTCATTAATCTTTAGTCAACTCTCTGGGCTATGGAAGATAGAGAATCTGAAATTCAAACCCATTTTAGTACAAATAACTGTCATCAACATGACACTCTAGGAATGCATTGTGTGATTTTCATAACAAAATCCCAGAATAGTTATCCATTTACAGAGCAGAAATGTTCACACGTGACTGAATGCATACTACATATGCCTAATACAAATAACCAAAGCCCACAAGCCATCTCTGAAAAATATTCATCTAAACTTTTTAGTGAATACCCATGAATAATGGATAAAATCAAAGACAATCAAGCCTGGTTTAAGTGGTTTGCATATGATTTGCTAACCAAAGGAAAGGAGGTAAGTTGGTAACAAATAGAACAATCATGCCTGAACAACTCAACCAGTCAAGATGTTATCCCTTCTCTCAGGAACTAGAGAGAGAAAACTGTCAAGCTTTTCTCCTAGTCTCATGGCTCTCTCGATTGCTTTTTACAAGAATCCCCTGTCTGCTTAAGCACGGTGAGTTTCTTTTAGGGAATGGACTCAGTCAAGAAAATGGTGAAAATGCCTCACCATGGTCTTCTCCACCAGCTGCAGGGGAATCTCTGCTCCGGCGCCTGGAGCACCTCCTCCCCCTCCTTCTGCACTGACCTGGGGGTCTGCAGGGCTGTTTCTCTCACATGTTCTCACTCCTCTCTCCGGCTGCAGTTTCTGTTGTGCAGCAACTGTTTTCCCCTTCTTAAATCTGTTCTCCCAGAGGCACTACCACCGTCACTGGTGGGCTTGGCCTTGGCCAGCAGCAGGTCCGTCTTGGAGCCGGCTGGCATTGGCTCTGTTGGACATGGGGGAAGTTTCCAGCAGCTTCTCACAGAAGCCACCCCTGTAACCCCCCTGCTACCAAAACCTTGCCACACAGACCCAATACACTGTTGAATTTGCATAGGAAATTGGGAAATCTAAATGTAAATGAATTATCTATTAATTTCTATTCATAGCTTTTTTATCTATTGTATTCTTCTGAAATTAATGAATTTTGAAATTTAGAATTCTGAAATTCAGATAGTAAAACTTAAGGGAAATTTTAGCTTTTCTAGAAGACCAGATGTCTTATTTCATTGTTTATATTTGGTAATAACAGATAACCTACACTTTATTACTAAGCTATTCCTTCTTTTTTTTTTTTTTTTGTGTGTGTGCGTGTGTGTGTGTGTGTATGTGAGGTGGCTACATCATTAAACATAAATGGAAAACCTGACAACTCTTCAGATATAGAGATGTAAACAAGTGATTGCATATGGTACTGTTAGAGAACACTAGCACAATATAATAGTATTCTAAGGTAGTGGATTGTTTGTGTTTTTTTTTTAAGATACAGATGCTTAGGTAAGTAAAAACAACAAGAATAACTCCAGGCCAATTATGGATTATTCACTATTCATGTTAGGGAAAGCAAGAGAGTCCATTCACCAGTGTTTGTTCTCATACTCTTCCTAAAAACCTGAAATTTTACTCTTCGGAAAATCTTTCTTATGAACCCATCATCACTGAAAAAGAAATTGACATCTATCAGTATAACCAAAAGAAAAATATAAGCATCATTATATATTTATGATCCCTTCACAACAGTCACACTTACAAATCTGCTCTTGGTAGTTTTTGAGGATGAGGAAGGTAAGATATTATTGCACAGACTTGGATAGAATTACTTGAGTGATAAAAAATGCTTAGATTTACTGAATTGCAGCTTTTTTTGAAGTTAATAAATAAGAAAAAAGTCATACTGAAATTATGTGTTTTACCATTAAGTTGACTGTAACTGAAC
Organism: Haliaeetus albicilla; assembly: GCF_947461875.1. Lineage (NCBI taxonomy): Eukaryota > Metazoa > Chordata > Aves > Accipitriformes > Accipitridae > Haliaeetus > Haliaeetus albicilla. The sequence goes on from NC_091500.1 coordinate 21,278,565, forward strand.
TGATCAAACTATTTATTCTGCCCCTTTTACTCTGAAGTACTAGTCATGCTTCAAGTATTTTTTAAACATTGAAATTATGCTATTCATAAGATAGCATGGAGGAAGTTGCATGCTTGCTTGGCAAAGAAATAAAATTATAAACTGTTAACTAGCCTAACATAAACTATTTGGTCTGCATAAACAGCATAATAGCTCTTATCCTTGCTTCCTCCTGACTCAGTCTTGCATCTTCAGAGACCTAACAGATGGCTACTGTATTGTAAAGGCGGATCTTGGCCATGCAACTCATTTTCAGTGATACTGAGTTGTTTAATGTATTCTATAAGAGTGAGTCCATAGGTTTTCACTAAAAGAAAGCATAAATACTGTGTTAGAATTTTAAAAATTAACTCTTCCAGCTTTGAGATGATCAAGTGTTGACAACACAGTATTCAGGTAATAATGTTATGCCACCTGAAATATGTTAACTTCAAATGTGTTGAAGAAGTGTATGCAACTTCCATGTGAAAAGCTGAGTGTGTGCAGTTTGAAGGTGGTATGGAGCTCATTAGAGAATTTAGCTTGGGATAGTAGAGGAAGTGGAGACATATTATTCAGAACAGGTAAATACAATCTTTTTACATTCAGGTCCTACAGCTATAAATCGTTATTATAATGTGTGATTCTGAATGCTCAGTGGATATGTTTGCTAGCTCTTGAGATGTAATTTATACAGTCTTCTGCTTTTTACTTTTCTCCTCATAGGATAAACTTCTGTCTTCAAAATGCAATATGTAATTTATACTCTGATGCTAAAGACAATTCACTGCTGTAGCAGCACATACCTTTCACCATCAGTTGAACGTGCAGAATCCTCCTTATATAATTTAATGAGCCCCTCTGCCTCTGGGTCCCATGGACTTTTCCTCAGCCAGTTGCTGATTAAAGCTATTCTGGTTGAATGAGGAAAAACCAACTAATTATAATAATGTAATAATTTTGGCTTTTAGGTTTTACAGAAACTGTTTGGAATACTTTCCTGGTTGTTAATGATCCTTAATAGAACAGATGGAATTCTCCAGTCTGAGCAGAAGCTGGAAAAGAGTCTCTGTGGTGTATGATGTGTCATTTTGTTCACACACAGCAGAGTAAGCCAGAATAAATCTAAAAAAGGAGGATGCTGAGGGGCTTTGATTGTGTTGCTGAGCTTTTCCCTATATAACATGTGTTGTGCTGCTAATTTGCTGACTTGGAAACACCAGCAAAGAATTGTATTGGGAGTTTTAAATTTTAAGCATTACAATATTAAAGAGGTGGCATGCTGAGACACAAAACTTTAAAAAAAATGTAGAAAATCTCCATCTAAATTGCAGCTTTAATGCACTCTAAGGACTAATACACACAATCATTCCAAAGGCCAGCTGCCTGATTAAAATTGCTGGTCCAGACCTTTGTAAATAGCTGAAATTGCTTTATATTACAATAATAAAATCATAAAACACATTTTGGCAAATTCAGACACTTCTGAAAATTATGACCTCTAAACCTTTGTAGGTCATAATCCACCACTGAATATAAACCAAGATTCTCAATGTGTATCTGTCTTGTTAGGTACCTAGATGCTTAAATGTCATTCATATTACAACTGCTATGAAGTGATTCCTTTTTAAAGACCTAAGCACCTAAATTCCCTGGGCAGCTGCTTTTCATTGTCAAGTCCCACAGGTACACAAACTTTCTTGTGGGGCACCAACAAAACCTTCTTGGAGATCTAGCCTTCAGATCATGAGAAGAGATCCTCAAAATAGGTGTTTCTACTCCATCTGGACAGACCTTACGGGCAAGCTTTCCACACACACAGATGTGCATTTGAAAATGGGATCTTTCATGCAATATTGGAGAAGCTGGTGGTCAAATCGTTGTTATATAAACTTGACTTAGGGCTCCCATATTCTGACAGACTATTCTCCTGGCCATAATGATAATGGCTATTGGTGCGTCTTAATCAATACTTCCCTTTCAGCCACTTCCCAAACATATCAGCAATTACAGATGTATTGAACCAAATAGATAGCCCAAGACTCTTACTACCTGTTCCAGTGTTTGACCACCCCCAGTGTAAAAAAATGTTTTCTTTTGTTCAGATGGAACAACATGTGTTTTCACAAATGTGTTTTCATTTGTGCTCGTTGCTTTTTGTCCTGCCAGTGGGCACCACTGAGAAGAGTTTGGTTTCCTCTTCTTCATTCCCTCCTATCAGGTATTTATACATATTGATAAGATCCCCCTGACCATTCTTGTCATGAGGCTGAACAGTCCCAGCTCCCTCAGCCTTTCCTCGTAAGAGAGATGCTGCAGTCCCTTCATCAGCCTTGTGGCCTTGTGGTAGACTTGCTCTAGTAAGTGCGTGTACTTCTTGTGCCGGGGACACAGCACTCCAGATACAACTTCACCAGTGCTGAGTAAAGGGAAAGGATCACCTCCCTTGACCTGCTGGCAACACTCTGCCTAATGCAGCCCAGAAGGCTGTTGGCCTTTTTTGCCACAAGGCTGCATTGCTGCCTTATGGCCAGTTGTCCACCAGGATCCCAAGGTCTTCTGCAGAGCTGCTTTTCAAATGATCAACCCCCTGCATGTACAGGTGCATGGGCTTATTCCTCTGCAGGTGCAGGACTTTTCATTTGCCCTTGTTGAACTTCATGAGATTCCTCTCTTCCCAGTTCTCCAGCCTGTCCATGTCCCTTTGAAAGGCAGCACAACCATCTGGTGCTCCTAGTTTTGTATCATCTGCAAACTTGCTCAGGGTGTATTCTGTCCCATAACACAGGTCATTAATGAAAATAGTAAACAGTACTGGATCAGTATCAACCGCTTGGGTACACCACTAGTGACTTGCCTCCAACTGTACTTCATACCACTGATCACAAGCCTCTGGACCTGGTTGTTCAGCCAGTTTTCAATCCACCTCACTGTCCACTTATGTAACCCATTATTTCTCAGTTTGTCTATCATGATTTTTAAGGGAGTGTCAAGGTTTAACCCCAGATGGCAAGTAAGCCCCACACAGTCACTCCCCCCTGGTGGGATGGGGGAGAGAATCGGAAGAGTAAAAGTGAAAAAACTCATGGGTTGAGATAAAGAGAGTTTAATAGGTAAAACAAAAGCCACGCACACAAGCAAAGCAAAACCAGGAATTCATTCACCACTTCCCATGGGCAGGCAGGTGTTCAGCCATCTCCAGGAAAGCAGGGCTCCATCACACATAACAGTTACTTGGGAAGAAAAATTGCCATCACTCCGAACATCCCCCCCTTCCTTCTTCTTCCCCCAGCTTTATATGCTGAGCATGACGTCCTATGGTCTGGAATATCCCTTGGGTCAGTCGGGGTCAGCTGTCCTGGCTGTGTCCTTCCCAACTCCTTGTGCCCCCCCAGCCTGCTCGCTGGTGGGGTGGGGGGAGAAGCAGAAAAGGCCTTGGCTCTGTGTGAGCACTGCTCAGCAATAGCTAAAACATCCCTGATTTATCAACACTGTTTTCAGCACAAATCCAAAACATAGCCCCATGCTAGCTACTATGAATTAACTACCCCAGCCAAAACCAGCACGGGGACACAGTGCCAAATGACTGGAGGCAGTGTCAAAGGCTTTACCAAACTCAAGGTAAACAACATGCACTGCTCTCCCCTCATCCACCAATCTATTCACCTCACCATAGAAGGCTATCAGATTGGTCAAGCATGAGTTCCCCTTCATAAATCCACGCTTTTGCCATGCTCAACAAAGCAGTGACTTAAGATTTATGAGGTTTAGGTCATGCAGAGAGGAAATTAGAATGGCAAAAGCTCAGCTAGAACTCAATCTGGCCACTATTGTAAGAGACAACGAAAAATGCTTTTACAAATATGTTAACAATAAAAAGAGAGCAAAGAAGAATATCTATACTTTATTGGATACAGAGGGGAACATTGCCACCAGAGATGAGGAAAAGGCTGAGGTACTTAATGCCTTCTTTGCCTCAGTCCTTAATAGTGACACCAGTTATCCCCAGGGTACTCTGCCCCCTGAGCTGGAAAGCAAGAACAGAGAGCAGAACATACCCTCCTGTCCTGGTTTCAGCTGGGATAGAGGTAACTGTCTTCCTAGTAGCTGGTACAGTGCTATGTTTTGAGTTCAGTATGAGAAGAATGTTGATAACACTGATGTTTTCAGTTGTTGCTCAGTAGTGTTTAGTCTAAAGTCATGGATTTTTCAGCTTCTCATGCCCAGCCAGCGAGAAAGCTGGAGGGGCACAAGAAGTTGGCACAGGACACAGCCAGGGCACCTGACCCAAACTGGCCAACGGTATATTCCATACCATGTGACGTCACAGCTAGTATAGGAAATGGTGGGAGTGGGGGCAGGGGGATCGCCGCTCAGGGACTGGCTGGGTGTTGGTTGGCAGGTGGTGAGCAATTGCCCTGCACATCATTTGTACATTCCAATCCTTTTATTATTGCTGTTGTCATTATCATTATTAGTTTCTTCTTTTCTGTTCTATTAAACCGTTCTTATCTCAAACCACGAGTTTTACTTTTCCTGATTTTCTCTCCTATCCCACTGGGGGGGGGGGGGAGTGAGCAAGCAGCTGCATGGTGCTTAGTTGCTGGCTGGGGTTAAACCACGACACCCCCATAATCCAGGAGGAAATAGTAGGTGACCTACTATGCTGTCTGGACACTCACAAGTCTATGGGACCAGATGGGATCCTTCCAAGAGTACTGATGGAGCTGGCGAAGGAGCTTGCCAAGCCACTCTCCATCATTTATCAGCAATCCTGGTCAACAGGGGAGGTCCCAGATGACTGGAGGCTTGCCAATGTGATGCCCATTTACAAGAAGGGTCAGAGGGAGGATCGGGGAACTACCAGCCTGTCAGCCTGACCTCGGTACTGGGGAAGATTATGGAGCGGTTCATCTTGAGTGCGCTCACATGGCATGTGCAGGACAACCAGGGGATCAGGTCCAGCCACCATTGGTTCATGAAAGGCAGGTCCTGCTTCACTAACCTGATCTCCTTCTATGACCAGGTGACCGGCCTAGTGGATGAGGGAAAGGCTGTGGATGTTGTCTACCTGGACTTCAGTAAAGCCTTTGACACTGTCTTTCATGGCATACTCCTTGAGAAGCTGGCATCTCATGGCTTTGAAAAGTGTACTCTTTGCTGGGTAAAAACTGACTGGATAGATGAGCCCAGAGGGTTGTGGTGAATGTAGTTAAATCCAGTTGGTGGCAGGTCACAAGTGGTGTTCCCCAGGGCTCAGTATTGGGGCCAGTTCCGTTTAATATCTTTATTAATGATCTGGACGAGGGGATTGAGTGTGCTCTCAGTAAGTTTGTGGATGACACCACATTGGGAGGGAGGGTTGATCTGCTCGAGGGTAGGATAGCTCTTCAGAGGGATCTAGACAGGCTGGATCGACAGGCCGGATCGACAGGCCAAAGCCAGTTGTACGAGGTTCAACAAGGCCAAGTGCCAGGTCCTGCACTTGGGTCACAACAACCCCATGCAGCGCTACAGGCTTGGGGAAGAGTGGCTGGAAAGCTGCCCGGCAGAGAAAGACCTGGGGGTGCTGGTCGACAGCTGGCTGAATATGAGCCAGCAGTGTTCCCAGGTGGCCAAGAAGGCCAATGGCATCCTGGCTTGTATCAGAAACAGTGTGGCCAGCAGGAGCAGGGAGGTGATTGTTCCCCTGTACTCGGCAGTGGTGAGGCCACACCTCGAGTCCTGTGTTCAGTTTTGGGCCCCTCACTACAAGAAAGACATGGAGGTGCTGGAGCATGTCCAGAGAAGGGCAACGAAGCTGGTGAAGGGTCTAGAGCACAAGTCTTATGAGGAGCGGCTGAGGGTGCTGTGGCTGTTTAGCCTGGAGAAAAGGAGGCTGAGGGGAGACCTTATCGCTCTCTACAACTACCTGAAAGGAGGCCGTAGTGAGGTGGGTGCTGGTCTCTTCTGTCAGGTGGCTGGAGATAGGACAAGAGGAAATGGCCTCAAGTTGCACCAGGGGAGGTTTAGATTGGATAATAGGAAAAATTTCTTTACTGAAAGGGTTGTCAGGCATTGGAACAGGCTGCCCAGGGAAGTGGTTGGATCACCGTCCCTGGAGGTATTCAAAAAGCGTGTAGACAAGGCACTTCAGCACATGGTTTAGTGGGCATAGTTGATGGACTTGATGATCTTAAAGGTCTTTTCCAACTGTCGTGGTTTAACCCCAGCCAGCAACTAAGCACCACGCAGCCGCTCACTCACTCCCCCCCATCCAGTGGGATGGGGGAGAAAATCAGGAAAAGAAGTAAAACTCCTGGGTTGAGATAAGAACGATTTAATAGAACAGAAAAGAAAAGACTAATAATGATAATGATAACACTACTAAAATGACAACAGTAGTAATAAAAGGATTGAAATGTACAAATGATGCACAGGGCAATCGCTCACCACCCGCCGACCGACACCCAGCCAGTCCCCAAGCGGCGAAAACCCTGCCCCCCACTTCCCAGTTCCTAAACTAGATGGGACGTCACATGGTATGGAATACACTGTTGGCTAGTTTGGGTCAGGTGCCCTGGCTGGGCATGAGAAGCTGAAAAATCCTTGACTGTAGTCTAAACACTACTGAGCAACAACTGAAAACATCAGTGTTATCAACATTCTTCACATACTGAACTCAAAACATAGCACTGTACCAGCTACTAGGAAGACAGCTAACTACATCCCAGATGAAACCAGGACACCAACCTAAATGATTCTATGATTCTATGATTTTAAAAGTATGTCTTTTCACAAGGAAATTTCTTAAGTATCTCTGATACTGAATGTTTGCAATGGTTTCCATCAGTGATGAAATGGAGAGTATAGAGATCCACATAGCATCCTCTCTTGTCCCGTGTCTGAGGCAGGATCCTGCATCACATGAACATTTAGTCATAAGTTTTAAGGGCCACTGAATGTTTTCCTTATAGTATTCAGTCATACTTATTTACAGAGTCCAAGTTTGTTTATTTAGAAATCATTGAAAGGAATGCTTTTATACTATGAACAAAAGTTTAGACTTTTCACTGAACCTGAACCAGTGGGTCTTGTTCTTGGATAAAATACTTTTTCTCACCTACCAACCATTCAAAATTTCCAGATATTGCATTAAAATATATTCAAGGCTGAAAACCTGCTTTATTTTCAGATATGTGGCTAGTAACAGCTGATATCTTTAGCTGGAGTAATCAAGGTTTATAATGGAAATGTTAATGAGCCCTGACCTATAACAGAGCAAATTGAAGAGTCAGCTATTATAGAAAGTAATGTTAAAATACCATACCTGAGTAAGCTTTATGTTTGTTGAATACCTCTGATAAGAGCCTTAAGTCATAAACACTTGCAGAAGAAAGGATTTTGAATATATCTGCTGTATGCAAAAAGATTTTTTTAAAGTTTGTTTTGTGTGGGATTGCTCTGAAGTAATATCATGAACTTTAGAGGGCACTGTAAATCTGGCTCCAAGGTTAGAAATTCTCATCAGTGGGAATCTGTGTAGCTTCCCATAGGAAGGAAGAGATTAAAAAATAGTAGACTTTCCTAATGTTTAACCATTAAATCATCTGAAAGAACCATGTGCTCACATGGCTCTCCTTCCAGCTCAGACTTTTCCCATGGATATTTGGAGCCTCTGCAGGATCAGCTGGGGCAGAAAACAATTATTTATACCCATTCTCTGCTTCTGCGCCATTCAGAGACAGTCTGTGTGTGATCTCTCTAAATTCATGTCACAAGGGAATCACCAAGTCCTGGTCACTTGGCTAGGTCTAGGAAACCTTCTCCAGAAAGTTCTTCCATAGATTAAAAGTAATGATTACAATAATTATTAAAACAAATAGTTCCAAGTAATGTTGAAGGAAACTCAAAGCCATCATGAGTTAACAAGTTTTCACATAATGTTCTGTGAATCCAGGAACTTAACTTCTCTGCAGACAAAGTGGTTATCAACTATTTCTTCAATACAAGGTACCTAACCAAGGAAGTCTCTCTTTTCAACCAACTACAGAATAAAGTTGATATTATACAAAATATGATGAAAAATAATGAATTGCATAAATTTTTTATATTTGTCCTGAGCATGAAAATGCTGGAAAGGGAAGAATCTGTTGTCAAAGGTGAAGTAAGAAGACAAACCTGGTAAATTGATTTGCAGGAAGCATCGTCTGCTTTTATGCTCTCTAAGATCAAGGGCTTTCAGAAAAAAAATATTCTGCTATTATAAATCAAAAGAAGGAGGAGGAAAAGGAGGGACACAGGAAGAACTGTGAAGCATTTTCCACTACTATGCAATTAATTTCTGAAATAATACAAATTGTAACGTAGACTATCAAAAGAAATATGCTTTCTTAAAAAATAGTGGTTGACTTTACTTACAATATCTAGTAGCCTGAGGTTTGGAAGGAAAAGCAATAGGAGTTATTAAATTCTGCCTCATAAAATAAAACTACTTGTACAAAATACTAGAAGTGAACAGTTTAAAACATTTGTAGTTTGATATGACCTTTGATCTTTTCAATAAAAGTTGCTCTTCTTTCAAAGCCTCTGTCCCTTATGGTTATATGAAGTGTTTTAAAAATTAGCAAGTCTGTTCCCCCCCCCCCCCCCCCCCCAGTATTAAAAGAAAGAAAATAGCTTTTTTATTAAAATCCAGAACTGTTTTCTACACTAAGAATATTTCCAAGTTAGATGGATGATGTATCTGCATCTTCCAGGAGGAGTTAGTAAAAACACCTGTCAGATGAACATCAGTAAAATAGCAGTCTACAAGCACTTTTCCTGTTTTCCTATTGACAAATAGTGCATATACAAGTAAGCCTGGAAAAGTGTTATTTCAGTAATTCTCTTCTGCTGAAGCAAATAAACTTGAATAATGAGGCATACCATCGAGGGGAGCCAAGCCAAATAAACTCTTCTGGGCAATGCATTGGTGGGGTTGGGTAGGTGCTGAGAGGTGAGGAGGAGACAGCAGCAGCTGGGGATGCTGCACAGGAGCAGGAATGAACAGTGCAGGAGGTTTACAGGGTGACAGTCCAGTGAAATACAGTAGGAAGACAAAGTTTCCTTTGAAATGGAGCAGGAATACAAGAAATCTCTCTCCACCACTAGCCTGCTGCCTGGCCTTATATGCTCCAGGTCTCTGGAGTCTCATCTTGTCTGTCTAGCTTACCCCTAGGTTAAATTCTGTAAATTCTCCAAGGCAGGTTCTGTAGCTTGTTTTGTGCTCCGAGCACAATAGTTCTCTGATCACAGAAGCACTTTTGATTTTACCCTGTTTTTCAGTAGCTTAGGGCAAATGACCTGGTTTACCTAGAGTCTATCTACCATCTATGCAGAATAGAAGTATTTTCTTACTCTTCAGGTAATAGAATGGTTAAGTAATGAAATAATCCACACAGTGAGAAAATACCTTTGTACACATAGATACATAGAGAAGAAAGAAGATTTCTTTTCGGTAAATACCAACATGCCCCTACTCTACAGTAATGACAACTTAAGACAATCTGGCCTTTTTTAGGATATTTTGTAATGTCTTCTTTCAGATTGTAAGTACAATAGATAGTTTTCAGATCAAGTTTAGAATGTAGAAGAAGAGTGAACTTTGGAAAACATAGTGTTCCCATTTGTCAGAGGTAGTGGCATAGTATCTTGATAGGTTTTTCTTTGTGGTATAGTGCAGACTGTCTTACAAAGAAAATAGAGGGTCATATGAGAAACAATCATTTTAGTAGACATATGCTTACCTGCTCCAGTCATTTAAAATAAAAATAGTTTAAAGCAATAGTATATGTTTGCAAATTGGTCAGTGAATAATAATTCTTCATATCTCTAAATAAAAGGCCTCAAAAGGCTTTGAACTTCACAACAGCTCTGAAGCTGGTATTTTGATTTTCTTTTTGCTGATAGATAAATGGATCTCAGGGGTTTTCAAACCTATCAATTTTAGGGTCTCAGCTGAGAAATGCTGCAGCATTTGCTTGCTTATATTTTTCTTAAAGGGAAATAAAGAGGAGGAGAAGTCTGATATTTTATCATTCTCCTGCTTTGTTCATAAGCTATTCCTAGACTAACAGATGGCTCACACCTCATTTTTGAAAAAAAAAATACATATATTTAAAGTTTGCAATTTTAAAAATAGCATGTTCAAATTAGGAACCTTGAAAAGTTTCACTGAAAATTGTTTCAGAAGTAATTTTCATTATACCCTTTTTGGGAAAAATATGTAACGCCTTCAACAGAAAAAAATGTCATCAGAAATCTAACAAAATATATATGCATACATAACATGAATAAAATGCTTATAATATCATTATGTTAAAGTTTATATCTTATCCTTTTGTTGGAAAAAAGGAAAACTTTCTCAAAATTGTCCAGAGGGAAGGAAGAACAGGCAAAATGTTTTGCAATCAATAGAAACTATAACATGAATGCGAAGTACATAATGAATAATCTATTAAACTATCAACAAAAGAGGTAGTCTGCCAATCCAGTTATTAAGCTCTGGAAAATAATGTAGGCATTCTCTGAGAAGTTCATATAAGGGCTGCATATTTTGTTCTTTTTATCTTCCTTTGAACTATATAGAATATAGGAATTCCTCTACAGATGTGGGTGCCTGCTGTCCATCCTGTAGCTGGCCCTGCTGTGAGATCTCTAGATATTTATAAGGGAAGTGAAAACGCATCTGCTTTTTTAAATGTAGTAATTGCATTTACAGTGCTCTCTTTTCTCACAGAACCCAGACATATAGCCTAGCATCCTTAGTTGTTAAAAAAAAAATAAAATAGTATGACAAGAACATTATTAGGATTTTGAGCATAACAAATATGTCAGAATCCACACGTGGTGCACACAGTTTCACTTCTGGGCAATTCCTCATATAATCTTGTCCCAGCTCATTTTTTCTGTATAATTCTTCACTTAATATTTCTGTAATAGGTCTCTTATTTTTCTTTCCAAACTAAATAGTATTGGTTTTTTTATATTTTTCAGTATTGCCCCTCTGTCTGGCTCTTACCATAGCAAATAATTTGTCTCTTACCATTACCAGTTAAGAATTGCTAAGCAGAAAGAGGGGTTACTAACAATCATCTTGGACACACAAGCCCTGCTGTAAATACACACAGAAAATGCTCTTTGTGGTGAGAAAGCAACAAATAGAAGTTTTCACGTCACTGCTGCAATTGCCTTTCTCCAAGGGGAAAGATACAGTGTCCATGCCTCATTGAACATGGATTCAATGTATTTCTATTACAGGGAACAAGAACTTCATTATTCCTACTGCTATAAATTGACGAGACAAAAACCCTGAGTTTTTGAAATGATGTTTTCTAAAATGAACCCTTAGGTCATTACAAAATAAGTATCTCTGTTACTATTTCTGCCAATCAGTGTCAGCAGACTGATAAATGTAATTGCCTTGGGTTTTTTTGTGTTGACATTTAGTATTTCCCACCTGATAAAACAGACTCCTTTCCTCTAGAGATTGATGGTCCTCCTGGAGTTTGCATCAATGTAACATTAAGGAAAATGATAAATATTTCTGTTTTTCTTTATAAGAAATGTGCTACGTATTTAATAGCATAATTAGATAATTCCCTTGAATAAATTCCTTCAGACAAGAACTTTGAAACTCTGTATGTATGAAATATTTCTTGCCTTGAAAACTACATCAAGTCAGCATTTCAGTCTCTCTTAACAGAACACCATTTTTTTCTTACTGTCCTGTGATGGGTCTGATTTTACAACAGAGTTGTTCAAATCTGCCTGTATAACCCTCATTGAAAGTCATTGATATGATACATCTTTTTAACAAGACACTATATAAAAGCGTAATGATTACTTTGCTCGCTACAGCCTCATTTCCTGTCCTCTAAACTGGGAAATCACATGCACCAAAAGATGTAGGTAAAAAAAGACATTCACAGTCTTATTTTTTTTTCCAATTCATCTGTCTATATTAATGGACCAACATTTAGTGATCTATTTATAATGGAAATATTTCATGCCTAGAAAACGTTCCTTAAAAATTATTTCACACATATGATAAGGCAGCACAGAAGAGGAATTGTTCTGGGATTCAGGTTGTTGGTCCAGTGCTTTTTTGCTATGTGACTTTGTACAAGCTCCTCATCTCTCCTCTGACCCTCTGTTTCTCTGTGTTGTTCAGATCATAATCTCTGCCTGACAAGGGCTGTTTCTTGCTCTGTGAGCATGTGTGTGAATTGAATGCCCAATACAATGGAGCATTGAGATGCTTTTGCATATCTACTCTACTGTAATACAATAATTAATTATAATTAGGCAGGAATTAATGGTCTGTGATATTTTTACAGCTCTCCCCTTGTAGGAAATGTCTTGGTAATAAACAAATTATTTTTTTTTTTAGCAAATAATTTACTGTGACAGGGGTATTTTTTTGAGTCTTTAAAGTATAAAAGTCAGTAATACTGGTTCCAGTAAAAACCATGAATTACATTTTTTTATATATGAAACTTGCTTATGGATGTTGAGATTTTAATATATAATTCACTTTCAATAGCTTTTATTTAACTTCTGTTAAAGATCTAAAGAAAAGAAAGTTTCAGCCATTTTTCTGGAGGCATATAGATAATGATTCGATTTTCTTAAATTGCATTGTTCATCTGATCTCTGATTTCAGGGATCTGAAGCTATAAATATTGTTCATGTTGCAGTTTCTTCATGCATGTTGGTGATAACGAAACAAAACTTCTTTTGTCTGGATTGGGGAATAGAACAGTTTCATTCCATCCAACGAGTCTAAGAAACTCCAACTTTGTAACAAAAACCTGATAGTATGTAAGCTAGAGATCACTTTCCCACATCAGATGATGAGACCAGTGTTTACACATCATGTTCCAAGTGATTCAGGGATGGACACCCATCCTGTTTTCTGTCATTTCCAGAATAGCTATTTGAAGTGTGTGAATGCCACTGCAGTAATCGCAAACATTTTCACCTGTAGCTGCTCAGCCAAACTTCTGACAGATACCTACTCCTGTTCAGGACTGTCTAGCAAACTCCAGCAAACCAATGATAAAGCCTTTCCTCATGCACGAGGCTTGAACTGACTATGGAAGGACTCTTATGTGTTTTTTCTGCTTCTTTTCTGTGTTCAGCATCCCCCAGCAGTGATGAACGTGGTGAAGGGAGATAAGCAGGAGTAATCAGTGACAAGGGAGGACACCAGGTGCCTGGGAGCAGAAGCAACTGTGGGAGAGGGGGATGGTACTGGGAGGAGTACAGAGGCAGGGTCCTGGGGCTTTTAGAGGAAAGGAGGGTCAATACTCCAGTGACATGCCGGGGACCTAGCCTACTGGCAGCATGGGGCCACCCTGTTGTCATGCATAGATCTGGTCTCAAGTTCATGCAGTAGAAAGCTCATGCTAGGTGTCTGGGTCAAGTTTTTATTCTGCCAGTTATCACGGCACTACTGGTGTCAGTGGAACGATGGCAGTTTGTGTAACCTGTGCCCTATCTGTCTTTTGAACATCTCATGTTTCAAAAGCCTTCATCCCGAACAGTGCTGAGTGCCTCCCCTCCCACAGATGCCATTAGTGATCAAGTGCTTAGAGGATCCAGCCCTTAAATCTGCCCTGTGTTACCCTTCCACCTCTATCATCTTATACAAGGGCAGTCCAAGGATCAGGAGCAAGATGGGTACACTGAATAAACACAGTATTTAATACTCCTCTTCTACATTAGCTCTTGTAGAATTTTCCTCTTACCATCTCCAAAAATGGAGAGTGTTAATACATTTTAGGGAGCTTTTAAACATTCATTCTTACAGCAATGCTAGTCAGAAAATATTGAACTTTTACACTATGTTGAATTCCATTTAAAGCTTGTCAAGAATTTTTTGACTAGCCGATTTCTGTGATTAAATGCCAGGCTGACAGAACAAAAACTTTTTTTTCCCAAATGTGACAGTTTCACCAGCAATCAAGTAAGGAAAGATTTCTCAGGTTCAGGATAGATTTTTCTGGTCCAAACGGCAAAGGATGGCACTCCAGTAATTACTAGCTTAATGGGTAGCTCCCCACCCAGCAAATGGGAGAGGCACGCTGAAGATGCACATGGGATCCAGTCAATAACGTTTAAGCAGTGTATTATTTGTACAAGAAGTGCTCTCTTTCTCATTTTGGAAGTGTTCTATTCTATAAACATAAGAGTTAGATATTCGGAAGCTCACTCTGCCTCTGATAAAAGTGATGGTATCTAAGACTACACCCCCACCTCCTTTTAATTTTTAAAGAAGAACAGAGAAACTGCAGTGTCAGCACCTGACGATGAGTACATCCCATCATGCTGCTAGAGCGCGACAGAGAGAGGATTTGGTCTGGGGTCTTCCACATCCCAGAGGAATAACAAAAGCACCACCACTATAAGGTGAATTCTTTCAATAGTCCCTGGGATGAGAAAACTGCCCAGATTCATGGGATATTACATGTTACAAGGCCCATAAAAGCGTATTTCAATATACTTACTAACACTTGAAAGGCTGCCCAAGCCTAACTGGACTTATTTATTTGCTGTAACAACAGATATGGTGTAGGTAAACTTATATTCTGATATTGAATGAAAATAGAAACATGGGCACAGCAAGAAATTAAACTCCCAGCTCCCTCGGAGTGAAAGATTGTTTGCAGCAGCCATTTATATGTTGTTTATAAGCCTTAAAATGTTTACTATTTCACATTTTGTGTTGACAAACTAGTCTGTCAGACATGATCAGTGAGGTGACAAAAACTAATCTTCTTTTCTTCCATTGGATACCCTCCCTCAAGCCAGAGTAGCTGAGAGAAGAGTTTTCTAATGAGAATTGGGTAGCATTTTCCTTGACAGTTATTTTCCTTTCCACAAAGTGACTTATGATCCCCCGGCCCCCCGATTTTCCTTTTTTATTCATACTTTTAACAACTGAGTTGTTCTTTGAACTGAGTCAATTAGCATATAAAGGATAACTTTTTCATTCAAGGGAATTTTTAAAATTAGTGATGCTGTGCCCTCTGGAAACAAGCCTGCTTTTACAATTTCTTTGCCTCAGAGCTCCAGCAGAGTGCACGTTGCTTTGCTGACGCTTCTGTATCAAGGTGAGCTGTTTGTTCTGCACCTTCTTGGACAGATGTAATAGCTTGGGTTCAGAGGATATTTCTTTTGTCCTATTAATTTTAATGAGCACTTCATTAAAAAAGAGATCGAATGCCTTCTTTAGGGTCACCTAATGTTTTATTGTAGTAGCATGTGATTTTCTACTGCCATCTGAAACAATAGGCAACAGAAAAGCCAGAAATAAATAACACTCACCCACTTTTTAGCTCTTTTCCCTAGTTACTCTGGTTTCTACTTCAGCTCTCTGAGTTTCATAATGTTTTAATTTGAAAGTTAGGGGAGTTTTTAGGTCAAATATTGGAATAAACTAAAACATTTAGTCACTTTTAAAATGTATTAATTCAGGAGATCCTAAATAGTTTGCAGTGTAACAAAAAAGTTGTTTGGTGTTTTTTAAAAAAGCCTGCATTTTTCATTTCTATCCATGAAATAACACTTAGTCTGCAAAGACTGATAAAGCTGGGATTTAAGGTAGCCACTGATACATTTTATGTAGATAATCCTGATAGTATGAATTCCTAGAATTATCAAAAGTTGTGAAGGAGAATTGGAAAAAATACCCTCAGTGCACAAATTTCTTATTAAGACATCATTTGTGGTCTTTGTAAGAGTCTCAAAGTAAGCCAGAAACTATGATTTTGGAAACAGGTAAGCACAGAGAGATCAAATCTTATGCTCATTAAAGTTGAAAGGAAAGTAGTAATTATTGGACACAACAGGAGGGTACTTCTTGAGAAGTCCACAGGAAGGACAAAAGTTCTACTTGCTAAACCAGCAGTTTGTAACACATCAGCAAAGAATGAAGACCGAGGATGTTAATAGTGCTTGGTGTTACTGAAGCTGCATTAATGTATGATAAAGGCACCAGTACGACAGTCTTGGAGACAGCAAGAATTCTACCTTGGAGAAAGTGAGGATAAGGTACAAGATGAGGAAAAGCTCCTCAAAATTTAGCTGCCCTAGAGTCAAGGAGGTTAAAGTGATACGGGGTCAGAGTGCCATTGAACAGACAGCACTCCATCTTAGTTTGAGTTTGGGGAAACCTGGAACAGCTAGTGAGAAATCCAAGGGCTAAGGATAACAAAAAAAAAAAAAATCACATTTCTTGGGTTTATTTTTCCTTTTTCTAATTTTCCAAATTTTATAATCTTATAAAACATTCAGAAACTTAACCTATTCCTTCTCAATCAAAACTTATTTTCATTTTAAGCTTAACTAGCTTTCAAAATGAATCTGATAAATCTAGGATTCTCTTCCATGTGAAGAAAGCAAATCTAAATTAAGTGAACTGTGAAGACAAACACTTTTTAAGATTTCAAGTGAAAATTTACTGCATCTCTGTGGGCTGGTTGTACAACTCTCCATATTCATGTGAATGAAATGGACCCTCAGAGAATGCACTAGGAAATATTAAAAATTCTTTAGTTGTTTAGTCATTTTAATATCTAAAATTTACAGCATAATTGTCTTCTGTATTTTGTGACTGTGGAATTTAAGATTTAATTATGTTCATACTAGGATTTCATTATAACAAAATGATATTGAACTTTATGTGGAAGAGGAGACTATTTAATAGGTCCCCAAAAAATGAACTTGATCAAACCAGATCATTAACTTGAAAGCTATAAATGGAAAATAACAGTTAAAAATTAAAATAGCAATGTACAACAATGTATGCAATAAGAAATAAGTTTCTAATTTGTGCATAAATTGGGCTTACTCTAATGAATTCCATATTAAAATTCATACTGCCTGTTACTAAATTCTTGTTCTTTCCCTCAAAATCTTTTATGTATACTGTTACATATAAGTGTTTGGCCAGTAGAATCTAGCCGTTCTTCCTATTACTGAAATTCAACCTGAGCCTTGAGTATTAATGCCTTGCCTACTCATTCTCTTGACTCCTCCACACTGTTCTTGCATAAAAGTTCCTTCCAAAATGTTCCTTCAAAGATCACCATGGTTTCTCATATTTTGGTTAATTATAGTGTCTTTAAATCATTTAGCAATTTTCCCTACTATCTTAAACTCAGGTTTCTTCTTCCTACTGTATATTATTACTGGTAGTAGTAGTCCACCTATAATTCTTTGCTAAGTAGATGGGCTATTTTGAATAGAAACTATTTATGGAACATTGCATAAGACAGTTTTACAGAATATTTATCTGTACCTTATCTATAGCAATAGCTCCCTTGAAATGTCATGTATATTATCTATGCACATTTTCCTCCAGTCTTATCTGTAAAACTCATTTAAGAAACATATATGTGATCTTTAAAACAAAATACTGGAATAGTTCCATCTTCTCTGAAATATCAGTTCCTTTAAGAGATTTATTTTAGGTAATCTAGTTTGGAAGATTTTACTTCTCATACTGTAGGATGATTCCACTTTTTGTTCAAACACTGAAGAGAAACTGTTTTTCTGATATATCTTGGAGCTTTTTATCATGTTTTATGGAAATAGTAAAAGCGGGGTCACTGAGCTATATTGAGTTTATATTTATCACATCTGTTGCAAAGGTAGATTCATTACACTCAGTGAATGTGCTATGAAAAAGCTATTGTAACTTGGTTTTGTTCTAATTGCCTGTTATGATAACAAGTACCTGATAAGCTCTACAAAAACAGCATTTTGAATTATAAATTCAGTATACTATTTCTATTTTTCTGATAGATCTAGCATCATTTTTGATGGCCATGATTTAAGTGAAGAGCTCAAATTGGCGTTTTATGTATTTATTTTTCTCTCATCGTGTTAGGCTACTCTATGACATGATTAATATGCTTCTCTTCCAGTGGAGAATGAAGATGACTTTTCTTTAAACTAGACATGTGATTACACTATAAATAGCTCTTAGGAACATCAGACACTTCAGTTTCCATAACAAACGTTGTCAACATTATCTCTTTAAAACATGTGGAAGAAGAAGAGTCTTTGTGGTAGTTGCAACACTGAAAGCTGTAATTCTATAAAACTTGTCACATTCTTTTTGTTTCCCAAACTGTTTTCAAAGAACTGTATATATTTTTTCAATTCAGCTAAAGCTATTTCCATGGGAAAAGTTCTAGACAAAGGAACCTGCTGATAAGGGACTCATTAATGTACAGTTCATATATTAACCTCCTGTCTTGCATTAAGAGATCATAGAAATTATCAATTGTGTGGATAACAATTTCTGTGAAAACTGAAGGCCTTTGCAAGATCTGGCCTAGAAAATAAAATATCTCTGGCTTTTTAGGGTGTTCTTTACATGATATTGTTGCAAAGGTATACCTGTAGCACTATTTTTCTTGATTATGGCTCTTCGAGACTGTTTTGTAAGTTGGTCTAATCATTCTATTTGCATTGCAAGTATTTTAAGAGAACAAAGAATTAACTTACTGCCTCTATTTTATCAAAATTATCAAATTTATTGGCAAACTCAGTGACTAAAAGATGGAATTTTCAGCTCATATTTTGAATTCTTCAAGAAGTTGAAGTTCACTTTATCATACAATATTCTATGTTGTTACTATGAAGTTCATGGTCTTCATAACTGATCAGAGAGGTTGTAGATGCCCCATTCCTGGGAAACATTCAGGGTCAGTTTGGACGGGGCTCTGAGCAACCTGATCTAGTTGAAGATGTCCCTGCTCATTGCAGGGGGGTTCAACTAGATGACCTTTAAAGGTCTTTGCCACCCCAAACCATTCTATGATTCTATGATGATTCTATGATGATTCTGTGATAAATGAGTAAGCCACCATAGATGTTAATACACACAGTTTGCATGAAAATTATTCAATAACAGTAAGTGTAACAAAGACAGTATCTTCTCATGAGGATGATAAGTCTTATTCAGTGGAAGTGAACACTATTAGTCTCAGCAGAACCCAAATTCAATGTAGATGAGAACACCAAGTGTGTTACAATACGTAAAATGAGAATAATTAGGCAGTAGCATAAGTGAAATACTTGCTAAAATACTTGCATAAGTAAAACACATGCTACTAGAACATTTTCAGATAATAGATAATATGGTTTAGCATTTGGCCCATAAAGGTTTATGCCTTGCTAACTGATCTGCCTATAGACAATGCTGTTAATACTAATGAATATTTTAGCAGTACAAATTCTGTATCTGGTTGGATACCTATTTCCTCCTAATGAGATATTTATGTGAAGATTTTCTCGTGCAGATTTTCATAATATTTTTAACATTTCCTTTGAATTCAAACATATTGGGGAAAAAATGTGATACTAGCATTTGTTTGGAAAGCTTGTTGCAAGAATGACATAAACTTTATGCATACACAATCATATAAAATAAAACGGATTTTCCAGGAGGATTTTGTCAACACTTTTTGTTGGGTTTCAGTCCAAACTTCTTCGAAGGCAAGGGAAGGCAAGGGAAAGGAAGACGAAGGAATGGAAAAAAATAGTTATTGGAGCAAAAGATGAAAATGTGTATTAAGACTTAAAAATGCAGGGTAAAGCTAGAGTATCTAAGAGTAACACAACATACTGAACATGTTAAATTGCCTTCAGAAAGATTTAAACCAGTGGCTGTCAATCTGAGAGTCTGGATTTTGTTTGGAAGCCATTCACTTCATCAAAGGAGCTTGTCTTCTTTAGCAGGAAGACCATCATGGGAGCTCTTTTTCTCCTTCCCATTCCCCTCCTGTGAGGAAAAGAAAAGAGGAGGAACAAAAATTAAATAGGTGGGAGAGGAACAGAGTTTGAGAGTAGGAAAAGTTGTCGCTGAGTAACCCAAACTCAAAGCCTGAACATAAATTGTTACAGTGTCATACTGTGCTCAGGGTGAGGATTCTGCAAAACATAATGATATCTGTAATCATGACTGTACAACAGCATAGATATGATTATGATTATTTCGTGGAAATATTTTGGAACTTCATTGTCATATGAGATAATGGAGAGAGAAATGAAGACCCCAAACCTACAGAAGAGAGAAATGCAGAAAGTGCTCTGAAGGTCACTTGATAGATTGTTCTGTAAAGGCACGAGGCTAAGGGGAAGCGTCTCCCACTCTTTTTGAAGAAAAATATTTTACTTCTGAGACATAAGTAGCATACATGAAGTATAGTGGTTCTTGCCTTGGACACACCAGCATATAAAAGCTCGGTCAAGTTAACGTATGCTGTGGCTGAAAAGTCTTTTTGACACCTAGGAGATGCCTTTTAACAACTATACACTCACTCTGTTTGATCCTATTGCAGCTTAGAGATCCTATTGCAGCTTAGAGTAAAACAAATGTGATTTTTTTTTAAAATACTTTTTAACCTTTATAAATACAAGTGCTTCTATGTTTCAGTAGCAAAGTCCAACCTCAGAAAGGTATAACAGAGTAATAGTCTATACTTCCTCTATCTTGAGAATTGGTTCACAGAATTAAGAGTTTTATATTCTTTTTCATAAAGCAAGCAGTGCTTTTATTAAAAATAAATAAAATAGATTTTGCTGAACTTGTTAATGAACACAAATGTACACAGTGAAAAAAAGTGTGTTGTGGGTTTTTTTTTAACAGTATACTGGGCCTCCAGGCAAACAGTGAAAGTGGTAAGAACTTGCCAAAATAAAACAAAGTAAGAAATGACAGGATTAATGTTCACACAGCTAAGTGAAAACATGGGTTCCTTTTTCTTTAGGAAATACGAAATCATCAAACAAAATAGTTTAAAACTATGCTAAAATGTTTTGTCATAAAACTGATAATACATCAGCAATGATTTTCAGACACCTTGTTTTTCTGAGTCTTTTTTTTTTTTTTTAATTTTTTAGCTGCAGAAGAATGGCTCACCTATAATACTTTCCTCATTTTGAGCAAAGGAGACAGAACTGACTCCAAAGGAAACAGTTATTTGGGCAGTGACTCCACAAGGTGTACATGATAAAAACTTCACCACTGCAGGTTTTGTTTTAGTTTTGGTGTTGTTTTTTTTTCCTGAAACTGAACCGCAGAGCTTACCAGAACAATAATTTTTCCATTTTCCCCGTCTCTTTATTTTTACTTTAATCTAATTCTTCTGCCCACAGCTTTCTTTGGTTGCTTTCCTTATCCGTTCATCTTGGCACTCCAGGGTAGCAGTACACTCTATCCATATGCCCAGAGACAGGTGCTTTGTGCACTCCGAGGATGCTAAACTTATTAATATTAAGGACAACAGTGCTATGCATCTTCTTGTTGCTGTAAGTTTGGGCTTTTTTGCTGGAGAGATGTCAGATCTGTCTCAGTGATATAGCTTTAAGTGGAGCAGTGAGTGTAAAATTGTTATTCTGGGTGAAAATATGGAACATGCAACATTGCCTGAGACAGCTATTAATGTTCTGTTTACCGGCTCCTGGGAGATGCAGCACCTCCATCCTTTCCAAAGATAGCTTAATGCAGAACATCTGAGAGATTAACTAGGAAAGACCAGGAAAAACCTGCAAATGGACATACAATAAGAAATGTAAGACAGAGCATAAAAATTAAATCAACTGTGAAAGAACAAACTTGAAAGGAAAATAAAAGGAGAAGGGAAGGCACTAGAAACATCAAGAAGTCAGGTATGTGTTAATACTCATAGGTGTATGATATCCAGCTGAGTGACTGTAATGCAATATACAATTACATCCTTGCTTTCCGTTCAAAGTGTTTCACTGAACAAGCATGTACTCTTGACTGTACACTGTGACTGATATATTCAGTGCTTGTTTCTTCTCTTATCTTCTGCAGTTTCTTTTTCTTTTGACACTTAAAAGCACTGTTTTTAGTATTTTGAGGCAAACAACTAATGCTTCCTTTAGCTGCTATTTTGCTGAGGTACCTCTGGGTGGGATAGACTTTACACCACAAACACCTACAGAGCTCCTGTCCTGAGCAGCAGGGAAGGGGACAGCTTCCCACAAACCGCTTTAGCTATCACAAAAACAAAGGTCAAAAAGCTACAAGTCCTTGCTCCAGCATTTTCCAGTGCCTACACATGATCTGTGTAGTTTTAGTGATGGCAGCATCAGGCTCCTGTGATTGGTGCAGCTTGTGTTTTTTTGACATTTTAGTCTGACTTTGTTAGCGTATATCATCACAAGCTGATGATCTTGAGTATTAAAACTGTGAGCTTTAGAGAGAAATAATTCATTGCAACAACTTGTAAAGAGCTAATGTTTTATATCCATGGCTTTTATTCACAGGGTAGATAATGAAGTAAACATCCTTTCCCTTCCACCAGTGAATAACATGAGGGAACATTTTTCCTCCAGATGGAACATTGCCAGGATCACCCTAGCAAAGTGCAGTAATCAATAATGAGCTAATCAATACACAATGACTGCACTGAGATTCTTTGGTTTAGATCTCCACATATGGGAATTTCTTCCTTAACTTTTATCTCTCTATATAGTACCTATATCACATGTACATACACAAGTGTGTATACATCCACACATCCACACATAGTCATAAACATAGGTGGTTACTAAATTTAACCTTTGAAACTTTTTTAATATAATTTCTGTAGCTTTAGCTCAGTGCATATGCTGGTGTCTATACATCTCTTTTTTAGCCACGTGCAATCTCCAGTGGCAATTGAAACAAGCTATTTCTTTTTCTACATCTACAAATCCAAGCAAAGCGGAAAATATCCAGAAAGCCAAAACAAAATTTGGTTTGTAGTAAGCTTGATAGTAGTATATAGCTAGACAGCTAGAAATTAAGTAGTCTAAAGTATAAATATGCATCTTTGCATTGAGTTGCCCTGAAAATTATCAATATACTAATGCATACGTATTTTCAGTGAGATATGGGGAATGAATGTTAGAATAACTGCATGTATGAATAAATGTCTTATATTAAAATACATTATTTATTATTTTTGGCTTCTTGATACATAGCAATTATTTTACAAAGTTACTGTATGCATTCAAATTCATATCAATACAGTGATTAATCTATTAAGCATTTATATTTAAACTGAAAATTATCTTACCTTTCTTCTTTATAAATTGTAACAAGAAAAAACCTCAAAAGCAGGACAAAGAAGTAAGAAATAAAAATGAAAGAGCAGATTAATGTAATTCTACATTAGAAAAAAGTGAAATAGAAGATAATTTTCATTACAATTAATAGTGGAACAGGTTAATTCTTTAGACTATTCAAGGCACTTTGGTATCATGGTGATTAGTTAAGGAGTGAGTTATTAAATATCTATAATTGCCTTCAAGTTTCTTTTAGGAAATTCATCAGCAGATGTACTTAACCGTGTAAATAAAACAGGTCTGTCAGCACCAGTTTTGTGTGATAACTTAAAGAAGATTTGACAAAGTTAAGAATCCTTTGGCTCATGCCGGATTGCCAGCATACTTTGATTTGTTAGAAGAGCTGAATTTTCGACGGGACATTTGAAGTGTATGGCAGAAGCAAATAGAAAGCCCAGTGGAAAGTTGTCTCTGGATAGTTAGCAGTGAGGCTGAAGCTGTCTGGTATAAAAGTTTCTGCATATATTCTGTAGTTACTTTAATATTTCAGTTCCTCTTTCTCTCCTTTCTTTTCTCAAATTATAAACTTGAATTAGGACAAAAATATTAATGAGGGTTAATTAATTAAATAGGGTTATGAAATCACTCAGTTTTACGATATTGAAAAAAGATCATCACCGCCACAGTTCCTTTCCCAGAACAGAGGATGTTCTGGGTCTTACAATACTTACTGACTTTCCATGGCAGCACAGTATTTCAGGAACAGCAAAGCCATTATTGTTTCCCATTTTTACCACTGCTATATTTTATCATACTTAGGAGTTACACACTGCAATTCCATTTCTGTATGTCCTGTATTCAGTAAGCAGGCTTTGAAATTGCAGTTTAACTTTCAGCAGAGAAAGCAGTGTCAAGTGATCTTTCTGTTACATGGACTTCATAGCTGAAAATAAAAAGGAGGCTTTTAAAGAAATGTTAATCTAACCAAGAAAGGGTGGTGCCTAAAACTAAAGTAACCTCTGTTGTGGTTAAAATATATGAAGTTATAAACTACAAGTCTTTGTGTTATGTGGTACTGAGCTAATGAATAATTAACCAATCCAGCCCTATTCCCTTCTCTCACAGTAGATTATACCTATTTGACCATAAAAGCCAGATGCTTTTTTTGCCTGATTTCCCTCCCGTGTTGTGAATTTTGTGTTTTTGCTAAGTTTCAATAGATGTGTTGTGCCTTCTGCTTGACCTGACCTGTAAAACCAAACACTTTTCTGGAATATGAGGCATGGACTTAAAGATAACTTGGAAGATAACTTTTCCTTCTTGAGTAAAGGCTTTAAATAATTCTATAGCAAAAGCTCGAAGTCAGCATTCTCTCTTCTGGTCCTGTTTTTGAGTCAGTGTGTATTGTACAGATCAGAAAGATGTCAACATCTTTTTATGAATACCCTAAGAACAGCTTCTGGAAGAACTCTCTTTCAGGGAATTTTGGTGAAAGGATGTTTTCTTTGTGAACCCCAGACTTCTTAGGAGGCTACAGATGTTACTGCAATTTAGTTTTCTGGTGAGATCCCAGTTTTATTGGGATTACCCCTTTGAATCAGGTTCTAAAATTATTGGAAGTGCTACTGCTGATACCCTTATGCTTTGCCTGGGTCCTCCCCTAGCTGACTAATTGCACAGCAGTACTCTGACTGGGGTACTCTTTGGCATGACCAGAAGGAGATTTTGAGGTACTTTGAAACTGAGAGCGTTGAGAAGGGGGACACTCAGAGATCTCAAGAATCTCTCAGAGTAGGTTAGGTTAAAAGGGAGTTTTGAACTTGGTTCCCTAACCTGTTAGTCAATGAGCACCTACATGATATTTGGATCCCTACTGTTTAAGAAAAATTCAGTGTAAATTCCCTGGGTGCCTTTTACTGCAGTATTTTATGTAGTCATAAAGTGTAAGACCCAATATTGTATTTTTTAACATTATCAGGATTATTTTTGTTCTTATTCTCTGAGCTATAAAAGTCTCATTCGACTTAATGTGATGAATGATTTTCTTGACACACCAAGCTAATTGCATAAAGTTTCAGTAAACATGATACTTTATTTCACAACACCAGCATCCAGCTATCCAAGAGCGAGGAAGTCAAGGTCCTGGAGTCAAGTTCTTTTAAAATGTCAATCTAATGAAAATGGCATACTAAAAATAAAAAAAGGTTGTTGATCTGTGGGCTTCTTACTTTGTATTCAAATATTTTAAACTCCTGGGTACCAGAATTCTGACTCTAAGGCACAGTAATGAGGTCTGACATAAGTAGACAGCTACACTGTAATGAGGAATAATTGGTTGTAATATGTACCCAGTGCAAACTGCAATTGTACAGAATAAATGTATTTTGCATTCAACAGAGTATTAGACAGTGAAAAGTTTGTAATCTGTGAGATGACATGTAGAGCCACAAGACACTGTAAACAACATCAAAAAACTTTGCAACATTCATTATAAAGAAAAAACTTAAATAAATTGACAAGAATAAAAATAGTTACTATATTAAACCAGTACATAATACACCATCTATGTGATTTATGAGTGCAGCTCTTTTGAAAATATGATCAAAGAAAAAAGGTGGATTATACTCTGCAATAAATCTCATATACATTTTTTAATCTGACAGAAAAGGTTTAAAATGCAGTCAATACTGTAAAGATACCAACATCCTTTTTTTACACTGGACTAGAATAAGAGGATGTCTCAAGGTCATTCATGGTTTACAGTTCTGCTACTGCCAGTTCTATGCTGCATTCAGTGAAATCTTGCCTGGCTTAAACCCTATTCAGTCATGTCACTGAGGGTGAGATTCATCTGGCCAAATCTAGACATCTCTTTGTACATGTGCCTAGTGATCTAAAACTCTTTATAACCAAAGGAGAGATTGACACCTCTAGGGTGCAATTCATCTCCTGAAGTAGATGCTTAAAGTAGGTCATATGAATCATGCCCTAGAGTGTCTATCTCTTTCCACTAATTATGAAGGGATCATAGAGGGGGAAGGTCACAGGTAGGTATGTCTGCAGTAGATATCTAAAGATAGGTTAGATAAAAAGCACCCAAAAGTCCACCCACAGGAATAAGTGATTGTAGTAGATGACTATTTATCACTATTTCCACTGTGACTGGATTTTCAGTGAAGTTGGTCCAGCCTTGAAAAGCAACCTGCAGAAGTCCTTTGGTGTATTAAAGGGCATGAAAATACTGATTAGAAACACATGATAGTGCTTCTAAACTACAAATATCAGCAATTTGTTGACACAAATACTGTTGTAATGGAAAAAGTTACATTGTCATAGTGTGGCCATCTTTGAATACCAACAGCTAAGGAATCTGGTGTTGACTCATCAAAACTTTACGCTAAAGAACAATAGCTCTATAGCTCAAGTTGATCATTAAGTTTTCTGAAACTGCTGTATTTTTATTGTATGAAACAATAAATTTGTTTGTATTGTATTGTAAAATAGTACTGTATTCTCTTAAATGCAGAATTTAAGGCCTTTTCCCACATTCATACCCTCTAATACCAGAAGAAATGCAAAGCCTTATTGAACAATGCAAGTATTTAAGAAGTCGGTAATCTATTTTATTCCCAGAATTCTCAGTAAAATGAACCGAGGAACTGTTTACTACTGTGCTGACAGCTGTAGATTGAAATTATAAGAATTTATGGATGATGAGAGAGTCTGCATGTACTTTGGCAACAGCATTTGACTGTGGTGGAAGGGCTGGTATTTATTTCTGCCACATGCTCTCAGATTTCTCTGGGTGAATGATATTAAGGAACATGTGCAAGTTCATATAAGGCTGTACTGCAGGAGAATGAACTCCTGGCTCACACACTATTTATTTGGTTTTAAAGTTTTATACTGCAGTTTTCTCCCTGTGTGTATTTTCAGGGAGCAGTGCAGGTTGGCAGCTCCCCACGGTCAGTGTGCTGAGGGTGGCGGAGGCTCCCTGGGCCAGCAGGGCAGGGGCCGGCGGCCAGGGCTTGTCCCATCCAGGACCAGGGCAGCTGGGGGGCACCGGGGCAGCCCCAGGCCCAGCCATCGGGCACCTCCCTGGGGACGGGGATAGGCCGAGGCTGGGCCGGGTTGTGGGCCCATGGGTGGGCCTGGCTTGGCAGGGCCCATGCCAGGCAGGGCTGGGCTGTGGGGAGCTGGAGACGGGCCCTGCTGCGGTGTCACTGGGGCAGGGGCTGACAACCCCAGAGGGCTGACATGGGGTCCTGGTACGTGGGCAGGTTGGGAGGACGCTATGACGGGGCTTAAAGGACGGTCAGGGCTGGTGGTGCCCTCAGGGCCCCAACATGTGTGTTTCATGGTTACTTTGCATTCATTTCATTAATTTACTGCACTAACTTTTTTCTAAATTCAGTTTTACAGCATGCTGAAAGTTTTACCTGTAATTATCTCAAATTAAATTTAATTGGCTTTAATAACCTTAATGTAATAGATTTATCTTCTTACTCTGCTTTCAGATTTGTCCACTTCTTTTTTGCTTTTCTGGTGGAGTTGCACACACAAAGGCTACAGTCACTCAGATATATTGAATTCAGCCTAATACTTATACCAGAGACAATCCCTACATGTTTTACTACACAAATATTTTTAGCTTTCGATGTTTACAAGAGAGAATCCTCTAATATTAATCTATCATTCCACAAGCAGCTTAAGGAAGCTCTGGGATGAGAACAGAATCATGTGTCAGCCTTTGAAAACAGGCCTTTTCTAAAAGGACTAGGCCAAAAGGAGCCCTTGCTGGTTTCCACATTATATGTGTGTAATCAATCTCTTCTACATTTAAAAAGTCATGAAGTATTTTTTCTTAAAATATATAATGTGCAATATTTTCTTTCATGTGCTTCACAACTAATGTTTTCTTAAAATAACTTTGAGCATAATGATATCCAACTGAAAATTCACCCTTTGAGTAAAAATATTAATGTTAATCTTACATTTAATACTAATCTACCTATGTAGATATTTAAAATTTAGTATTAATAGATTATATTTTCATCATTATTATGTTTTTCTACATTTCATAGATGGGTAGACTTCAGTCTGAATAATTCAGCAGTGAGTAATGCGTTAGCAGTGTATTGTGGGTCTCAAACATGGAACAAATTTGAAGTAGAGAAGATTACACATTTAGACTAATGACATCTAGACTTTTTGAGTCTATTGGTTCTGTTGTCTTTTTTTTGTAACTTACAAGATATAAATAAAAAGACTTATCGAATTATCTAAATTATTGCCTATCAAAACTTGATGTGGCTTATCATTGTCAAATACCTTAAATGCTTCTTCTATTATCTGGTTATTTATATCTTCAAATATTTGTAAAATACTCTTGTTTTTTGTGTGCATTGCCTCTTTTCCATCATTCCTTATCAGATCTGTTATTTAAACTTCCTAAAAGTCTTGCCTGCCCTTCTCTGAACTTTTCCTAATATATACTTTTCAGAAAGACAGATGCCATGAGAGAATAATTATTTTTGGGGTGTTATCTGTTGTACTTAACTGGATGGTAAGAACATCCATTGTAAAGTCAGAATACAACAGAAGACCAGGGAGTGTAGTGGAGAAACAGAAATGAAAAGTAAAAATGACCACTAGAAAAAGCTGGATAACAAATGTAATCAAATTAACCTGAGTGACATTGCTAATCATTTTTATGCAATTTTTCTCATTGCCAGGGGGTCTTTTTTGTTCGAGCTAGGTATGAAAGTCAAATTTATTATAAACTAATCTGGAGAGAGAACATCTCATTCTTGGAGATTATTCTTCAGCACAGTGTGTTAGAATTTGATATAGATTTCTCAGTGACAATAACAGGAGCTGCATGTCTAAATCCCTATTTGCCATCTATTGTCATTACTAAGCACTATCAATCACAAAGCACTTGTGTGTCTACTGCACAGGCTATTCAGCTTGAAAATTACTTGTATTTAAATATTTTATTTATAAACTTGTATATAAACACATGCATCCTATTTTAAGCAGAATTACCCTAAAATGACAATAAGAAATGTTTTCAAAATGGTCAGACATTTGTGAAATTCTCATCATAGTTCAGTTTGAGCTTGGTAATTTGAAATGAAAAGAAATTGGGCTCATTTCACTAGGAAGACAGAAGCAGATTCCCCAAACATGCTTCAGTAGCTATTCCAGCAGAAAGATTCATTTCAGGGGGAGGACAAGTGTAGTATTCATTATTTAATTCTCTCTCTAGTTAATTGTCTGTGAGTACCATAAGGCGCTTATAATACTGCCCTCTATGCTTTTCCTGGCCTCATCAGAAGTCAGCAGGCTTCAGTTTTGGCTTAGTAGATATTGTACACTTAGTTCTTCTTCAAGACTCACCATAGTACTTTGGAGTTTCTGGTAAAACTCAGTTTGGTGGCTTCTTGTGCTGCTTTCCAAAGCACTAAAAGGGTTTGTCATGATAGTGCTATCTCAGAGTCCAGATTCTAGAAATTCCTTCTGAGACACATCTGTGTTGGTCAACTCTCTCTTTTTCAAAGGCGCTATAGAACATAAAGCTCCAAAGACAATATTTAATATTCAATACACACTGTCTGACTGTGTTATTGGGATGCTGGTGAGATTAACTTCAACATCTTGTCTAACTCAGTCATACTTAATCATACTTTCTATGCTTACTTTAGAAATAGGTTCCTCTGGTGGGCAATTAATATATTAAAAAAAAAAAAAAAAAAAAAGTGTCTCGGTTGCTGAGAGACCCACACACAGCTTAGTTTAGATTATAAGTGTAACTTCTAAATACCTAAAGTCTATTTTAGATGAGATTAGTTCTATCAAGTGCTCCAAGGAAATTATGAAAACAGTGAGAGAGAAAAGCTATCAGGACTTTGCTTTTGTTTGCAAAAGCATCTGTTTCCAGAAAGTTAGGAAAAGTGACATTGCTCTTCTGCAAGCTCAATGGTTTTATGAGATCTCTGATAACTTGTAAAAGAATTGTTCCCTTCAAGAACATAAGAGGATGCACAGAGGCAGTCAACTGCAAAGCAAAAAGAAATAACACATAAAGGTGCTCTCTTGTTTACAAATGATCAAAAACTGTAGGAGAGGAAGGAAGGTATTTAGTACTTTTCCCCCATTATTATCATAGTGCCATCCAAGAAACATGAGTTTCAAAGCTGTGACTCTTTCAGTCTAGGACCTATTGACCTATTGTGGCAGTCCATATTGTCTGTTCTGGATGGGTATGTCAAGTTCAGGCTACCGCACACCCAGAAGTACATCAATAAGACTTCAAAAACTGCAGGTTAGAAAGATAAAAAAAATAAACGAAAGAGGCAAAGCCAACAATAACTTGAAGAAAATCATACTGTCCATCAGCAGGATGATCAGGCATGGCATGATGCCAAATATCCGGCTTAGGGTTGTGAAGCTGAAATTTACACACTTAGGGAATGCCCTAGAGAATCTACAAATTTTCTTTACCAGTCATGTGAATATTAGTATTCACAATTAGAGATATACTTCATATGTTTGCTTGGGGGACCCTGACACAGAAAGTTTCTGATATAAAAAGTTCTCCTTATCTCAAAAGCATTGAAAATGGAAAAGACCCATGGGTTTCAAAGGATCTTTTTTTTTAAAAAGAAAATATATGTTCAGAATTATTTGTCTAAACAATGTTTACTTATCTGTTTACGGACAGATTCTAAGGAATAGTGGAAGTGAAGAGAAATCCAACATCTGCTAAGTGTGACTTGAGACTTCTTTTAGTAGAGGTAGCTGACCAGTTTATTTTGAATTACTGATGATGAAGAGCTACTGCAATACTGAAATTCTGAATGTAAAGGCCCCAGAAAGATTTCACCTAAAAAGGAGCAATATATCCACATGTTGGGTTTATTTCTGTCATATCTGACTCTGAGGGTTTTTTCTGTTACAAAAACTGTTGCTCTTGTTACTGCTCTAATCACACCTACCTTCAGTTTTAAGGGCTTCTTTTGGTGTTGCAAGTGTTCTTACTGTAAGAAAAAAGTACAGGAAGATCTGCCTGAAAACTGTGATTGAGTTCCATAAACTCAGAGCATCATACAAAAGTGGTTGGTAGAAATTGTGTGTAAATTCATTTTTCTATACCTTAGAGACTGACTTTGAACATCCCTTACAAGATCTGAAGTGAAGTCTGGCATACAGTGCTACACAAGTATGCAAAATCGTGCTTTGCAGTAATTTGGAACAGTCTCTTACTAAAATCTGAGTATGAAGTTTTGATATGATACATGAAAGCTGAGAAAAATCTTTAGTGGTGCATGAAAGTTGTTTTTATACAGGAGCGATGAGAATTGTTCATATGAAATTAATTGCATGGGTGAATAAATAACCTATTTGGTAATACTGACCTTGAGACTCATCAAGGACAGCAGAAAAGTGTTTCCTGGGTAGCTTGCTATGAAGAATTTCTTTTAACTAATGCTCAAAGTAAAGATAAACACATAGTTCTCATGATTTTAACTGAAAACTAACATTAATCTATCCACAGTAATATAGGTATCAGCTGTTTATCCAGCTCTATTCTGAGGTAGTTTATATTTGCAGGATGAGAATAGGAATTAAAACTTGCTTGAGAGACTTAATACTGAAAATTTACAGGTTCATGTCTTTGGCCGTTTGGAAAAAAATAAGTTCTTTTTCTTTATATGTAACAGAAACAAAAGCAGGAAGAAGTTTGAGTAAGGATTTGAAAGAGAAAAGCGTGGGTGTTGGCAAAATATCTCATTAGCAAATCAATTGATTATATAAAGTATGAGTGCTCAGGAGTATTTTTGTAACCAATAATTGCCTCTTTCCTGCACAATTAGGTAGAGAGGGTTGTTTTTAAGAGTATGGTAATTTTAGTGGGAACTGCGATACTGCCACTAATAAAGAAAAAGAGAAAGAGAAAGAGAAAGAGAAAAAAATAAAAATAAAAAATAAAAATAAAAATAAAAAAGAAAAAAATATTTTCTTTGCCCTGTGTCCCTAAGACATTTTGATTCTCCAAAATCTTGTTGTTTTGTATATGCTAGCACATTCCTCTTGCTACACATGGAATTAATAAATAAACAGGTAAGTATTTACAATATACACCATTGCCGATAGTGATTCTTCTGAAACATTAACATCTTTTATATTTAGGAAAAATAAGTAGATTTTTCACCTGAATAAGTTTTTAGTAGGAATAAGCAAAGGTCCTTTTACTTTATAGCTTTCAGTTGACCAAATCATTTATTTTCTTTTCAGCTGCAGCCAACATGGTTTATCCCATACTACATTTTGGATTATCTCCTTATTGTCCCCTTTCTCTCTCCTTTGTCATTTGGAGGACCCTGTAACATTCTGATCACAAATTTGCTGACAACCTCCGTATCCCATCCCAGCTGCACTGGGACAAACTTCAAGCATTTCTGTTTGAATTAGCGTCAGTGGATTCACATACACTTTCAGACTTCTGCAGACCTTTTAATAGTCTTCCCTGTTCTTTATCCCTCCCACACATACCTTCCATTTACTCTTCTCCAACTTTTTTATTTTATTTTTTTATTTCAAATGTAAAATTTACATCCTTCTTTGAGAAACCTCCTGTGAATTTAGTCTGCTTTGGCTTTTTGTATGGAATAAAAAAATAGGAAAGACCTATTAATAAGGCTTAAGATCTGTGGGAGGAAGGACAAAAGGAGATTGCTGACTCTGTGGAATTTTCTCAGATGAATACTGTACAGCAGTGCTCTGAAGGATTAGGGTGAATAGCTGGTGAGTTTAAGGAAATTGTGCTGGGCAACTGTTTCTTTTGACAACATCTGTGCCCTCCAGCGGGGAAAGGCACGGAGTCACAGAATACAACTTTGGGAATCCAGGGCAGGAGGATGGTTGCAGTAACATCTGTGTGTAGGCACACAGAGAAGGAAGATGCACCTCCAGAGTTCAGTTTAGGGCAGAAGACCTCTTATGTTAACTGAATTGCCTTCTGGAGGAGCTCCTTGCTCTCTGCTGACCACAGAAGGAGACTGGCCTTAGGCACAAAGGTTAGATGGCAAAAGGCAGGATGTGTGAGTGCTCCTTAAGAGAACACATGGACTGCTTTCTATAACTATGCGTCTTGTGCTACAAGCACAGGTTATTTGTGGGTCTTGTACATACCGTGGTCTTCCTAGTTATTGATTCCCATTTTTGTACTGATGCTGTTTTGCTGGGTAAACTGGAGTAGCTCTGTTGGATTCAGTGGAGTTGTGCTAATTCATGTGAACTGCAGCTCTAGCCCATGGAGCACTGAGAGTACTTTTAGTTTTTCTGTGGGTGCTCTGAGTGTTCAGCTATCTTTTTCTTAATCATTTGCAATGTTAGAACAAGGCTTGATCTGGTCATGGACTTGAAGGCACCTATATCTGTGCTGGCTAGCTGATATCAGCCATTTGTCAAATTTTCTTTTACTGCCACAGGCAGCATGCCTTCACTTGTTCTTTTCAGAGATTCTTACAACCTCTGTGACATTCCTGTTCATGCTGTTAAATAGGAGAGTTTCCCCTAAATCCTCAAAACTTGAAACACCTCATCTCACTGCTGTCTTTAAAAAAATGGGGAAGGAGAGGAACACGATTTCATTGAGGATATGTGCAAACTCTTAAAGTTACCTCTGTGGTCTTGGTTTGAACAGTCAGCTATGACAGGAAAAAGATATATAAGATTTGAAAGGCTGTCTAAGATCATTAAGACATTCAATACTCATTAAAATTAATGGTAGTTATACCCCTATTACAGTCATTTCTGAAAATCACAACCATATGTACTTTTAAGGTTCATTACCCAGAACCACTTTGTCTTGTGGTCTGAATAAACATTTCTTCCCTGTTTCTGTCCCCAATTACAGCCATAAATAATAGATGGATTGTTTTACTGCATACATTATTTGTGTATCAATTGACAGGTTCCTGGATTCACAAATTACTTTTACATAACTTGAGACATCTGATTTATTCACACTCTTTTCAGAAACACCAGGCGTATTTTTCTATTCATCAGAGGATCAGAGCCTGCTGGAGAATTTGTATACTGTGTATTTGCATATCTACTGATCCCTTTGCATTCTACCTTAGCTAATAATAAGAAATATTTTATTTTATTTTATTTCATCTCCTTTTTTGTGTGTGTGTTTGCCTCCCTCCACCTGTTTTTCTCTTCATATTAACACAGTGGTTGATTTACATTTTAAAAGCAAGCTTTCTTTTGAAACTCTCTATGGGAACAGAAGAATTCTTTTTGTATTTCTGCGTTGCATTTTCTTTGCAGGCAGATAAATGCCAAATGTGGAGAAACTGGAAAAAAGAAAAGGCAATGACTTTGATTTGTTTTGTAGTTTCTACATCCCCCCAAAAGGTTTTGATCTTTCTGTTCCAATAAAAGGGTTCAGTGCCTTTCAGTAAACACATTGGTACCTTATGGGAAGGCATAACACTACACAACACTCAGACTAGCTCTTTAGCTGAATGTTCCAGAGTACTTTGCAAAAATACCGTAGGATTATCAACAACTACAATGTTTCCTATATGTTTACTTATGCTTTCTATCATTTGGGGAACAGGCTTTAAAAAATAATCCATTTAGGGTCAAATCTTGCAATTAGTATTCAAACAAAGACCACACAATCTGATTCTTAGAAATCACATCAGTGATTAAGTGTGTTAGGGACAATGTGTAACAATCAGTGTTAGCTTGTTATTATGCTGCTTTTTCCCATTCCTCCACTCACACCTCTTCCAGCCATGTTCACACGTTGTCTCAGACTGTAAGCTCTTTGGGACAGCAAGAGTCTTTTAAAGTAAGGGAAAGCATGAAACACAGTGGGGTCAGGGTTTGTGGTACCTGCTATCACAGTAAAAATAACAAAATGTTCCTGGTGAAACTACAGGTTGTCAGTTTTGTTATTATTCCCAGAGATAATCCTGGCCCTGTATTTCCCTAGCACTTTGAATACTTTTCCTTCTTTACCTTTCTTGCCTAGTTTTATGGTTTATGGTCAATTAATAGCTTCTACTTTATTCTTTTATTTAGATGTACTTTTAAATTATAGTCCCAAGTGCCTAACACTGATTTTTCTTTTTTAAAGTATTACAAATTGAAATCCATAAACATGAACTTGGCTTTCCTCTGAGTTCCAGTGGTTTTCTGAGATCTTTCAAACAGATCTGGATTCCATTATGATTTTTTTTTTCTGTTTCTATATTTAAGTGCTTGTGCAATCTTTTTACTTAAGTGGAAAACTGACACTATTTATAAACACTCTGCATTTTAGGAAGTTTAAGTAAACAACTTGTGTTACCTCATCTCCTATGCTTCCCTTTAGACCGATGAAAGTGCTGGAATTTACTCTGTGTCCATGAGAATTAAAGACTCCAATTAAGACCAGCCATAAATATTGTTAAAGCTTTTCAGTCATGGGTTTCTCTAGGTTTGCTTTATTAACAACTCAGAATTGGGCCACCACCGCAGTGAATGGCAAAAGATAACTCAAAAACGCCTTCTATATATATACGATTTTACAAAACAATATGCAATTGATGATTTATCAAAAGAAGTTCTAGGTGTTCTTCCACAAACTCTCAGTTCTCTATTCTCCAGTGGTTTCAAAAGTCCAATACATTTTCCTGTCTCAACTGATTCTTATTGTCTCATCTCAGTTCTTCTGAAGTTAGTGGTCGTAGGCAGAAGGTCTCTGGTCACCACAGTCACTTATCTTCTTACACATCTAAGATCACCTTTGAATTTCTGAGAATCACTCAGGTTGTTTTATTAATTCATCTTACTTTAAAGTTAATCACTTACTCTTATCTATTCTTATGTCTTAGGTCTAAGATGTATGGTCCTTTTTCTGTTGATTCAGCTTGACTGGATTTTAAGGCAGCCATGGTGAGGGCTACGCAAGGGACAAATAAGCAACTTATGCATCTTGTTTTATAAGCACCTGCATTCTACTAATTACATCTAAAACAATCTCTAATCATTAGTTATATGTCTGATGTGAATACTCTTAGAAACAATGAGGCTTAAGGCCTAGTTCCCTTTACAAAATCAAACACTTTAGTTAAGACCACTGACCTTTGAGTCAGACTTGAAAAGCTACATGTGCTGCTGGCATGAATGGTCAAAGACTTTCTTCATTGCAGCGTATTGACCTGTAAAATCCGTGTACCTCTGGGTTCTGTATGAACTTCACACTCATTGTCAGCAGTTCATTTGGGGTAAACACTGCAAACCCCAGAGCTCTGGACCACTGTATATCTGTCATATTTATTTTCTGTATCCTGAAAAGACTCTTATCTCTCTGGTAATAAAATCTGTACTATTTGTGCCGCTGGAGCTGCTCTGTTTTCTGTTATCTAGTCTCCTATGTTGACAAGTATGAAACAGAAGGGGTATAACAAGTATCATATATGTCATATTCCTATTAAGCATTACTGCAAAGGCTTTCACGATTGTGAAATAAATGGAGCTATAGAAGCAGGCCATTTTCACAGGATCACAGTGTAACTCAGGGTCAATAAGACCTCAAGAGGTGTCTAGTCCAGCCTCCTGTTCAAAGCGAAGTCAGCTATGAGATCAGAGCAGGTTGCTGTGGGTAAGGCCTTATCCAGTCTGGTCTTGCAGACTCCCGAGGTGGAGACTGCACTACTCCAAGCAACCTGCTCAGCTGCTGGACTGTCCTTATGGGGAAAAAGTTTCTTCTTATATTCAGTCTGAACCTCTCATTTCAACTTGTGCTCATTGTCACCCATCCTTTCAGCACACACAACAGGCTCTGTGGAGTCTGGCTCCATCTTCCTGATGACCTCCCTGTAGGTACCGGGGGGCTTCTATAAGGACCCCCTCAAAGCCTTCTCTTCTCCAGGCTGAGTTGTTTAAAAAAGTCTTTGTGCAGTTCCCCACACTGATTGGGTGTATTGGCTTTGTGTGGCAAGGTTTTGGTAGTGGGGGAGGTTACAGGGGTGGCTTCTGTAAGAAGCTGCTGGAAGCTTCCCCTGTGTTCGAGACAGATAGAGCCCATACCAGCCGGCTCTAAGATGGACCCGCCGCCAGCCAAGGCTGAGCCAATCAGTGATAGTGGTAACGCCTCTGTGATA
This sequence comes from Haliaeetus albicilla, assembly GCF_947461875.1. Classification (NCBI taxonomy): domain Eukaryota; kingdom Metazoa; phylum Chordata; class Aves; order Accipitriformes; family Accipitridae; genus Haliaeetus; species Haliaeetus albicilla. The sequence continues at coordinate 21,315,869 of NC_091500.1, forward strand.
ACATTTTTAAGAAGGAAAAAAAAGTTAGGACAGACGGAAACAGCCACCGGAGAGAGGAGTGAGAACATGTGAGAGAAACAGACCTGCAGACCCCCAGGTCAGTGAAGAAGGAGGGGGAGGAGATGCTCCAGGCAACGGAGCAGAGATTCCCCTGCAGCCCGTGGGGAAGACCATGGTGAGGCAGGCTGTCCCCCTGCAGCCCAGGGAGGTCCACGGGGGAGCAGATCTCCACCTGCAGCCCGGGGAGGACCCCATGCCGGAGCAGGTGGGTTCCCGAAGGAGGCTGTGACCCTGTGGGAAGCCCACACTGGAGCAGGCTCCTGGCAGGACCTGCAGATCTGTGGAGAGAGGAGCCCACGGAGCAGGTTTTCTGGCAGGACTTGTGACCCTGTGGGGGACCCACGCTGGAGCAGTGTGCTCCTGAAGGACTGCACACCGCGGAAAGGACCCATGCTGGAGCAGTTTGTGAAGAGCTGCAGCCCGTGGAAAGGACCCACGTTGGAGAAGTTCATGGAGGACTGTCTCCCGTGGGAGGGACCCCATGGTGGACCAGGAGAAGAGTGTGATGAGTCTTCCCCCTGAAGAGGATGAAGCGGCAGAAATAACGTGTGATGAGTAAACCCCATTCCCCATCCCCCTGCGCCACTGCAGGGGGTAGGAAGAGAATCCGGGAATGAAGTTGTGCCCGGGAAGAACGGACGGGTGGAAGGAAGGTGTTCTGAGATTTGTTTTTATTTCTCATTACCCTACTCTGGTTGATTTGTAATAAATTGAGTTAATTTTCCCCAAGCTGAGTCTGTTTTGCCCGTGACAGTAATTGGTGAATGATCTCTCCTGTCCTTACCTTGACCCACAAGCTCTTTGTTATATTTTCTCTCCCCTGTCCAGGTGAGGAGGGGGAGTGATAGAATGGCTTTGGTGGGCACCTGGCATCTGGCCAGGGTCAACCCCCCACATCGGGCGATCAGTAATACACTCCCTCCAAGACACCACCCTTTCCTCTGATCTGACCCACAAGCTATCACTCAGCTAGTCCCATACAAGACATCCATAAGTCTGAGCTGCTCCTTCACACAGAGGGCAACCACTGCCCCATCCTTGCTTTCCCATCCTGTTCTTTCTGAAGAGCTTGTGTCCACCTATACTAGCACTGCAGTCAAGTGAGCTGTCCCATTTCATCCCAGCTGTACCTCTGGTTGCTGTACTGTGGGAGCTGTGCTCTTGCCTACTGCTTATATACACCCCTGCCCTGCCACTCCCTGCTGCAGTGGGCGAGTGTGTGCTTGAGACTGCCTCATCAGCAGGCATCTGCAAGAAAAAGGTATAGGCAATCTCTAATCAGTATTGTCAATTGTATTAATAGTGATAGTGCTCTGGGAATACATTCTAAGAGTGGCTTGTTGAAGTAAGCAGCACATATATGGAACCAAACCTATTTTTACTTGTGATTGGTATTCAGTTTTCCAGAATCTAGAGGCCACTGCGCTAATCCCATGAGATGGATGATACTTAAAATGTGTAAGTATTTCCATTTGTATGTGTCAGTACAAGCATGTCCTTAAAAAGACAATTCTTTAAGATTTATTTTGGACCTTGAATATAGTGTATTGGTGTAACTAAAGCCCTGCCAATGTTTTCCTTAGTAGCCAATAGAGTTTTGGAATGTATATTTGTCAATAAGGCCATTAGACAGTGTTCTACTGTTGCATGGTGCTACGTATCACAAGGCATGCCAGCAGATAGTTCTAGCTGTAAAAGATGCTCTGTTACTTCCAGAATCAGACAGAAAAGATGCTGAAGTTTTGCAATCCCTGTTACCTATCTTTTAGCTACAGGGAATAAGAATACTTAGTTTTGCCAAGAAATTAAAAGTTTGTCCTTATTGCTGGTTTATTATATTTATGTGAAAAAAACAGATAGTACTTTTGGATTTTAAAATTCATTGCCTAAAATATTATACTTTATATTAAAGAGGGAAAAGACATCAAATCATGTAGGAGCAGAAAATTATACTGAACAGACAATAGTTGAATTATACCCTCAGTGGTCTTAAGGTATTTTAGTGCAAACCAGATTCATTAATTAGAAACTACATAGCACTTGTCCAAATTTTATTGACATTTATTTAAGCTTGCATTTGACTTGAACTGCAGAAATGAGAGGTGTGATACTATCTCCAGAAAATAGCAAAATATGTGCTCCTAATTTGCTTACACATTTCAGGGAAGGAAATCTTTTAAAAGCTAAGATCTACATTTGCTCACCTGCACCTCTGTAAATTCAACATCAGTGAAACTAGTTCATATATAACTCTGTGCAACCAAGAAGAGTTAGACCCTATAATGATCAATAAGCACTTTATCACAGTCTAAGACATAGCTTTAGTTCCTAGAAGGGCATACCAAAAATTATGCTACCCCTCCATTTTCTAGGTGTCAGATGTTTCAAATAGGCCACCATTGGAACTTTCAAACAATAAGGGAGAGATACAGCTTAAGGAGTACTGACAACATGATCTTCATAAAAAACACTTTTTCAAGGGATATTATATACATCTTATTGGCCTTTGCTCATTTTTTTGTGAGTTCAGTTTTCCACTTTAATCAAAAATGCCTCTGACAGGCTGTGTGCAGGTGGTAATAAGTGTTGAACAGGTACCTGAATGGGGACTAGGACAAGTCATAAACCAACATTGGCTAGAATGCTTTTAAAGTACAGCTGTGAGGAAAGGATTGTGCATGTGCTATACAGAGGCAAGGCTAGCCTGGGAAGCATTTTGACTCAGATATACAGCACTGAAACACAACTCCTTCTTTGTTATTTCATTGATTTACATTTGCTGCTGACAATAATTTGTTTCTAGACTACAGTTTCTGATCGGGACCAGAATTCCTACCCAAACATTTGGCTCCTACAAACTACTACATCTAAAAATGTATTATATCCCCTCTGTGAAACTAGTAACCCTTCACTCAGAGGTGATAATGTATTTTTGACTGTTCCTTTTCAGTGGGATAGAATAATGGACTTTTTTGCTGTCTTTTTTTCTTTTCTTTGCAAGGTAGAAGAAATGGTTAGTTCAATGTGAGGGAAAAAACAACCCCAACCCCAAATGTCTCATTTCAGGTAGCTTTTAAATCCTGATGGAAATGAAATCAGAGAGGATTTTATATCAACCAGTGTAGGGAGCATAGCTGATGGTAGATAAAGGGTTCAACTGTAACCTCCTGTAACTCTAGGTAAAAAGTCAGCTGAAGCCACATGTCTCCCTCATCTTCAGTTGCCTAGATGCTGGCACACAATTTTTCACTTTCTTCACTTTGCAACTTTTCCCTAAAAACCAGCTCCACACCAAGGAAAACATAAAAATGATTGGCAACATTATCTTCCTTCTGTTCTGGCAAATACTCTATTAAGAAGTTATGATGGTCCTCTGAACAGCACTTGGGTCCGGAGGGATGCTGGTGCTGAGTGCTAACACCTGGCAGAGACTGGCCAGGCAGGAACAGTTAGGATAAGGAGCAGCCTTTTGAAGCTGCTTGTGATGATGGAGTAACAACGCAAACAAGCAGGGCATACTGGAGTCCGATTTTGACAGAAATTTGTGAATCACAGTGACATTATTTTTTGTGGCTGCACTGTCTTTGATCAACAGATTGTGGTAAATTTCTTATTGTTTGTTGCCTGGTCTTACTCTTCTCAGTTGCACAAGGGTATATGCATAGTAGTTTCACCAATTTTGAATTTACACAACATTATTGTGCAGCTCTGTGGTGCTATAACACAACGTTTTCCCCTACCTTGCTAACATATGGGAAGAACCTGGATTATTTTTGAGTCTATACTTGTAATGTCTGGCAAAACAGGTTTGTGGGCATCAATAGGTCTTTACTCTCTTTGGAACACCTTCCTTATTGCTGTTATTTCTATTATCTCTGTAGCCCAGAAACTGCACTTAACCAACATTCATGAGTTCTTGTATATTTTGGTAGATAAGTGGATTTTACGTTGGTGAGGAAGATATAAATGTTCAGGAGAGAGATTACGGTGTTAGGAAGAGCTAATAGCAGCCACTAAATTTTATGAATTGATACTCTGAGTATTAAAAAAAGTGCAAGTAAGATTTACATAAGTAAGTCAATTCAGTAAGCCATACACTGAATTCAATCTTTTAAGCAGCTTTGTGCTAGTCTGTAGTTCTTTCACAAAAATCAGAAACATTTTATTGCTTTTCAGGCAGTAGTGAAGTTACAGTCACAGTGAGATATAAATTGATTTTCTTTTTTATATGGTGATGCTTTTATCTGTTCTTCAGAAATATGGCCAAATAGTAGTACAAATTTTCAGATACCATTGGAGAAAAATATTTAATTAAAGACATACCATAAACATTAATGTAAACCAACATTTTAAAAATACAGCTTTCTCACTGCCTGTTTAAGGTAGGAAACTGGGGACTACCCCACCACAAGAATACAGCTTGGAGATGAGAATGATCTTGCATTAAAACAGTTTCTTAAAATACTTCAATATGAAGTAATCTAATTGCGAGTATGCTATTTTATGAATACTTTGTAAGCTGAAACATTTCTATGTGTATTGTAACCCTGAACCTTGATGGTTTATATTGCATATTAAATAAACAAAAAATGAGATAAATTTAGGTCTTCCTCCTGATTTTGCTTGACAAAAAATATTTTAATTAAAAAATATTTTAATAATTCATTTCAGTTTTTACAATGAAACATGAGTTTATCTTTGTTTGTTAGTCATTTAGTTCTTGATCTTGCACCATGGTCTGTGAAACTTTTCACATACCTGGAATAAAATTATGCTGAGCTATTTGCAGGATCAAAGCTTTAAGTAATTATTTCCTATAGATGCACAGGGATCTATCCAAATGTCTTTCACTTGAATCATATATGTTAATCCTTTGTGTATTAGTGAAAGAAGAGACTTTTTATGACAGAGCAATGGCTGTTCTCCTTAATATTTATAATAAAAAGGAGTTTATAACAAAACAGTTGTGTCTTATTGACAGTATGATTTGAATTTCCCATAGTTATTGTTAAACTTACTACATTATGAAAGAAGAACTTTGAATAACATTAAGTCATTTTATTGTGAAATCAGTCAGCCCAATTTAGTGTTACTTTTTAGATAGATCTATCTAAATTAGATAGAAATTTTTAATATCTTCCTAGATGTTTGTTGCAGAAGACATGTAATAAAGGCATAAACCAAAACTTCCTTCTGTTCTTGGAAGAGGATATTCTTACTGAGACAATCTGGAAACTTTTTTAGGTAGTTACTGAAAAACAAGTTTTCCATTTTTCTGATGCTAATATGATCTTGCAAGAAAAATGTCCCAGTTTACCACTTCCTAACGTAGAATTTGCTGTGTACTCTAGAATCCCACTGAGCAAGTACTTGAATGGATTGGGCATTGAAGCTGAAGGACTTGCAAGAGAACAACTGCTGACCAGTAGAAGCAAGGGGTTTTCTAACTTCCAGGTACTGGAAATGGTTCTTAGGAAACATAAGCTTCTGTTGAATGAAGAAAGGAAAGTAGAGAAGCTCCTGGAAAGGGAAAAATCTTAGGAAAGAGGTTTTGAAGGGGTAGAAAAAAAATTCAACAGTGAACTTGAATTTATTAAAGTTCTGTCACTACAAAGTGTGCTTGGATGTCCCTGTCTCACACACACAATAAATGAGACTTGCTTTTACTCTGCAGAAAATGCTTTGTATAGCTGTTTGTTATAAATCACATATGGAGGTCCTGACTGTTACATCAGTTGCTGTAGGTATAAGAAGTTGCCTTAGATATAAGAAGGAAATTGGAGAGCTGAAGGACTCTCAGAAGGTTACCTAATGCTTGGTCTGGATCCTAATTATGTTTCAGCACAGTATCAATGATGCTATTTCTGATAGCTGTATTTCTGGAGATTCCAGAGGTCTTTAAGAATGGGATAGACAATCTTTTCCAGCCTTTCACCATGAGCCATCATTGAAATGGAATTCCACAGAGCTCTGGAAACAATGAAATGGATCAGTGTGAAAAACTTGGAGATTGATCTGATCTTAAACGTATGGCAGCAAATTAAATTATCAAACACTTGTCTTTATGCCAGGTGGATTATAGAAGATATGATAGAATTTCAGGATAGAAAAGACATTTATATCATGCCATCATACCATCTGGATTTGATTTACAAATCACACTTAGCATTTCAATGTCTCTGATCTCATTGAACATTACATATGATACACTTTGGTGAAACTACCATTTACTGATCCTGTCAAAGTGATGTCAGCAGGAGATAGATTATTCATGTTAGAGAATTTGCTTCTGAATTTGCATGTGGTTCATGAGAAGATTGTGATTCTATCGCACATTTTTAAAGTAGCTCTGAGCTTTTTAGAGCAAGGGATTCCATCCTATTATTCATTATTTCAAAATGACATTAAAAGACATCCTTTTCCTTAAAGCCAGTAGCTGAACATTTCCTTCTGAGTCTAGACACATGCTAACAAAAAGGTGGGAGTAACTGCTGCTGTGGTGCCATACTATTTCTCCCAACAGTGGTAGCATAAGAATAAAATTAGTTTTGAAATCCCCTTCTCCTCTCTCAAAAGAGAGATTTACTCTTTTCTCTTAAATGGTTTTCTAGTTGAGATTAGAATATTATATCAGATTCACCATGAAAACACGTAACACTATTTCTTTGAAACTATGATTGGAATGTATAAACACCAAAAGACAAATTCTGCTGTGAATTGGAGAATGACAGATGCACATTAAGGAAAATTCTGCTTTGTTTTTTTTTTTAAGATATACTTTTCTCTCTCATTTTTAAGTGTAATTACATTATGCTTCATACTTTGGGATCTGTTACTGGCTTTAAAGCTATATAATTTAGAAAGTTATTGTTAAATATGAGTGCAAAGACCAATGTATGCAACAGTTTGCAAGCCTTGTTCCTATTCCTATCTGGAGAAATCTTACCACAAGAAATGTGCTGTGGCTGAAGTGAAGGTAAGTATTGAAATACCTCTGAGCTAAGCTTGAGATAACAAAAAGATGGGGTAATGGCTTCCAGCTTAGCAAGAGGTGGCCTTTCATAGCACTCAGCAGGAGCTGGAAACCAGGAAGGGCTGCATTTTGAAGAGTCTATTTGACTCTGTGAGAGTGCAAGACTCCTGCTGAGTTTTGAACTGTATTACTGCCTCCCTGAGCTCTTACAGCTCCTGCTGAATTCAGAACGAACTGGGAATTGCTGTGTGGGAGCCATTCGCTTTAAAGAGGAAAGAGACTGAACCTGCCATGTTCCTGCAGGGAGGGATTCTGAGTAGAGTATTCACTTCTGAAAAAGGTATGGGGTGAATGCCCATCTTTTTTAAAATGTGGGGAGAATAGCAGATGGGGGGACAGGAATAGCATGTCTTCTCACATCTCTCCATTAGGAACAGAAATTCATGTGTGCAGAACTGAATATAGCCTTGATGTTAATGCCCAAACTGCACAGTATCATAAGCAGTCCCACTGTACGACCATCACCTGCCAGCAATGCTAAAATAGAGACTAAGTCACTCTGATACACCCTCCTCATAATCTTACAGTTGCACAGTAAGTCTGTGCCTGGAACAAATAGATATTATCACTTCTTTTTTTTTTTAAAAAAAAAAGGCTTCTTCAATTTATCTTAGAACACTTAAGAAAGTTTTTAAAAGAATCAAAATACATTGCTCTTGATACGGAATGAAAGTGTCTGAATGTGTGTTTTATACCTGTTTAGTCAAAAAATGATTTAAAGTTAAACCACTTGAACACAGATGAAGTCAGACTCATATTAAAAAGCTGGATGACTCTATAGCTGTCCCTGCCAATGATTTTCTCTAATTTGTCACAACTGGATGAGATAAGAGAGGAGACAGAAGTGCCAGTGGACAAGATCTGGCTGGTGACTCTTGTGTGCATTTCTCAAATTAAAGCACAGCAGTCCAGTATCCCAGCTCATTTAACTCAGAATAGCATATCTATCCTGGCAGTTGCTAATGCGATTGCCTCTGAGGCCAAATAATCCTTGCTCATCTGACGTACTCATGCTTTCCGGCATTCTGCCTTTTGCTCAGAATCTCCTCTTATTTCTCTGCCAACAGCATGGTGGAATTTAGCTTGGCAAAGGTGATTGCAGAAAAGATGGCTAAGCTTCCTAGGGAGAGCACATCCTCGATGCAACTTCTTCACTTGGTGATTGGAGCCCAACATACTTTTGCACAGTGCTATAACATTTCCTGAAGAAGGCTCCCAAGGACAGAGAGCTCTGGCCTTTCTGCAGTGCAGTTAAAAATGCTGCACCAAGATTATTTGGGTTTTCTTACTTCTTAGTTCATTAGAAATAAAGTAAATATCTCACACACATCCTCATACAGTTTAAAGCCAAGGGCCAAAATCAGACTCCAGTAAGATCAGTGGGAGGATTAATGACCATGCCATGTAAATGAATAAGAACATGGCTGTTGTTAGGATCTGTGGAAGATAACGGTGAGTCCTGCCTTGTATTCCAATAGATTCGTGTGTAGCTTGGTATGATCTCTGCAGCTTTAGAGAACTAGTCACAATTCAGGAAAGGATTCAGAAGAACCATCACACCAAAGGCAACTTATCTCTGAGTGTCGGTGGTAAAAGGCTGCAAAACTGCACATTTTTTCTTCTCAAGTTGAGAGAAAAAATGCTTCCTTCTGGACAGATCTCACCTATGAACCTTCTGTTTATCATCTGCTGACTCTGTAGGTAGTATTTTGTTGTAAAAATTTGATCTGAAAGGTGCTGTCTGCAATCTGCCGGACACCTTAGCTGTTAATATGGAGGTTTAGGATATGCAGTATTTCCAGAGATCATTTGGACACAATAGATTTGGACCCAAGAACTCAGTAGGGCACATCTTAAGTCTTATGCTTTACAATTTATGAGCATAGATTCTATGATGAGAAAGAGATGAGTTTTCCTGCTTATAACTGTACTAGTGGTCACTGAAGACAAACGAAAACCTAAATGAACTTAGTAAAAAGCAAAAAAAGTGCTAGCATGCTGACATGTCATTAAGGTGAGAAATTAAGTGAAAGAGGCAGCTTCAACTAAACATTTTGTCTCCAGTATTTACTTTCTTGACCTTTTCTTCCTTTGCTGGCTTATACGAGCTTTGAAATAACTGCTACTAGTGACTTTATCCTATTTCTGTAGTTTCAGCTAGAAACATGGCTCAGCTGCAGTATGTCTGGAAAAACTCCGAAACTGGAGGAGTTTACCAGTCAAACCTAATGTTGTTTCCAAGTACTTCTAGCATTAGATGAACACTTGAACTGAGATGCCTCAAAATATGAACACACATTTTCCCACCTCTACTTTACCACTGATTTGAAAAATATATATTTACATAAGTGTACTGAGAAATAAAAAAATGAACTTTATTAATATGTTGGTTTTCATTTTTACATTGTCATTGGAAAATTAAAAAGGAATAAAGAGAGTCTGGGGAAGGGCAAGGATTTACAGAACATTTCAGCCGTAGTGCAAGAGGTCAAACCCCCTTCTGGTTGGTATACATTAACAGCTGTTATTCTCTGATCATAACAGTGTGATTTATGTACAATCTAATTTGTAATATTAGTCCATTTCTGACTGGCCAAGATACTTTTTAAAAGAAAAAAGTCACTTGCTGTCATCTACATTATGAGAAAGATTTTCATTCTCAGAAAAATGATTCAACAGGCACTGAGAAATTCTGATTTTTCTCATTCATGCAATCAACCCTTTAAAATCAAACATAGAGCAAGTGTCGTGGTTTAACCCCAGATGGCAAGTAAGTAACACACGGCCACTTGCTCACTCCCCAGCTGGTGGGATGGGGGAGAGAATCGGAAGAGTAAAAGTGAAAAAACTCATGGGTTGAGGTAAAGAGAATTTAATAGGCAAAGCATAAGCCACGCACGCAAGCAAAGCAAAACCAGGAATTCATTCACCATTTCCCATCAGCAGGCAGGTGTTCAGCCATCTCCAGGAAAGCAGGGCTCCATCACATGTAACAGTTACTTGGGAAGACAAACATCATCATCCTGAACATCCTCCTCTTCCTTCTCCTTCCCCCAGCTTTATATGCTGAGCATGACGCCCTATGGTCTGGAATATCCCTTGGGTCAGTCAGGGTCAGCTGTCCCAGCTGTGTCCCCTCCCAGCTCCTTGTGCCCCCCCAGCCTGCTCACTGGTGGGGTGGGGTGAGGAGCAGAAAAGGCCTTGGCTCTGTGTGAGCACTGCTCAGCAATAACAGAAACATCCCTAATTTATCAACACTGTTTTCAGCACAAACCCCAAACACAGCCCCATACCAGCTGCTATGAAGAAAATTAACTCTATCCCAGTCAAAACCAGCACAGCAGGTATTAGAGAGGATTTTCTACAATTCAGTTTTCTTACTGTACTCCTCTGTGGAGAGAAAATAGCTCTTCTGTATGGGTCTACTTCATTTGTGCCAAATGATGCTCTTTTTTTTTTAAAATGTCGAAAAATGTGATAGGAAATCCATTTGCATACAGAAATTTTAAAAGCCTCTTTATATTTCCTGAGGGAATCTTCACAGCTCAGTTCAGCCTCTAGCTGCATAACCACTGCATTTCCTATCTACAGATTTTTGCTTTCGTGTATCTCTAAGATTCAATATTTCAAAAATTGTTTTGTCTTCTTAACAGCCTTTTTCCTGGTAAACTATGTAGAGCTTGTTGCTTACAAAAAATTTCTGCAATTAATTTTTTGAGAAAGTTATATTCAAGGTATTCAAAAAAAAGGAAGTGTGAAAATAAAGTAGTAAAAGATGCTGCCATGTGAGTGTATACTTATTCTATTAAGAATGGACATATTTTATACACGTATGTTTACAAATATTTAGCTGGGAAGGGGAAAAAGAAGTTATGTTCGTATTGCTTGAAAAACTATTAATTTCTATTGGTTAAACTCTCTCACTCTGGCATTAGTAATAACTCTAGGAAAAATTACATCTTAAATTTTCTTGAGATGCTTTTACTGTCTGTTGATAGACAAAAGGCCTAACTGCAAAGCAATAATTTATCTGTTTTAATTTTATTTTTTTTTAATAAATGAGATTTTACAGATAATGAAAATGAAGCAGGCAGCACTGAAGACCTCATAGCTTGCAAAAAGCATGCAGATTAGTTATATCAAAATTTCAAGCAAGAATTGAAAACAAATGTGTTAATCAGTACCCTTATCTACACACTTTAAAATGCACCAATGCCTGTGTTTTGCCATATCTTTCTTATACTTAAGACTATAATAGAAGTGGTTTTGTTGCACAGAGCATTTTTCAGTCGTTCCCCAGGAAAGAGTGTTGTTTTTGAACAGTGACATAGTATGATTGCCCCGTACTCAGTTAAAATGTAAGCCAGCACTAACTGGTTGGAGAGCATTGGCAAACCACAAATACTCATCCTTACTTTTCCCTACCTTCCTACCCAGCCCTTGAGTTCTCCAGCCTGTAGTTTGATGCAGTTACCATGTCTTTAGATCTCAGTTCCACAAAGACTGTCCCTGTGTGGAGTTTCACACTACATTTACGGAGAATTTACGTAAAACTTCTGTTAAAAATTCAGTGCTGTCTTAATGTCTCAGTGCTAAGTTTACAAATCCTTGAGAAAATTCAGGGAACAAAAGATTTGCTCTTCCCAATAATTCACATGTGAATAAATCTTTTCAAGATTTGTTTTACAAATCTTAGAGAAATGGCATGTTATTCCAAAACATTGTATTTTGCATTAGTAGAAATTTTTTTCTTTTATTTCCAAAATGGAATAATATTTAAGGAGTAGTACATTTCTGTGAGTGCGATGGGCTCTGGATATAGCAAAACACAGTTTGTAAGGAAAGATGAGATTTTTTTTTGTAATAAAAGGATGTATGCTCAAAAGCTTTTCTTTTTTCTGTATGTAACTGGTGGTTTGGCTACCTCTGTAAGTAGATGTAACCTCCGCTTACAAATCTTTTTTCTTGTCTAATGCTGAGACTATTAAAGCCTTATTCAGCTCATTGAAATAAGCAAAGTAACCAGAAGGATAAACTGGTCTCACTCAGCTTAACATTTCTTGTTCTAGAAGTTCAGGCTGATGCCTTTCATGGTTGCTTCAACCGTCGAGATTGGCACAATGAGGCTCATCGCACTCTCTGGTTATGTGGGTGGTCTCTGAGCTACACAAAGCCAAAATTGTGATAAGTGCTAAATTCAGCACTGGACAGAAAGCAGCTGAAGAACACACCAGTACCAAGATGATTATGTATATTTTATCCCACATTTAAGTGGCACGTTGACCCAGTTAGGGGTTTTAGGGTATTTCTAATGTAGTCACAAAGGGTGTGTGCTGGTTTTGGCTAGGGTAGAGTTGATTTTCTTCACAGTAGCTAGTAAGGGGCTATGTTATGGATTTGTGCTGGAAACAGTGTTGATAAATCAGGGATGTTTTAGCTATTGCTGAGCAGTGCTCACACAGAGCCAAGGCCTTTTCTGCTTCTCCCCCCACCCCACCAGCGAGCAGGCTGGGGGGGGGGGCACAAGGAGTTGGGAGGGGACACAGCTGGGACAGCTGACCCCGACTGACCCAAGGGATATCCCACACTGTATGACGTCATGCTCAGCATGTAAAACTGGGGGAAGAAGAAGAAAATGGGGGGATGTTTGGAGTGATGGCGTTTGTCTTCCCAAGTCACTGTTAGGCGTGATGGAGCCCTGCTTTCCTGGAGATGGCTGAACACCTGCCTGCCCATGGGAAGCGGTGAATGAATTCCTGGTTTTGCTTTGTTTGTGTGCGTGGCTTTTGCTTTTCCTATTAAACTCTTTATCTCAACCCATGAGTTTTTTCACATTTACTCTTCTGATTCTATTCCCCATCCCACCAGGGGGAGTGAGCGAGCGGCTGTGTGGGGCTTAGTTGCCAACTGGGGTTAAAGCACGACAGGATGATGGCCAAGCATACTACCTGGATAAGTGAAATAAAATACCCTCCAAGGGATGCATATGATTAACACAGAGCTGCACTTTGACTACATCTGTACTGTTTTCTTTTTTGCTTTTAGCAATTTTAAAAGATTCTGTTTTATTCACAAGAAAATCACAGAGTCATAGGATAATTCAGGGTGAAAGTGACCTCAGGAGGTCTCTAGTACAGCTTCCTGCTCCAAGCAGGGTTAGCTATGAGATCAGACCGGGTTGCTCAGGGCTTTGTCCAGTCTCATTTGGAAAACCTCCAAGGTTGGAGACTGCACAAGCACTCTGAGCAACCTGCTCCACTGCTGGACTGTCAACATGAAGAAGATGTTTCTCCTCATGTCCTGTCAGAAATTCTCCTATGAGAATTTATGCTTGCTGCCATGAACCACTGTGAAGGGTCTGGCTCTGTCTTCCTCATAACCTCCTTGTAGGTACTGGGGGCTGCTGTTTGGTCCCACCTAAAGCTATCTCTTCTCCAGGCTGAACATGCCTAAGTCCCTCAGCCTCTTCTCACAGGGCAACTAGTCCAGGATCTGACCATCCTGGTGGCCCTGTACTGAACTGTCTCCTGTTTATCAATGTTCTTCTTGTACTATGGGGTCCAAACTGGCTGTGGTATTATAGACATGGTCTTGAACTACTGTCCGTCCTTCTGCTAGCACAGCCCAGAATGCTGCAAGCCATCCCTGCTTCCAGGGACCACTGCTGGCTCATGCTCAGCTCTCTGCCCAGCAGGACCCCCAGGGCCTCTTCAGCAGAGCTGCTCCCCGGTCAGACAGGTCCCAGTCTGTATTGTTGCCAGCAGTTCTTCCTTTCCAGGAGCATGACTTGGCATTTGTCATTGCTGAATTTCATCTGGTTCCTGTTCCCCCATTCCTCCAGCCTCTCCAGGGCTGTCTGGGTGGCAGCCCTGCCCTCGAGAGTGTCACCTGCAAGCCCCAGACTGTTGTCCTCTGCCAGCCTGACCAGGGTGTGTTCCAGTGCCCATTGCCCAGTCCATTGCTAGGTCACTGATGACATTAAATAGGACAGGTCCCCAGGATGGACCCTCGAGTAATTCCAGTTATTACCCACCTCTGGGTAGAGTATGACCCATGTGCTATACTGAGATAAACAAGAAACTTGGTATTTTACTTTTATAAAAAGTGGAACAAAACTGAAGATGAACTCTTTTAAGATCGTTCAAGACCAGAATCAGACCAGCTTCTGCAGGACTTTATAAAACGAGCTCAGAATGGTCTTTCTGCTTTCTCCATTGCTATCTAGTTCTGCTCAGTAAACAGTTAGTAACAACATATGTGAAAGAAAAGTTAAAAAAAATGCCTCAAAGAAATCTAAAAATGCATTTTATGTAAAAAAAAAAATAAAAATACTAGTCCTAGTAGAGCCTTAGCTATGAAAAAGAAAAAGCTGCAAGAAAGTACTATTGTCATCAACTTTATGTGTCAGGTACTCAAGTTTTGTGCTTAAGGGCAATAATATCTATCGGACAGGATAAGAGTTTGCACACAATTACTGTCTCTCAGATGACTTTGGAGTCACTGTAACTCATTTTATAAGTGTGGTAACCTGCCAAGGCCCTGCAACTCAATGATTTGTCTGTGTTAATAGTTAAATAGACCTCCACCTGTGGGGCAATATGAACCTCACAGTACATTTTAAAAAAATCTCATATTCTTCTGGCAAAGCTGGGCACTTTTTTGTCAGAACATGCTTCTACTCTAATTACAAGTTTCTATCCATGTCAGTAAATCCCTTCCCACTCAGTTTAATGAATGGAAGTGTTTTAAAAACACAGCACAAATTCCCTTTGTTCTGTTTCTTTTTAGTAGACAAACACTGGTTTTAGAATGAGTGTGAAGAATTTTAACTCAGTACCTTGGAAAAAAACAAGTAGCAACTTTCAAACACATCCTTTATTTTATTCATTTAAATAAAATATATCCAACCATATATAAGACATAATAATATACAGTGAAAGAGATGAGTGACTGGGGGTTAGAGTAATAAAGGGCAGGCAAACTGAAAAAAGCTGTTGATAAGAGAAGAATATAGGAAATGTAATGTCAAAATGAAAGACTATTTGGCATCAGTATAAAACCTTTGCTGGAGAACAGCTCACCTCTGTTAGTCTGCCCACGCTGAAAAAATAAAAGTGAAAGTGCAATACATGGGAAGTGCTTCGATAAAAGGTAGCAGGCCCACAATTATGCTTGATTATGAAAGTGACTGTTTAAAAATGGCTTTAAAAATATTGAAGAAAGGCAGTTTTATTGTAGAGATGGAAAAAGTTCTGCCTGTACTGTAGGATTCAGGATCTGTAAGAGAACGCATCTTTACTAAACAGATGAATTTCCAGAATTGCACGCAGGTATCTATTTGTCTTTTAAATGTCAGTTTCAAACACTCACTCAAGTGCAGTGGATAAAATATTTATTTGGTTGGGTTTACTTTTCAAGATTGTTGACACAAATATACATAACTCCATACCTTGATAGATATAATTTCTTGATAGAAATCATTCTAATATCTTTTTTCTGTCAAGAGTCTTCCTGAACCTCCTGTGTAATTCAATTTCCAATTTATTTTTCTGATGCAAAAACTAGGTGATGTGTACTGCTAGGGGTGCAGGCAGGTGACTAAGCCACTGACTAGTCTCTGGTCTAAGGTTAATCTAACTGAACAGGACATAAGATACAACGAGGAATGACATGAGAAATTGCCAGACACGACAGATAACCATGCAAGAACCTGACAGAAGTTACAGGTAGTGTCACGAGGGATATCTGAATTTCAAAGGTGGTTACGGGGGAGTTATATGAGAAGCAGTTGTACTTCCCAAGTACTTGAAGAGGAGTACCGGGGATCTGCAGGGTAATAGACACTTGTGAGGCTAATACTACTTGGGTAACCAAAACAGTAGTACTTTTTTTAATATATAAACCCAAGATTATTTGTGTGATTATATAGAAAATACCAAATTTTGGTACAGATGTAGCAAAAATAGGACCAATGCAGAAAAAAGTATTTAGAGGGCAGATTGTTTATTTGGGATGGGCCTGGTGTGGGGAAAGGGAGGTACAAGCGTGCCAGAAAGGAGGATGAAGAAATGGGAACTGGCATGATAATGTGATGGGATGGGGTGCTTCCCTGCCCAGCAAGGGGACTTCTGGCACTGCAGGAACAAGCACCCTGGCATCAGTGTGGCAGTGCCCATTCCAAGCCTTGTGACGTTGGCATCTGTTGTGGTGTGAGATGGAATTGACAGTGTGGGAACTAAATGGGCTCAGGTACCAAAGCATGTTTAGTCATGGACATGTTTAATGTTGACAAGGGACTCAACACCCAGGTCACACACTGGGGAGATGCCCACTCCAGGAGAGAAGCCAGCACAGGGGTCCCCACACAACCTCCCTGCCATGTGGCAGGTGGATGGGGCAGCCCAGGAGGGTGCTGGTAGAGTCCGCGCAGGGGTCTTGGCCCATAGGCAGGGCTGCGGCCTCCTGGCCTCCTCTGCCATGAGCCCTTGGACACTGAAGTCGCTTCCCGTGGGCTCTCTGCTGGGTGTCCCCAGCCACCCTATCGCTTATGGGACTGGGCAGAGAATACCCAATACCGAGGTTCTAACTGGCTGGAATTCCTGTGGCACCTGACAGTTGGCTGTTGCCATGGGGTGCTCCCAGCCTGCCCCTCCAGAAGGTTCTCTGCTCTGGGGCAACCGTGCTGCTATTAATGGCTTAGTTATGGGGGAGCCACGGGAGGGAAAAAACATGCAAACCATCCTAGCCCTGCGTCAAGCTGCTACGGCACATCCCCAGCTGCCTCCAAATGCAGCCTGTCCCTGCAGCTGACCTAGAAGTTATTGCCATGTGTGATTTTAGAGCATGTCTCTCGCAAGGTCTGAAAGTGCGGACTCTATAATAGGATTACAGGCATCCCTTATTTTTCCAAGATTAGCTGACTGACCATTTAACTAATGGGAACCTTTTACTTATGAATGTATGTCTAATAAATTATAAGTGCATGTAATTAATTTCTTGAATGCATTTCAAAGGCCAGTAACTTTGTGCACTCAGGTAGGTGCCTGTGCAGCTCATGGAGAGGAATTTTTGGCCTCTCCCTCTACTTGCCACCCTCTGAAGGACATGGAGGTTCACAAAAGATTAGTTATTGCTGGGCAGACAGTTATTTTAAACTGTCCATGAGATGTCCCAAGAGACCATGACTGGCTGGGGACAGAATGACCTTCCTTCCCTACTACACATGGCTTTAGGTGTCCCAGATGATGGTGTGATGGCAGCAGTGTAAGGCTTGAAGCACTGGGCTCTGCTACAGCACCTTTGCCCTCACCTGACATACAGGACAGCTCAGCACAGTGATATTACCTCAGGGAGAGGCATTACTGCTACCTTCTTCCTCTTGGTAAACGTACCCCTGAGCACTATATATTAGGATTCTCTACCAGGATTTTGCAGTGCCTACATGGTGGGGATGACATCCCGCTTTATCTGTCATAATTGTATTTTGGGCAGCTTTTCCTTGGCACTGCCTCCTTAGATTGAATTCACACCTTCTGCTTCCTCCTCCAATTAGAGAGTAGGAAGATTCATCCCTGTTTTCATTTCCTCAACTGGTTCTACTAATAACAAAAAAAGATACCATTTTCTTTGTTCTACTTTTTTGCTGCTTGTCTATTTTGATAACTGTCTAATTTTATTTTCTTACAGTATTTGGGATCTCATTTAAATCCCTCACTCCTGGAATCATATAATGATGTCACAATCTCATCTCTCTCTTAAAAATATTAAGATAAAACAGATTTCCCATTCCCTTGTTGCTGCAAGAGGATTCTTGAAGAGCTTAAGATATCCTGACATGTTGTATGACAAAAAGGAGCATTTTGCTGAAAATGAGCTTAACATCTGATATTTCAAGGAATGACTCCTGATTTTCAAATGCTCAATGTTGCCAATACTGTAAATGTCTGATCAATTATACAAGCTAAAAATATAAAACACTTTTCGAACATTTTATGAGCTGTTAATCCCTGGGATAAATTTTTTTTGTGTTTCGGTACAAGCCGTTAGCTGGAGAAGCAGGCATAAGACATCATATGGCTCAGGTCATGCCTGTAGGTTAGTCTTACAGCCTTTCCTCTGTGTGTGTGTGCGTGTGTGTGCGTGCGCGCGCGTGTGTGCATGTCTTCAAAGTAGAGACTGTGATAGCAGCAATCAGTGAATATAAATGTTCCCCAGCTGAACCGTCAGGATGAGGATGTCCTGGTTTCAGGTATATGATCCATTCCTTCACAAAAGGTATGAGAGCTCATGTAATTGACAGCGAGTGTGGCATTTTGACAAGAAGTGAGACATGCCTACTTGCTGTATCTGAGCTATAGATGAATGCCTTATAAATAATGTGTGTGATGAACAACAAATAGCTTAAACTCTTGTTTCTAGTCAGAGCTAGCTCAGCTCCATCTAGCAGTGTTGAAAAAAAACACCAAAAACCAAACAGATGAGACATTTTAGTTTTGATTCTGTTCTCATAAAAAATCTAGCAAGAAGGGTAGAAAAAGATACAACAGATATCCCTGGAGAATGAAAAAGAACACAGGTTTCCTTAGGCAAACTGTCTATTTTAAAAAGTACACAAATAGTGTAACGAGTGACATTTTTTTAAAGATTAGCCAAATTTTACAGTAGTTTTCCATTCGTAATGCTGGTATTCTTATCTAATTCTTCAGAGCACTTCGTAACGTCACAGATGGTGGCCAGTGGCTGGGTCATTGTGTGCCAGAGATATTGCATAAATCTTAATTGTTTGGCTGTGCTCAGCTTGCTAAGTAATATGTCAAAATTAAAACCCTTAAATAACTGACGTAATAATAAATGTCCTAATACGCAGCACATTCTAGTACAGGATACATCTGGTAGACAATATAGCTAAATTAATTTTTTTTAAACATGGTAGTATAGACTAATTCCCATCTGTCACCATCCTTACTGAAAGTACGTATGCCAAAGGCATAATGTTTTTCATTTTTGTAAGAAAGAACGTTGATAAAACAATACATCACACTCTGTTATTGCAGTCTGAAGTAAATAGACTTTTCCCCAAGCTTACCAAATTTACTTTTGCATTATTTACCATTTTCGTTTCAATTACATGTAACATTTATATGAAGAGCTATCTGTCTAGTACTGCAAACTATATTTAAAATGATTGTAAGAATGTGGTTTGAACACAGAAATGCTTTTGTTAGAGTCTTACTGTAATTATCAGAAGGCAGAAGCTCTGACTTTTCAACTCATTCCTATACTGCTATTTGTTTTTGTTAAATCTGACAAACCCACTGTAATAAACAGTCTCAGAACATGACTCCTTCCCTGCTTCTGCCACTGTATTGAACAGGCCTATCACCAAGCCCATGGTACAGAGCACCTTGCAGGCCTAGTCCCTAAAATGACAGCTACTTCCATAATTAAAAGGAGGAGAGCAGTCTTTTTTGGCTTAGTTGAACAAATAATGCTATGTCATTAAGTTCCCCATTCTGTGTTTCACTGGAAAATGCTTTCATTTTTGCTAATGACTATTTTATTGTTGGTTAAAAAAGATTCTTTTTACAAAAGGCACTGAACTCAAGAATTTGAGAATATTCTTATTTTTTGTTCTTCTTTGGACCCTAAGTATAGATAGTTTATTAAAATGGCTGAAAAAACCTGTGTATTACCATGTAACCCCTTGACACCTATTACACAATAGAAATTGCTAAAATATGCTTGCTACTTTTCAGAAAACCCCTCCCTCCACAAATACTAAATTGCAATTTTCACTTAAAAGTTCCAGAGAGAACCTGAATTTCTTCTGTGTCTTTAGCAGTCACCAAGTTTCTTCTGTTACTGGTAGGGAGATGGGTGTACACTGTCATTGACAATGAACATCTCATTCATTTCATGCCTAAAGTAGCACAGAGTGTCTGGCTGGGCTACTAAGTTTCCAGGATTGTTTTGTAAGAGTACACCCCTCATTTCTGCAGGTCGGTGATCGTCTACGCATGACCAATGACACCATCAGTCCTTAGATGACATCATGTTTTTATCAGACTTTACACCTGCTCGATGGCACTGGCGTTAGTTTTACATTTCTAATGTTCTGTGGCTTGAGCAAACTCAGAATTTCACAGATATCTGCAAGCCAAGGTTAGAGTTGCTGCTTTTCCAGGGTAAGGGAAAGACTGGCCTTTGTATCAGTTTTAAGCTAGATGACTTTTTCACTTTTTGAAAGATCAGCCATGCAGTACAGAGTTTTTCAAATATAAAAGGGAATTTTTATTATCACTCACCTCAGTAAGTGGATGAGTAGACTGGATAGAGGAGGCCTCATTTTTCAGGAATTTTACTTACTGAAATAGTCCCTTCTCAAACTTCTATGAGACAATGACTTAGATTAGATTACTTATTCAAGTTGGCTTATTAGGTTTCCCCTTAGAGTCCCTCACCTAGGACTTTGTTTTCCAACTCAGGCCTTGGAAAAAAGTCTTTGGCTTCTCATCAGAAATATACTACTAAATACTACTGTAGAAGCCTTTCACACTCTTCTTCGGTAACACTTCCCAAAACCGCCAGGAACTGAACATCCGTGCTACAAGGATCTAGCCAGCAGAGCACAGGAAGTTGGGATTTGGGAGACAATGAAAGTGAGAGTCTGGAATGGGAGATGCATTGTCATTCTGTTCTCACCCAATATCTCCTATCTAGATCTATTTTGTAGTGTGTACCTTCTTGTAATACCTGCAGTGTCCACTTCAGTATTTACAAAATAAGTGAGAGAGTTTTTCATCTTTTTTGTTATTACACATAAATGAAAGCTAGAGAACAGTCTGAGATAAGGAATAGGTACTTTGTCCATCTTTCTGCATTGTAACAGAATGGACTTGATTCATTTTAGAATACATCTGTCAGACGGGTGACTAGATCACACTTGCACATCTATCGAAATTGTTTCTAAATGATCTTTCATTCACTTGTTTTGCTGCCTGATGCACAGAGACTCCCCCCACCCTGGCCTCAAAAATATGTAACCTAAATGCAGCTGGCTATAGTTTTGTCTCACTGTTTCTCTTAGTGGCAGTTCAGTAACAGAAGTAGCTGAACCTTGTCAAAGAGTCCTTACATCACCCTCTTCTGTCTTTGTGGGTAGTTATTTCCCCTCTTTTGTCTCTTTTCTTCCAGACTGAATATAGCAGTTCTTATGTTCCCCCACTGGTCTTATTTTCCAGATCATTTTGTACCATCCCTGACCCCAATTACAGTTCAGTCTCACATACACAGATCTCAGTTTTATAACCCTGAGCAAAAGAAGATGGAAAATGCTTTTGCCCCATAGAAAAGGGTAAAATAATTTAAAAGTATTTTAAAAATATAAAAATAACTGTATTGTGTTCCTCCAAAATGTTGAAAGCCCTTTTTTCTTTGTAATGGAATCTGATTCCACTTTACTAGTTAATAATCAGAGTGCTATTTGAACTTCTTAAAAGTAACCAGGATAGTACAGGCAGACAAGTAACTTTATTCACCATCTCTGTGCAACAATAATCAGGCATCAGCAGCTTTGAACTCTAGGCATAGCTACATTCACTTGCCATCTGCCAGCTCCTGGGATATAAGATAAAGAATATGATTTTGCGCAGACTAAAAGAGTCAACAATATTAAAGAGAATGTGATAGTAAGACTAAAGAAAAAAACTTAACAGCTAAAAAGCATATCTTCTATTGTTCTCTTCTTTTCAGGTCCTTACATTTCCTTATTTTTCTTTCATACGATAACAGTAAGACACTGTCCCTAAATAAAAGGGTTTGAATTTTATAATCCACTTTTTTAGACAAGCCTCTTTTTTTTTTTTTATTCTTATTTTGGGCAGACAAAAATTTCTGTTCTGTTCAGAAGTAGTTCAGATAATTTAGATGTCTCAGTACTGGTGTGCATTTCAGTAGATTACACTTGAAGCAATACCATGTAAATTTTGTTTGCAGATGATCTGAGGAAGGGAAAGCCAATCTCCTGTAATAATATAATCCAAAATTTAGTTCTGTTCTTGTTGGGTTTTAAGGTGGCCAGTTGCTGCTATTATAGAGAGCTGATACATAGGTTTGATTATGGGGCTCAATTGAAATAGAAGATATTGAGGAAATAATGGAATTTAATCCAAAGGATTTTTGGAAAATCCTGTCTGTAGTTCATGCATATACATAAACATCCCACAATGCCTGAAAAAATACCCAATGTCCCACTGTTCATGTGAAGTTTTATATATTAGAGATGAAACCCCCCAATTTAGAAATTTGCATTTAATTCTATAAAGTATTGAGGAACTGACTTTGATCCAAGGAATATCCTATAGGTATGCTTACCCATACACAGAGAATGCTAGTCAGACATTTAGGATTATTCATTTGCCTGTACTTTGAAGACTGCATACTAAGCCATAGTATCCTAGGAAATGTCAAACTTTATTTTTATTTGAGAAAATGTTACATAATTTTAAAAAATTGCCATAAGCTAATTAAAGATAGCTTTCATGAAATATCACAGAGAACCAGGGTTATATTTTTGACCCAGATTCTAAAAAAAGAGAAATGGTTAATAAGTGGATGTGGGAATGAGAAAGCAGTGGTGGTACAGGGCCAAAATTTTAATTTTGGAGAAAATAGTTCTTCCTCAAAGTGGAAGTCACTTGTGCAACTAGGGGGTGTCTAAAAAGACCCTTAATGGGAGTGATCAAAGAATGTTGAGATCTGAAATAAAAGGATAACATGAACTCATTTGATAATGTAATACTGTGCCTTCAAACTATAAGGTGAAAAGCTAAATTTATTCCCTGTTTATCTGCCATATAGAGCATCTGCATTTTTCATTTTCATATGAAATTAATTTGTACATAGTCTTAAATACAGCCCAGACAGGAAAAAAGTCTTGTTATTGAAAAGAAGTAGTTTAATTTAATTTTCCTTATATTAACATAATTTTTTTGTTATTTTGAATACATGTGATTATGAAAATCCCTATGGAATATGTAGAAGTTTTTTGTTTTACATCGGAATTGGAACATATAAAATAAATGCTTCTATTGCTGATTATTTCTCTTAATTTGCTTTAATCTTCCTAAGGATGTATTTAAACAATAATTTTTTTGGTGCTACAGAAATGACATTTAACCTTGTTAATTATCAGGGTAAAGAAGCTTTATTATGTAGTTCTACTCTACTGAAATGTTATTTCAGGTGATAATTACATGGACTGTGGACAGTAAGTTGAACAAACCTCCTTTTAATTATAACCAGGAAAGCTATTAAGCCACATTTTTATTTGAATTGGAGCTTTCCTTTCCTGTTATTTAAAGCTCTTTATTACAGGTTTCCTTGTATAGAAAAGTTTGTGCTACACCACAGGAACACAGCAAGTGGTCTAAAATGTGATTCTGTCAAATGTATTATTTATTTATTTATTTTCAAAACTAGTAATTTTCTTTCTGATGTGCCCTATTATTTCTATGTATTAATTTTAAAAGAACTACATGTACCCCTTTCCAGATTTTAAGAAAATGACTTAAGGTCTAGTGTTTATTTAGATGAGATTTAGTATCAAATTCCAGTCTAGAAAAAAATGCCGGGAAGAAGTCATGTTATATTCCCCTTTAAAGACAACTGATAATTACGGCAGTGTAAGAGCATCTAGAACATAAATATATCTGCTAGCAGGTGCTTTGCAAATTAATTTTGCAATTATTTACTGTTACTGCAAGAGTACATTTTTGCAAGGGGTTGAGTCTGCTTTAAAATCTTCAAACAGTGTAAGAGAGCTTGTCGTATTTGATAAAAAATTAGCACAAGAAAAATATGTTATTCTATGCCATGAGATGACACCTTTTGAAGAACCTGGGTGGTTTTGAGCCATTGTACAATTTGCTTTTCTTGGTTGTCAGAAGTTCAAAGTACTGAAAGCAACTGTTTCATATAACCCTGTATAAAATTATGGCAGCCTGGGGCTAGAAATGCCATGCAATAAACAAATGCAGGGCTGATTCTATGCATCTTATCCTCCATTAACACAGATCCAGAAAAGAAAGCTTATGAGCCTCATTTATTACAAATGAAGCTCAGACACCAGGTTTTGTCCTCATTTTTCAGAAAGCCTAAGGAAATGTTACACATTGGCAATGCTTCTGTTTTGCTTAACATATTACAGCTTTGTCATCCCATGAAGTCAGTGGTGCTCTAGGCAGAAGTAGATTTCCACCCACGTGGAGCTTACGGAAGTATCAGTGTGAGTGCTGCAGTAATTCAGTATTACCTCCATGAATATATTGTCTCCTGGAGAGAGAAGGCAGCACTGAAGAGGCTAGGAGAAAGTAAGAAGAGAAAAAAGGTTTCAAGGCAGCTTTGAAAACATCTACAAGAAAGAAAGAAAGAAAGAGAGGAAAAAAGAAAGAAAGAGAAAATTAAAATGAGTTTTAGGAAAAAAACCCCATTGATTTTACAGGTGCATAGCAGTTTTTCAGAACCCACATCTGCCCCTCTTCATTTTATTAATATGAATGTCACTTTTCCCAATCAGATTTAGATCATATTAGACAGGAAGACAGCAATATTCTTGGAGGTCTGATTACCCAAAGTCAAGACCTTGATCTTACTCAGTTACTGCAAGATCAGTTTTCTATCAAAATGCTGAGGAAAAAAAATAAAAATTCCAGCCCCCAAAGCCCAGACTGGAAAAGTGTGGGGGTTTTCCATCTTATCTAATTGTTTATTTAGTCTATTGATCTCAAGTTGTGAATTGCAAAAGGGGAGAGATTTAGTAAAACAAGTATATCTTTTTCATTGTCCTTTTTACATGTAAAAGCTATTAAGATCTGCTCCAGGTGTCTATAAATTGCAAGACATCTGTGTGAAGCTGTACTGATGTCCTCCTTATCTGCACTGGTTTTGATGCTTAGTAGTTCAGCCATGGTCCAAATCCATAGTGTTCTTTTTTAATGGTGAATTGCTTAAGTAGTATTGCTGACAGGGCTTCACAATGGCAAGCATGAATGTTTCAAAACCACTCATTTTTCATGTCTTAATCCTACTAACTGAAATATTTTGCAATTCTTCCCCATACAATGTAGAACTCAGGTATTTTTCTAAATGATGTCTATGAGGGAATGCAAAATGTTCCTCTTGAATGATATGAATCATTTCTTTTCTCAACTGTTCTACATTTCTAGGGAAAAAAAAGATATTTTCATAAAGTAAAATTCACCATTGAAAAACATTTTTGCAGTATTACTGTAGAACTATACATGCCTCACAATCCAGTTCTAAATATGTTCAAAAATTTCTGTGCTTGGAAATGGGCATAATCAATCTCAGAAAAGGGGGAAGTGGTTTCTGGCTAAATCTTGAGATAATGCAAATAGCGTGATTAAAAATTGTTTACTCGCCTACAATTCTATAAGGCACTATGAGGATATTTTTTGAGGATATAATTGCAAAAAAACTGTGTAAAGTTTTTGCATATTTATGATAAAATTTGTCACTGAATCAGCAAAACGAGTGATAAGTTGATTATGGGCTAGACTTTGATTTCAAGTCTGAATGTATTTCTGCGGGGGAAAAATTGGCTGTATGATCCATCTGCCTTCTTCTGAATTCCACAAAAGGGATCAGATTAATTTGTATACCACTTTTGGCCCCAAAACTGGTTCAAATTTATCGCCTTCTGCGACTGACCCTTCTTTGCTGTAGCCAAGATACAACTGTGATCCTGCCATATTTCTTTCTCTGGGATGCCTGCTGCTCTTTATGCCAGCTATACTATAGTCTCAATTGTATGTAATGCATACCAATGATCTATGAGTGGGGAGTCATGTTTTATTTCAGGCTCCCTGGAAATCTATTTGTTATTTTCCTGCCAGCTTCTTCTAAAAGTGTTTTTGTACTGTGGGTCTAGAACAGTGACAGAGTCCTTCCAAGCAAAGACTTGATAGTATCTTCCCATCTGTCTGTGAAACATAATGTGCAGTGCCTCATGCAATTGACACCACCATAATTTGTTTTCTTTCATATCGAAAGGGCAGTAACACAGCTCATTGGTGACTGGACATGCTCTTCTGCATGGTCTGTGAATGGAAGACCAACTGTATGTCCCTAGTTCCCAAGTTCCATTCTTCTTACTTCATTATATTAAGTAGTATTTTCTATCACTCTGTTCTCTTTAGCTTATGCTTAACTGCCTACTCCTCCTGTCTGGATCTAAATGGACTGTGAAATTTCTACAGAAAAGATGCAACTTGAATGCTCCTTTTCCTATTCTAAATTATGAAATTGTAAATATTCTTCACTCCCAATATATCCACAATGTGTAAATTCTTTGCTTACAGTACAGTGTTCTACCTGTACAGGTATTTTTATGTGCACTGCTTAGGTAATTATCAGTCCCCTAGGAGGAAAATATGAGAACAATTTTTTGATATAACTTATCATGTAAATATCTTTGTGTGAAGCATTCAGTGCTCATCCTGCACAAATGAAAATACAAAAATCCATTAAATAGCCCTTCTTAATAGCATTGGTCTTTGACAGTGCCAAGAAAGAGAGATGGATAGTGGCAGCAAGAGAGAAGGATGTCGAAATTTCAAGGTACATTGATATATATAAAATTAAAGAATTTCAAGAATTCTATAAACCTGCAGGTTTTATAGACTTCTGATTAATTTAAGTTTACACTTTACAATGATACTTTTGATACTAAAGCCTCAGAACTTATAGCAGAAGTTTCAATATTTCCAAAATATTTGTGTTATTTTTTAAAACAGCATTGCTTTTCCCTGTGAATGCAGTCTCCTATCTCATAGAACTGCTTGTTTCTGTTAAACTCCTAGGGACTAGGATCAAGCTATTAGATGGAATACTAGTTAAGAACAGAATGCTGCTTGGTAATGCCAGGGAGGCAAACTTGAAAATGGAACCTCCCAGTTTTTCCCAATGGCAAACTTTGTGATTTTCTTGGGCATGATTGGTTTTTCAACTCCTTTAAACGCATTTTTGAAGTCTTAAAGTTGGCAATACTGAATTTCCTCACAAAAATTTCCCCCCAAAATCCCTAAACCATACCACATTCAAACCTAAAAGTCCAAAGTAGAAAGTATTTTACAGAAGTTGCTTGAAACGTTAGACTTCAGAGCACAAAGAAAAGCATTTTCTGGATCCTGAAGACTCCTTTTGAAGTCTTACTTCTTCTCAGTAGGACTGAAATGAAATCACAGTTTAAATTTCAGTGTTTTCCTGTGAATACCTTTCAAAAAATTCATCCACCTTCACAAAGCAGTGGACAAGATTTATGTCAGCATTATATAGGTTTGATGTTAAAATTATGAAACTTTAAATCTCATAGAGTTATATGCTTTAATAGGTTTAACACTTATAACCCTTTTAGAATGACACAAAATGTCATCACAGAATGATAGAATCGTTTAGGTTGGAAAAGACCTTTAAGATCATTGAGTCCAACTGTTAACCGAGGAATGCCAAGTCCACCAATAAACCATGTCCCGAAGTGCCACATCTACACATCTTTTAAATACCTCCAGGGATGGCGACTCAACCACTTCCCTGGGCAGCCTGTTCCAATGCCTGACAACCCTTTCAGTAAAGAAATTTTTCCTACTATCCAATCTAAACCTCCCCTGGTGCAACTTCAGGCCATTTCCTCTTGTCCTATCTCCAGCCACCTGACAGAAGAGACCAGCACCCACCTCACTACAACCTCCTTTCAGGTAGTTGTAGAGAGCAATAAGGTCTCCCCTCAGCCTCCTTTTCTTCAGGCTAAACAACCCCAGTTCCCTCAGCTGCTCTTCATAAGACTTGTACTCCAGGCCCCTCACCAGCTTCGTTGCCCTTCTCTGGACACACTCCAGCACCTCCATGACTTTCCTGTAGTGAGGGACCCAAAACTGAACACAGGACTCGAGGTGCGGCCTCACCAGGGCTGAGTACAGGGGAACTATCACCTCCTGCTCCTGCTGGCCACACTGTTTCTGATACAAGCCAGGATGCCGTTGGCCTTCTTGGCCACCTGGGCACACTGCTGGCTCATATTCAGCCGGCTGTTGACCAACACTCCCAGGTCCTTTTCCATCGGGCAGCTTTCCAGCCACTCTTCCCCAAGCCTGTAGTGCTGCATGGGGTTGTTGTGACCCAAGTGCAGGACCTGGCACTTGGCCTTGTTGAACCTTGTACAATTGGCCTTGGCCCATCAATGCAGCCTGTCCAGATCCCTCTGTAGAGCCTTGCTACTCTCCAGCAGATCAACACTCCCACCCAGCTTGGTGTTGTCTGCAAACTTACTGAGGGTGCACTTGATCCCCTCGTCCAGATCATTGATGAAGATATTAAACAGAACTGGCTCCAGTACTGAGCCCTGAGGAACACCACTTGTGACCAGCTACCAACTGGGTTTAACTCCACCGCCACTCTTGGGGCTCATCCAGCCAGCCATTTTTTTACCCAGCAAAGCGTACACACATCCAAGCCATGAACAGACAGTTTCTCCAGGAGAACACCTTGGCAAGTGATGTCAAAGTCTTTATTAAACAACATCCACAGCCTTTCCCTCATCCACTAGGCGGGTCACCTTGTCACAGAAGGAGATCAGGTTAGTCAAGCAGGACCAGCCTTTCATAAACCCATGCTGACTGGGCCGGATCACCTAGTTGTCCTGTACATGTCATGTAATGGCACTCAGGATGATCTGGTCCATAACATTCCCTGGCACCAAGGTCAGACTGAGAGGCCTGTAGTTCCCCAGATCCTCCTTCTGGCCTTTCTTGTAGATGGGCATCACATTTGGTAACTTCCAGTCAACTGGGACCTCCCTGGTTAGCTAGGACTGATGATAAATGATGGAAAGTGGCTTGGTGAGCACTTCTGCCAGCTCCCTCAGTAACCCTGGGTGGATGCCATTTGGCCCCACAGACTGGTGTGTGTCTAAGTGGTGTAGCAGGTCACTAACCACTTCCCCTTGGATTATGGGGGCTTCATTCTGCTCCCTGTTCCTATCTTCCAGCTCAAGGCGCTGGGTACCCTGAGAACAACTGGTCTTACTATTAAAGATTGAGACAAAGGTGGCATTAAGTACCTCAGCCTTTTCCTCATCCTTTGACACTATGTTTCCGCATGCATTCAATAAAGGATGGAGATTGTCCTTAGCCCTTCTTTTGTTGCTAAAGTATTTATAGAAACATTTTTAATTGTCTTTTACAGCAGTAGCCAGATTAAGTTCTAGTTGGGCTTTGACACTTCTAATTTTCTCCCTGCACAACCTAATGACATCCTTGTAGTTCTCCTGAGTTACCTACCCCTTCTTCCAAATGTCATAAACTCTCATTTTTTTCCCAATTTCTAGCCAAAGCATTCTGTTGAGCGAGGTTGGTCTTCTTCCCCACTGGCTCGTCTTTTGGCACATGGGGACTGCCTGCTCCTGAGCCTTTAAGATTTCTTTCTTGAAGAATGTCCAGCCTTCCTGGACTCCTTTAACCTTCAGGACTGCCTCCCAAGGGACTCTGTCAACCAATCTCCTAAGCAGGCCATAATCATGATTATACAACTATTTCATCAAAGTCTGAAGGTTTCTTCCTTAAAAAATAACTCTCTGGGGCAAGACCTGTAATTTTTAAAATTTCATTCAAATAATTCCCATATTAACTGGATTAGCAACACATAAAACTACTACGTATACTTATGGCCATTGTAAACTTTTGACATATTTGCAAACTACTGTGTATGCACGCACATATACAATTTCAGTTCCTACCATGAAGGATGTTTTGTGTGTTTTAATATAAAATACACATATAAATCCATACACATATCAGGAGTATTTATAAGATATAAATGAAGTCCACAGTGACATTTTTGTAACATAATATGGCATTCTATATTTTGCAAATGGAATTAATACTGCATACTTGTTGATAAAACATAATTGCATTAACTCCACAGACTCATGAAGAGTAAACAGGCATTTTGACACCTGATTAAGTCTTGACTATTTTTAATGACTGAAACCCACTTATATGCATTTTAAAAGATGCGATTGCATTGGGTAGAACTGCTTATCTTATCTATCAATTCTGGTCTACTTTTATTTGCCTACATATTTCCAGGTTTGCTAATGGTGTTTTTGAGAATGTTTGTTTTCCTGTAGTTGAATTTGGTTCATCTCAGTGTTTATGCTATACCAGTACAGCATGCAGTACTTTCAAGTGTTCTGCTATTAAGGGCAAGTAGCTTTAACAGTTGTGACTTAATTATCATATCTGTAGAGACAGTAAAGTGTTCAGCCACTGAAAGTTAATCGTCACTGATGAGAGGTGGAATATTTATTGGATATGCTACTGCACTTGTGGTATTTTTCGTGTGTCTGTGATGTTTTCTTTAGCCTTTTATGTTAAGGGTAAAGTTGTTTCATAACCTATAAATACATGGCATATCAGATATGATAAGGTGAACTTTAGTATGTAATTTATATTAATAAATTAGAAACTTTTTTCTGTGTCAAATGCAATGGATAGTTTCCTATTAAAGGACAGCTTCAATATTAAAACTTACCAAATTAAAACAAGCTCTCCACATAACAGCACAGTTCAGTCTTTTTCTTTGGTCACTATTCTGTTTATACCAAAGCATATTATTATTTGCCTGCTTATGGCTGAAATTTAGATGTCTTATATGTTTTGTGCATGTGACCACAACATGCTTTAACTAGATGGAATGCAGATAAACTACTGCTTTAAAACTCTCAAAGTTCAAATCTGCTAAATACAAGAACAGCTGTTTCTTAGTATCACTGTGATGAAGAAAAGACCACTTTCAGTCAGTTAGTTACATTTTCATGATTTGTTTTCTAGGTATTTTGGTGATACCTCTGAGGAGAGTCTTATTTACAAACATCAAAACATAACACTGAATCTCAGCACGGTTTACAGCTATTCACTGAGACAGAGTACAGCCTTATTTGATGCATAATTCTGAATGTCATATTGTTGCAGAGGGCATAGGTTATTGATAACTGTATGCCATGGAATACAGTAGCAGCAGCAAGCTGAGCACAACTTAGTATTTTGTCAGATCAAATTTATTGCCTTATCTCAATTTGCTATTTTTTAGAGGGAAATGGGGAATATAACTGTATTTTATGATAAAAAAACTTGCATTTGTCACCTTCTTTCTTCTGACAAAGCAGGAATAATCTCTGGAATAAAGCAGCATACTTTTTAAGGAGAGATACGATAGCTCTTTTTTAGTTAACTTTTCAAAATAACCAAATATGAACATACTGTTCCTGAAAATTATGGAAAATGTTATCCTTACAAAGCTTTTATAACGTTTTTGACTAACATCAGCAATTACCCTTAGACATTCTATAATGGTCATATGTGTTACTGAGAATGACTAAAAAGATTGCTATTGTGACAACATTAGTAACAGTCATTGCTGGGAAGCACTTAAATACCACAACAAGAAATTTGATATAAAACTTCAGAATGGCATTTTATATATGTACATAATGGTAATAAGATTTAAGGAGATTTACAAAAAAGGAAATTAGGATTTGTTAGAGTATTCAGATTTTAAGCAATGAACCATATGAAGCATATTAAGTTGTTTATTACTTAGGTAAGTACTGAAAAGCCTTCGTAAATGGAATCAAACTGGCATCTATGAATAACCTCTGCTGCTGTTGTAGTGGAATGCATTAAAGTAATCGGCATGGTAAGTTCTCCCTATTTTCATCATTTCATTGTCATTTATTCCTCCCCACTCCAGTCTTGATTTGTCTTGAATATTTGCAGCAAAACCAAAACATGACATTCAGTCTCAGATGTTCCTACTGATTGTAAGAGTTGTCTTGGAGAAGCAGCATAAGAAAAGGAATTTTTTTCTTAAATGAATTTTCTTAATGACATCATTACTAAGAGCAACATTTGAGAGTGCTGAGGGATTTTCTCCTCAAGTGACAAAGGGGCACATTCAATGTCTCTTCAACGTAGATAAATTGTAGTTTAACTTAGACCTAAGACATTTTCTTCTGATAATGAACAAGATGGGCCTTACCTCAACACACCACTTAGCCAAAGTTGAGGAGCTGGCATTCTCAGTCCATTGAGTGCACAGAACTTCACTGCAAGTTACACGTTTTGTCCCAGCATCAGGGAGTGATGAAAAATTCATCTTCATGGCTCTTCAGTTGCTCACTTCTTACTGTCTGACAAAAAGCTAAAAGATTCCCTTGATTATAAACCAGATATATAAGAAATATTTTCAACTCTCTCAAACAAAGCAATTAGATCTGCTATAGATCGATTTGCCAATTTCTTCCAAGTTAATATATTACAGAACTCACACTTTGTTCATATTTCACATTATTTTTTTGGTGTACAGAGAGAACTCCCTTCTACTGGGTATTGGTTTTGAATAGCATATTTGCTAATGCAGGCTACGCTGAACAGACAGTGATTTGATGCTTGTCATCTTACACAGACTGTAGTAGCTGAGAAAAAAAAATCAGTTTAGAGCATCCAGAGAGATTTAATTATTGACTTCCTTCACTTCTAATAAAATTAATATGAAAGATATTTTAATTCACTTTGTTGTAAAGAATGGTTCCTCATGTACAAATTTATTTTGGATAGAAAAAAGAAGTTGCCCACATAGGATTAAAAAACAATGTCATTTAAAAATTACCCAATATAAATAAAAATATAAAAGTCTATTAGAGTTTCAGACCATAAACATTTCATAGAAACACAGAATGGTTGTGGTTGTAAGGGACCTCTGGAGGTCATCTGGCCCAACCCCCTGTTCAAGCCAGTTGCCCAGGACCCTGTCCAGCCACCTTTTGAATACCTCCAAGGATGGAGACTCCACAACCAGTCTGGGCAACCTGAGCCAGCAGTCAGTCAGCCTCACAGTAAAAAAAATTTTCCTTGTATGTAGACAAAACCTCTTATATTCATGTTTAAGAAGAACTCATACCTTTTTTTTCTTCCAATCATATTGATTTCCCTTAAAAGAAAACAAAAATAACTCCTCCCAGCAAAACATGTTACTAACTAGGCAGTTATTTCATTCTGTACCCTTATTAGCAACTTTTCCATTTTATGTATATAGCACTGCTTTGCTTTACTTTTTAGACACTGATGGAAAGGAAATGGGACATGTTCTGCTAGCAGAAAGACAAGTTGGTCCACAGTTTTCCCAGGAAGAACTTTGGGTTTATTTGCCTCTCCCACACTGAGTCCTGCCTGAACAGTAATTGGAGTGGATCAGATCATCCTTGCGTGTAAATCAGAATAGTTCCACTGACATCAGTTATTTACACTAGCTGAAGGTCTTGTTTAAAATATATTCCCCAAATTACTTTATTTTTATTCATTTGGGAGGGGAAGGCAAAATGTATAATATGTGAGTTACTGGAAGGCAGTGCACTGATCTAAAACTGCAAAAGAATGGGAATAAGGATGGGACCAGGAGAAGTGTGGGCATAAGGACATGAGGCTGGGCATATTCTCAGGGGATGAAACTATTTTCATTAGTAAGGATATGCATGGATACAGACCATGCATTCTGCCCATTTGTTTTAAGCTCAATTTAATATTACCAGACTGAAAACCAAGAGACTTTTACAATCCAGGGAGTGTAAAATAAATGAACAGAAATGCACTGTCATGTGTGATTTCTTAATTAAGACAATTCCTTTAAAAGGTCCCCACTGTGTTTTCAATTATTTTTAACAAGAGAGACTGTTTTATTCAGAATTACATTATTAAACACATTATGAATTGCAGTAATAACACTAAAATATTTTAAAATCTGTAGAAAGTGTCCCATATGGTAGAAAATTAATCATTTTTTTTACAGTGATGTGGAATTAGAAGACAGTTTTATAGAAAACTGAAAGTATGTTATCAAAAGCTGTAACAAACAAAATAAGGGAAACCCCAACATTATTAGAGAATGAAGCATTAGTTCTGCAATCAGTTAAACAGATGTTTGACTTTGAGCAGATAAATAATCCTACAAAGGAATTTGGAGTATTTATATGCTGAAAATGAAGCTCAGGTGTAATTGTTTGCAAAGCTGGAACCTCTGTTTTCACTTTTCACCTTAAGCATGCTACTTAATAATGCTAAAACAAATATTGTCTATGTATCCAGGTAACTTAAAGTATGGCTGTAAGTCTAGCTATAAGTTAATAATGGGGTGTGACACATTTAGATAATTTTTTGAGTACTTAAGGATACATGCCAGTGACTGACAAACATAGTTAAATATAGAACACAATATATAAGAGGAAAATACAGGAAAGAAATCTTGGAGCAAAACCCAAAGAAGGGATGTAAATATTTCCTATTAAAGTAAAATTGCATATTAAATTTGAGACCTTTAGGCAATAATATTACAGCACCATCCCAAGTGCCTCCTGAGCTTGTGCCACTACACTAAGACTATAACATGAAAGAGACCTTAGATTCATTGTCTCAGTTACAGCAAGCATTTGGAAAGCTGTATTCAAATAAAAATTCCCTGTGATTTCAATGAGAGTTTGCCTAAGAAAACAGTACAAAATAGAAAAAAATAAACAGGACAAAACAATGTCATTTCTACATACTTCATAACCATGTCTCATGTCTCACCTGAAACCAGTGACAGAACTGGATGCTACCGAGCATCCTTTTGAGCCACCCCTTTGAGCTGGTATAGCTGGAACAAATGGGTCGGCAAAAGCAGTATCATGAGATACACACTAACCAATAAAGGCTGTCGTGAGAAGCAGCAGAGTGACAGTGGGGGTGGTATGGCTCTCACAGTTCTCCACTCCCTGATGCAAACTCCAAACGTAGCCGGCTATGGGACTACAGACTGCAAGTTAAGGACACCCCCACAATCCCTTCCAGACACTCTTAGTCCACGTCAGGGAGTCAGTCACTCCTCTTATGCATTTTTGCTTCATTTTATGTAGTTTTTTATTCCTCCAGTGAGCTGAAAGGGAAAGAATGCCAGCCACAACAGAACTCTAGGGAATTTCCTTACTGTCAGCACAGAATTTCACAGCACCAGCGGGGTTTCAGTAGTGATTGAATTAAAGAGGGATGGAGAAAGTATACAGGCAGGCCTTTGGGGACCGCAGTTGCAGGAGTGCTCTGAATGATGGAGAGAGCTTCCCTGTCACTACTCTGACAATTTTGGCTTTAATGTCCTTCAAAACTCTTTGTTCCTCAACAAACCAGTCTCTGTCCTCTAGTAAGTGCAAATGATGGACCCTATTTTAGCCTCTACTCAGTGCCCAGTAGGAAGAGAAGTTGTTCCCCTCTATTCCCATCTCTCCCCATTCATACTGCTGTTCTCTTGGCAGGGACAATCTGACACAGAATCAGCAATTCTGTGATACTACTTTCCCTAGCTGTTTACACACTTTCAAAAAGCCTATATGGTGCTTTTCCTCGATCCCCTGCTATTTCCATCATCATTCACAGCTATAAGGTATATAGGCTCAATACCTTTACCATGTTTAATAGACTACTTTGAACTAGCTGCTCTGGTACAGACACAAAGCCTCTAAACTTTCCCTGTTCTACAGTTTTTAATTCACTCCACAGGCAAATTTACTGTTCCTTACTCTCTGGGATTTGACCATCCATTTATTTGTGTGAATAATGAAGCAAAGAATTCTTTCAGGCTGTCAGCTACAGTATCTGTCACTAACTTCCCTCTCATCCCTTGATGGCTCAAGTAATTCCTGACAGAGCTCTTGGCTTTTTATATATTTAAGTAGCTTGTCATGTTTTATATTTAATTCCCTTGCAACACTGTTTATTATTTTAATTCCCAATTTTGCCATTCTGCATTTCTCTTGCATATCTGACCACAAAACCCATGAAAGAATCATGGACATAACACCTAGACATGTAAAAGCTTAAAATGTTGAAAAAAGAAGAAATGTAGTGCAGTAAACAATCAGGCAGATCAGAATGCCTGTTCGTTACCTAGGTCCTTAGGCATTCCATGTTGAATGACAGTAATGAATGACGAACCATTTCAGATAAAGTCCTCTCAAACCCTCATATCTTTCAGCCTATTTTAGATTAATTTACGGAGAAACTTCCATACATTCTACAAAACCTTGCAGAATCCCTTCTTCTGAGCTTGATTTCAATTCAGAAACTTTCAGTAGGGTTTTTATTTGGTTTGCAATAGAATCTACAGAGCCCCTAAGTCTCTAGGAATAGTGCTTATCTTGTCTTAGTAAGGACTGACTTCATGTCAGCTCCCTGCCCTTCTGCAGTGCTTCAGAAGTCAGTCAGCACTTGCTCAACAAGTTCCCTCCTAAGGAGGTATCACACTGTAGCCCTCCAGGGATTTCTCACATTTCATCTCAAGGAACAGTCAATCTCCTTGTATGAGTTCTGTCTGCCTAGGGTGCCCCAGCCAAAACACAGCAAACAGTCTTCCTTCTGTTGCTCAGCCATACCCTTTGCAGGAAAGTAACATACAGTAATAAAAAAATGACAAAAAATATTGTCCGTGACAATAGTACCTGTGTAGATTTAGTGTAATTCAAAGACTTCCATTGCCTATGTGTACTTCTGATTTTTATCTCTTGGCATAGAACTATTAAATAAAACACTGAGG
Organism: Haliaeetus albicilla; assembly: GCF_947461875.1. Lineage (NCBI taxonomy): Eukaryota > Metazoa > Chordata > Aves > Accipitriformes > Accipitridae > Haliaeetus > Haliaeetus albicilla. The sequence continues at coordinate 21,352,653 of NC_091500.1, forward strand.
TCATGATAGTTTTTAGATTCCTCTTTCTTTTTCTCAGTTAATATCATGTACTTCATACTACTTTTTGAGAGAGTTACTATTACCTTTTTATAAGCTGATACATATATTGAATAAGAAAGCTATAGAAAACTATATCCAATAATATGGCTCTTACCTGATTTGCTTCATGAATGCTACCCAGACGCAAAGTACAATTTATTTAAAAGATTTTGAAAGCAGAATTTACAAATATAGTGCCTTAGAGTAACTCAGGAAAGTTATTGTTACAAGGCACTGGGTCCTACTGATTTCCCCCTGAACCGTGTGAAAGACAATGAAGGCCTATTAGGAACACTGCATAGTTTGTTGTCACCTTTACTGGTGTATGTTTCCTTATGTTTTCATATGACTTTGATCAAGTTCATATACTAAAATGAAGATAGAAATGAAGCAGAAATGAAATGATAGAAATGAAGCAGAAGAAATAGTGAATATGAGAGGAAGAAGTGGTAAAAACTTCATTTAAAAATCCTGCATTTTTCAAGTTTAGCTATAGGTGAAATCAATGATTAGATTAAGTAACAAGCACCAAACACTTGCAGCACGAAGTAGTAATTCCAAATTGCTGCCAAAGCATTTCTGAGAGTTGTAGCCTGATGCCTCATGGATCTTTTTCTCTCTTGGGCTCAGTCTTATGGCCAGATATAACTCCCATGGTACCTTCCTTTTTATTATTACACTGGAAGTCATGGAAGACTTGCCAGTGATGGAAGCTTTCATTCTTAGACTGTCTTGCTTTAAAGGAGGATTAGCCTGTAGTATTTTGCTTTTCAGCCACAAAATTTATTTTTTTTTAGTAAAGTTAAATATTTTCCAAAACATAGGTATTTTTTGTAAGTTATAAAAAAAGCTCTCTCATAAGGTATCTAGAACAAAAATTTTGCGAATAGTACTACTTGGATATTTGCTAAGTGTCTGGCAAGATATATTATTTCCTGCCTTAATTCATGTTCTTACCAAAAATGTTCTTTATGTCAGGTCATGAGCTTTTATTGAAATATTTGGCCCTAACACAGTTCATGGTTAGAAGAACTATAAACATAAGAGCAAAGCATGATAGGGAAGCAAAGAGTTTTCCTGAAGCAACAGCTGAACCAACATCATGTGATGAGACAATGACATTTCTATTGTAGACTCTAGATGTTATGATTATATAACTAATTGTGGGTTTTGTTCTGACATTTTCAAGGCAGTCCCTCATTATACTGGATCTCACAGTATCCTTCTGGATAAAGTGTCCAGCACACAGCTAGACAAGTCCATAATGTGTTGGGTGAGCAACTGGCTGATGGGTCGGGCTCAAAGAGTTATAGTAGCTAGCCAGTCGAGGGAGGTGATTGTCCCACTCTACACTACACTGGTGCGGCCCCACCTCAAGCACTGTGTGCAGTTTTGGGTGCCTCCATACAAGAAGGACATCAAATTATTAGAGTGTGTGCAAAGAAGGGTGACAAAGATGGTAAAAGGTCTCGAGGCCAGGACTTACAAGGAGCACCTGAGGTCACTTGGTTTGTTCAGTTTGGAGAAGAGAAGGCTGAGGGATGACCTCATCGCAGTCTACACCTTCCTCAAGGGGGACAGTGGAGTGGAAGGTGCTGATCTCCTCTCTCTGGTGACCACTGACAGGACACAAAGAAATGGAATGAAGCTGCATTAGGGGAAGTTCAGATTGGACCTTAGGAAAAGGTTCTTCGCTGAGAAGGTGGTCAATCACTGGAACAGGTTCCCCAGGGAAGTGGTCATGCCATCAAGCCTGTCAGAGTTCAAGGAGTGTCTGGATAACATTCTTAGTCATATGGTTTAGTTTTAGCTTGTCCTGCAAGGAGCAGGGAGTTAGACTCGATGATCTTTATGGGTCCCTTCCAACTTGAGATATTCTATGATTCTATGATTATCATGCATAATGTTTGCATGTTCAGAGCAGGAATTTTCCCCTCCGCTAGAACATTCATACAACCTCAAGAACAATAGATACATAGGATATGTTTTTTTAAAATTAGCAGTGGAAGTTAGGGACTAAGTCTTCAAAGCACTAAAATTATCCTTTCTGTAATTTAAATCTTACATATATGACAATGAGTAGTTAAATACATTTCTTTATCAGTGGTGCATGACCTCAAACTTAGCACATCAGACTGCTTTAGCATTCCTCAGATTTCCTAGACTTGGATTATGGCCTTCTCTGCTTCTAGCATCTTCATTGCCCTTGATGTAAGTCTAAGAGGTAGTTAATAGTTAAAGTTTATTAATAAGTTAAGATCAGTTTATCTTGCATAGGAAGCAATAATTCACCTTAGTTTTGTCCTTAACAGTCATACTGAGGCCATCACAAACATCTGCTGTGTTGCATCCACTACCTTATCTATAAAGTCCTATGTATTTTTCTCTTAGGAAATCATAAACTTTAAAGTTGAACACATTTAATCTTTCTGTATAAAAGACCAGATTCCCCAGCACGTTACAGTTGCTTTTTTCTCTGTCCTGGCAAAGGAAAATCATCTTAAAATTAATCTGGTCTTTTGGACTTAAATTGTAATGGTAAGTCTAGTTTGCAAGAACGCATACATACATTTGACATATTTACAAAATTGTTCAGAAGTACAAATCTAAATCTTCTAAAAACATAAATTGGGTGCAGTAGTGGAAAGAAGAAGGTGTGAAATGATAGACTGTGGTAGAGTGAAGTCTTTGAACAGTGGGATTGAGTGCACCCTCAGCAAATTTGCAGATGACACCAAGCTGAGTGGTGCGGTTGACAGGCCTGAGGGACAGGATGGCATTCAGAGGGCCCTGGACAAGCTTGAGAAGTGGGCCCATGTGAACCTCATGAGGTTCAATAAGGCCAAATGCAAGGTCCTGCACCTGGGACAGGGCAACCCCTGGTATCAATACAGGCTGGGGGATGAAGGGATTGAGAGCAGCCCTGCAGAGAAGGACTTGGGGATATTGGTGTGTGAAAAATTGGATATGAGCTGGCAGCATGCACTTGCAGCTCAGAAAGCCAATTGTATCTTGGGCTGCATCAAAAGAAGCGTGACCAGCAGGTCGAGGGAGGTGATTCTCTCTCTCTACTCCTCTCTCGTGAGACCCCACCTGCAGTACTGTGTTCAGCTCTGGAGTCCTCAGCACAGGAAAGACAGGGACCTGTTGGAGCAGGTCCAGAGGAGGGCCAAAAAATGATCTGAGGGATGGAACACTTCTCCCATAAAGACAGGCTGAGAGAGTTGGGGTTGTTCAGCCTGGAGAAGAGAAGGCTCTGGGGAGACCTTACAGCAGCCTTCAATTACTTAAAGGGGGCTTATAAGGAAGATGGGACAGAATTTTTAGCAGGGCCTGTTGTGATAGGGCAAGCGGAGATGGTTTTAAACTAAAAGAGGGTAGATTCAGACTAGATATAAGGAAGAAATTTTTTACAGTGAGGGTGGTGAAACACTGGAACAGGTTGCCCAGAGAGGTGATAGATGCCCTATCCCTGGGAACATTCAAGGTCAGATTGGATGGGGCTCTGAGCAACCTGATCTAGTTGAAGATGGCCCTGCTCATTGCAGGACGGTTGGACTAGATGATCTTTAAAGGTGCCTGCCAACCCAAACCATTCTTTGATTCTAACTGGTGTTATTTAATTTCTCTTAAAAAAACCCACTGGTGTCAGAGACAATATACAATATATATCACAAATTATGGTGAGGTCTGACACTCACTGGAAACAACCTGCATAGCTGCAAATGAATGCATAGGTTTTTTTAATGTATGAAAGATTTTTGACTGCAAGCTGAAAAATAATACTAGAAATAGTCATTTATTGATTGAAAATGGGTTTTGGAAGCCAGGTTGGACAATGGCAGTTGAAAAATCTGTACATTTTTAACACTGGCTGCTCTATCATGCTCTTTTACTATTCACATTAGTTCCACTGAAGTCATCATCTGGGCAAAGGAAAACTACACATACATGAAAAATTCTTTTGTGGTTTATCAGTATGTAAATCACGTGCATTATCCAGCTCTTGTGGCCATTCAAAGACAGGTGGAAACTGTCTGTTCAGTTCTATTCAGAGTTAGAGTAATTTTGTGATATCATTGCAGACAGAGAATAGAAATGGAATATAATTATGTCTGGTAGGTTTTTTAAAGGTATTAAAGCATCTAAGTTAGGAGGTGAGTTACTTGCTTCAGTTCTCCGTAGGTCCAAGGAAGGGAAAGAGGTGAATTCCCCGGAATTCCCAGGAATAGAGGCAGTATTAAGCAGTTATGTTCCCAGTTCTGACGGGATGAATTCAGAGAATTAGAATTATGTTGGTTTTGCACATAACATCCTTCTGCAGTTTTCTTTTACCATTCACTGTACGTTAGCCAATTTAGGTCAATCAATGTTTTACAAAGCAATTTGGTTATCAGATATGTTGGATTAATCACCTGCTCTTGTTAGCACTAATATTGTACAGTTTGACAATCCCTCTTGCCCTGAAATACTATTTTAAGATAGGTCCTTTTATTATTCCCTTGAGTATATGTCCAACAGTAGATTATGCTCTAGCTTTTATACTAGTAGTCTTTTTGTTAACTGCATGAGAGTCTGAGTATGATATCACCTTTGGATTTTGGACCATTCCTAATTTATATTCTCAGTGCTGTGTACTGAGTCTTGTTCTTACACTTTTCAATTCTTTAATGATGCTTTAATGCCACCCAAGGTAACACCCTGAGGTTGAGAGCCCTCATCTTTGAGGTGAGTGATGTGCACTTTTTGGGTCATCATTTCTAAAGCTTAAGAATTCTTAAGTCAGTTGTGCAGTATTGATTTCCCCCTATATCATTGACCCTGTGGTTTACTAATTTACAACATTGACCCTGTTGGAGTTCTAAATGATTTTGATTGGAGAACAAATTTTGTTGAGTTTAACACCTGTTTAATCTGATTGTGTGAACCTCTGTAACACCCTTCATCAGTACTTTTGTACCAAGATAAAGAAACCTTCATTAATGTTGAGAAAACACTGGTGTCCAGTTTATGTGTAAATTTGTTATTAATAAATGAAACAAAAAAGTTGGAAAACCAGTGTTGCAGCTTTGACAATAGTAAACAATATTTTGCAATGAGAAAGAAACATCTGAAATGTGGGAGTTTAACTTATTAAACTGAGTATGTTTAATTGTAATCTATTTAAATAAGATTTTTAATCAGTTCTGGGGAAACTACCACAAGTTTGTAATGGACCAGTTTAGGATAAAAAAATAAAGAAAAATGAAGGGAAGATTAGTCATAGAGGGAAACTGGTGGAGTGGCCTCAAAACAGGAGGCCAATGGCAGCTTAGAAAACCAGTCTGTATCTCCAGGAGAAAGAAAAAATAAACACTATGAAAGCAGAGAGAAGACTGAAAATCAGATATTTTTATCGATTAGTAGTTAGAAATACCCATTTACGTCAATGCAGATTTCTACTTAGAACAAGACAGGATGTTCTCGCTACTGCTAGAATTGAGAAAGCACAACTCTCACTGTGATGCTACTCCACAGAGTGACTTGCTCCTTGAAGTTACAGATTGTTGGTGTGTGAAGTCACCTATTATTTCTATACTACAGCACATGGGACTGATGAAAGATACAACCAAGGTCATCCTTACAACTTCATGAGCAATATTTGTCAGCTTTCCAACCTCCATATGTGCAGTAAGGTCCTGCAAATTTTTGGAGTGAGTGGAATAAAAAAACCTTCCTGCAACCTTTTGAATGAGAAGACTTAGCACCTCCCTTGCTTTGGAAATGGGACTTGACATTTTGACAGGTGTTTGCCTGGATGTCAGAGATGTCTGCGCTGGTGTAAATGTAATTAATATGTACTCCAGTTGTAAGCCTCTGAACAATCTTCATTTACATAAGCATAGTAGTTATTGGTTGAATGTCAGCTGGAAGTCAAATTCCCTGATGATTTTTCCAGTAATATGTAGGCACAATTGTAAGAAAATGCTGGAACAAGGTAGTAACATTATAGCACAAGGTACCAAAAGTGGGTGATTAGCAGGGGAGAGAGAAAGGATACGACTAGTGGGTGGACTGATGGAAGTGGTGAGAGCAGAATCACAGAACAGGATGGTGTGACAATAAGGAGTATATTTTTTAATGCTTTAGTAAGTATTAATCTTAACCATTTTTTCAAATGCCTTGAGTACTCTTGTAAAGCTTCATTCAAAATTCAAAACATGTTTGTAATATAATCTTTACACTTACAGTGCATATGAAGACATTCCCTAAAGTGGCATACTTTCTCATTTCTGCTACAACTTTTATTTTCGTTTTCTACTGCTGTGGTAAATGACTTCTGCAGCAAAATTATAAGTAGTATTTCAAAAGAATTTTCCACGGTATTTATAAGACCCCACTTCAGATATTTTCCATCTAATTTGGCATCTTGCTACAAACGGAGTATAAATAAAATGGAAAGATGCAAGTAATAGTTTAAGTAAATATGTTTAAAATTTAGTAATGTGGAAGACTTTATTTTATCTATGGTGAAGAATAATCAGGTAACTTGGACAAGAGTTTATTTCCATGAATAGGGGCGATCAAATATTTCTGCTATGTATTCCATTGAAGAAAAGAGCAGAGAACACAACTGGTGGAGCTGAGAATTAAATCCTGGAAAGGAAGAAAAAAAGTAGGACGAAGAGTCCATGAGAAGTACAGATTTCAGTATACTACTGCTTCAGGGAGGACAGTTACAACTATCAAGGTGATGGATTTGAGATGAATCAAGTAATTGGTTAAAGCAAAAGTAAATAAAAGTAGAATATTAGGGAAAAAGATTCAGGTCTGTTTAGGAGGGTTAAAAAAAACAACCCCCCAAAAAAGGATAGCGAAGGGAGAGTGAAAACTCAGAGTCTTATCTTTTGCTAAGTAGAAAAACCCATTTATATTAATGAGGACTTCTGGTTAAAAATTCATGGCATCTTACTTGCCCACAGTAAGAATTGTTAAAGTACCATCAATAGCAAGGAACAAAAAGAGATTAGGTCATCACTCAGGAGGTTACTCTAGATCTGTTCCCTCAACCTTTTCCAGTGACTAGTTGCAGAATCCCCTCACCATCAAACCATAAAGAACTGGAGTTATGATAAACCTCTGCAGATGGCTTTCACATTCAAAATTTGTTCTCTTGACAACCTGCATCACTTACAGGTTTTACAGACATGTGATCTATGAGTTTTTTTCTTTCCATCCATCACTTTTGCAAAATGTCAGAATCATGGAATAATTCAGACTGGAAGGGGCCCCAGGAAATCATCAAGTTCAACCCCCTGTTCAGTTTGTTATTTTTATATTTGAACATAGGCTACCATTTCAAAATACAGTGAAAGTCATCCAAAACCAGCCAATACTCAGTTAAGTCAAATTTCCCAAGTGCCTCTGGTAGTACATATAAAGCCATTGAGACTCAGGTCAATATAAAACTGATTCTAGTACCTGGCTGACTACACTAGAAAATTTGGGTTGATTCTGGACAGTATAAATATTTATTTATTTATCTATTTATGTAAATAGCCAGCACCCTCACATATCTGAAATAGGTTTACAGGAAGCAAAAAGCCTAATATATTTTTTTTCTGTCTGTCATTTACTTTTCTGTCCTTGGGGGTAACAGGACATTCCTTCTTCTTACATATTTCCCACTGACACAGTAGGCAATATAGGAAGTTATGCCCACCAGGACGAAGTTAGAGGTCTTGCCTGAAAGTCAGAAGATGAAGCTTCTATTTCTAGGAATTTGGAGGGAGTGATGGATCGGATTGTGAAAATAAGGAAATGATCTCTGTACTTCAGAAAACAAAGTATGTTAGAGACTGTGGAATAGCTATTTGGACAAATTGGAAGAAATTTAGAAAATCCAAATACCATTGTAAATGGTATTTGCAATGCAAATGCAAATTCCAAATGCTCCAAAAACCATTGCAGAGCAGACAACTGTCCTAAGGCATCTGTAGCAAAGGTTATTACTTTCTTTATAATGTATTATAAGAAAATTAAGTTTAGGATCAAATTCTAGTAATGGATTTTCACTTTGCTTTTTAAATAAAACCTGACATTTTTGAGCTACTCCAGCAATTATTAATTTTAAGTGGGAAGAACCAAAAGAAGAAGAAGAAAAAAAAAAGACAAAAGTCACAGCTGGTCTCTTACCTATTCTTCTGTCAATACGTCAGTGAATATGCAACAATACCCAGTAATTTCACAGTATCTAGCATACCTTCTTCCTAAAGGTACAGACATGATTTCCTTATTTTTCACAACCAGATCCGTCACTCCCTCCATAATCCATAGTACTTTTCTAATATCATCAATGAAGAAAATGTTTGTTTCTAGGTTTCTGAATCTAAGGCTAGCACGATAATTACAGGACCACCCTCTCCTCTTCTACAGAGCTCCCTGTTTTACTTAACACTTTGTTTCTGGAAAGTTCTAACCTGTTTAGAGTAAATAAAATGAAAAACAATATTCAACCTATTGAGCTTTTATAAAGATGCTATATGTAATACTTACAGACCAAATTTTGTTCAAGACTATGGTAGGTTAACCTTGGCTGGCTGCCAGGTGCCCACTCAGCTGCTCTCTCACTCCCCCTCCTCAGCAGGACGGGGAGAGAAAATAAGACAAAAAAGCTCACAGATCAAGATAAGGACAGAGAGATTGCTTACAAATTACTGTCAGGGGCAAAACAGACTCAACTTTGGGAAGACTAATTTAATTTATTGACAGTTAAAAGTAGAGTAGGATAGTGAGGAGCAAAGGCAAAAGTAAAAACACCTTTCCTCCCCCCGCCCTTTTCTTCCCAGGCTTGTCTTTGCTCCTTCTTTCCCAACTCTTCTACTTCCTCCCCCTGAGTGGCACAGGGGGATGGGGAATGGGAGTTGTGGTCAATTTATAACACTTCATCTCTGCCGTAGGCTCTCCAGGAGCTGCAGCTTTCTTTGGGGCATATCCACCTGCAGTGTGGATATCTGCTCTGACATGGTCCTCCATGGGCTGCAGAGGACAGCCTGGTTCACCGTGGTCTTCTCCATGAACTGCAGAGGAATTTCTGCTCCGGGACCTGGAGCACCTCCTCCCCTTCTGTCTTCACTGACCTTGGGGTCTGCTGAGTTGTTTCTCTCACTGTTTTCTCATTTCTCTCCCCTAGCTGCTGTGCAGCTTTCTTAAATATGTTTTCACAGAGGTGCCACCAGCATTCCTGATGGGCTCAGCTTTGGTCAGTGGTGGGTCCTTTCTGGAGCCAGCTGGAAGTGGCTTTGTCTGGCATGGGGCAGCCCCATGTCTCTTGTCATAGGGGCCACCTCTGCAGCCCCCGCTGCCAACACCTTGTCACATAAAGCCTATACACGGAGCAATGCTGAGCGCTAATGTTAGTGGCAAGTGCAAATGGCCAATAGCCCTAAAAATAGGTATTAATAGAAATTTTAAAACAATGATGCCTCAAGATTTCCCTGGAAGTCAACAAAGAAAGCAAGCAAAGTGACACATTTAATCATCAACTGATATTTAGTAATAGGTATAGCAAAATGATGCTGTTTAATGTCCTCATGATTTAATAAGCCTAAAATAAATTAAAAATACGTCTGGTTAGAGTTTCACTTCCTAGACTGCACATTTTTACTTCCTGCCACTCACAACACTGAAGTTACCACTTAAATAGTTGTAAAATCACAGATTTTCTGTCTTGTGCTTTAATTTCCTCGTAAACAGCCAGGTGTCTCATAATTTATTTAGAACTGATTGTGCTAGAAAGTTTCTTTGGAGATTTTGCAACTGTATAGAAAAGAAAATGATTTGGGATGGAAGGCTGAGCTTATTAGGGTTACACTCTGCTAGAAATTTGCAAGACTGATTACAAGCTCCTTGAGTGGCCTTCATCAATTTGACAAATATTAAAAGTCCAGCAGAGGGAATCTGAAAATATTTCTTAAAACAGCAGGTTCTCTTCCTTGTGCTGGGTAAAACATTAGACTGGTTGATGTGAAATAAAAAAGTGGCTTTTCTTATTAAACTTTCTTACAAGAACACCACATACATATATTAAAGTCTCCCTTTCCTGAAATCTCCTGTTATTTCATCAGTTTAGGTGCAGCTTGAAGCGTTGGTTGTGAATAACAACTGCTTTGAAATTTGCTTTTGTCATACAGCAAAAACACATAGCCTGTAAATGCAAACATATCTCTGAATAGTTTTCTTTCGCTGAAATAATTTTATAGAAAGTGTGTAAGGATTTATGATTTTAATTGTTCAATATTATTGTGAAGTCAGTTTCCAAAGAGGGAAAAAATCTGAATGGATGACACACATGTACTGAATATTCTTAGGAAGACAGACATAAACTATCAGAAGACTTAATTTTTATATGAATTTGTTTTATCAGAGCATTTTAAAGTTTTCATAAAGTTCCTGATGATAGTTTACTGTTAGAGCTGACAGTTTTATTCAAAACTAACTAATAACAGTCAGCATTTCAAAGTACAAATGAACAATATTCTCTTTGCATCACTCATGAATAATCCAGAGACCAAGAATTAATTACTAAATGTATTCTAAAAAGTAACTTTGAGTAAGTAAATTGTAGAGAAGGCTTTAATATATGGGCAGACAATACAAGTACAGCAAAAATGGGAAAGTCAATTGAATGATTTTTTTTAATTAATTACTCACCTGGCCCTACAGATTATATGGTCTAAAAAATGAAAACACAATATTGTAATATTATCAACAAGTGATTAGCTTATGTGTTAAATCATATCAGTGAAGCAGATTTTTATTTTTTTAAAGATTTATTGTAGTGAAATGTTGCAGGAAAATTGAAGTTACAACATCAGAAGAGAGAGAATTTTCAGCCAACATCAAAAAGAGAAGACAGCTGTCCTCTACGCTCATACTAGCATATGAGCTACTGTGTATTTTGTGTATATTCACAACTTGTCACCAAAACCTACATTTTCACATGGGATATTACCTTTTAGAGAGAAATGAGGAAGCCAAAGTTGGGTTGGTTGTTTGGTTGGTAGGTTTTTGTGGTGGGGGATAGTATTTTGTATAAATTTATTTAAGAGATGAAGGAGGTATAACAACAAACATGGCACAGCGATATTGGAGTGACACCTATAGGAATCCAGTAATAAGAGATATCAGTGCTTCTTTTCTGCTGGACAGCCATTCATTCATGTATGTTGCTGGACAAAGCAAATGGGTAATATAACTATAAATACTTTCTCAGGCAAAGTCAAGTCTGTTGCAGACAGTTTTGTCAAGATTTCCTTCATTGTCTTTCATGCTACCTTTCATGCAATAAAAGGCCTTCCCAAATTAGTCCATTACTTTTTACTGCACTGAATGCTGTCTCTTCCTTTTTTTGTGATGCTTTTAGAACAAATCAGGTGCCCAGTTTAGTTCAATTGTTCATTCAGATGATAGCTTGTCAGAGGCAGATATTGTTATTTCTCATTTGATGGTAATTTTGATATTTTGGAAATATCATTTGGTAGAACAGAGATAATTACCTTTACAATATTCCATTATTTCTATTATCCCTTTTTCTACCAGTAAGGAACTGAGGCACAGGGAGATTAAACACAAGACACAAGCTGCAAGGTTATGAATGAGGCAGGATTAAGTGCCTGTGCAGAAGAGAGTGATTCATATGGAATCAGGCGCCTGCTCATCCTGAAAATCCCTAACCACCTATATGTGTGGACACATATTTAGCTAACGGTCACAAGAGCATTCCAGATGCCTTCAGAAGGCCTTGAACAGAATAAACAAGAAGACAAAAAAAAGAAAGATGCCAATTAGAAGAACACAGGTGCGCATTCCACGATAAAGGGAACTTGGGACAAGGAACCTCAATTCGGCAGTTTATCTTGACCAATTAGACTGAGACAAGTTTCGCATGTTTTAGTTAGTATAACCAATTATGTCCTACGTTTATGCGCATGTACAGTGTTGATATAACCAATCATTAAGTGTAACTAGGCGCGTGGACAGCACGTGAATAATGTGTGTAACCAATAGTAGAATAGCTAAGTGCATGTACAGATGTAACCAATGTATAAAATGATGTCTGATGCTCTAGTAAAGGGTCTTCAACTATGATCATATTGATCTGTCATTGAGTCCATGATTATGCTCCCACATATATGCACCCAAGCATGCTCAGAAACATTTCAGTAGCATGCTGTCCAGGAGTGCCAGACATTTGCAAGTTGCCAGTTTGTGGAATGCACCAGACTTGGGGGGAATGGGCAGCACAGTGGAGACTGGGGCTACTGCTCAGATGGCCTAAACAACTGGAGGAATGTGCCAGGAGGAAGCTTAGGAAGTTCAAGTATGAAGTCTTGCACTTGGATGGAATAGCCCTCTTTATCACTGCAGACTGGGAACTTACTGGCTGGGAGAAGGACCTGAGGGTTCTGGTGGACAAGGAGTTGTACGTGAGTCAGCAATGTGCCCTTGCAGGGATGAAGGCCAAACTTCATTGCTATAAGCATAACCAACAGGTTAAGGCAAGGGGTTATTCCCCTCTATTCAGCACCTGTTAAGCTGCATTTGGGATTCTGTGTCCAGTTTTGGTCCAGTAATAACAAAGTGGATCGTGTCTAGAAAAGGACCACTATGATGATTAGGAAGTTGGAACACACTACGTATGAAAAGTGACTGAGGGAACTGGGTTTCTTTAACCTTGAAAAAGTTAGGGTAAAAGGGATTTAAGTACTGTCCTGAAGGGACAAGCTATACTCCTAGGAGTGCAACAGTCACAAGGAATCCAGTCCCCAATATCAGGGAGTAAAATTCACCCATCTCCATGTTTCATTTAGAGCTAAAATATTGATAATTGCAATAGTTTTTTACTACTCAGCCATGTGTTCTTAATCAGAGGTATCTATCATTAGTTTAGGAAGAGATAGATTCCTGTTTGAGGGCATCACATGAAAATGAGTTTGTTGGCACCATTTTAGCTTCTGGAAGTCATAGACTGATATCAAAAAGCATTCATATTTCTCTGTGAAAAGAAAAATTGGAAAGTTAAAGTGTTATGTTTTACTTTATTTCCTGGTCTGGAGAAAGAAAAAGGAAACGGTAAAATATAACACTCCAATTTTCCCATTTTTTTTCTTTTACAGGAAAACAGATTATATTGACACTGAAAGAATGAAATTCACATTATGAACTTACTTCTCAGAAACGGAACCTGAAAGAGTCGCAAATTCATGCTGAAACTTGCTTTAACTTGGATTTGCACAGAATCAAGACAACGAAATGCAGATGAGGACAGTCAGCAACTAAAACTAGATACACTGTCATTTTCATCACACAGAAGACAATCCAGAAGAATAAAAAGAACAGTAATAGCAGTTGAACACATCAAAATATTTCTACTGGCATTTCTGTGTCTGAATTATTCCATATTCTTATTTTCTGTTGCCAGACTGATATGATTAATGAAACAGTTGAAACAATAACTGCAGTATAAGTGGGCAAACAGATCCCAGATTGGCATCAGAAAGGTTAAGACTTCAGTTTTTCTGTTATTTTGACCATGCTATACTCAGTGCCCTACAGGAGTGTATCCAATGGTCGAGACAAAGGTATCAATCTGAACAGAGTTATACATACAAGTCAAGGAAATCAAAGGCAACCAGCTGGATACCCCCACTGCAAAACCTAAGTAATCTTATCTCAACATTATGTATAATTCCTACAGGTGTATAAAATACATGCTTTGAAACAGATTTAGAAAGAAGGCTGGAGGTTTGTATGGCCATTCACTATGCAGAAATGGCTTGGTGATTGTAAGGAGATGCAAATCTGGTAGGTATTTCATTCATTATGAGAGAGCCAGTTCATGAATAAGCTTTCATGTGTTCCTGCATAGAATGGCCTGTAGTGTTGTTATTCTGAGAATTTTCAAACTACGCTATTTATTTAAATACACAATGTACCACCTAACCTTCCCTTAGGGTGAAACTCACCCTCTGCAGAGGACTTGCACAAGGCTATGCATCACTGAAGTCATGTTAATGCTCTGTTTTCTTAGTTGGAGTGGGAGCTAAATGATGCATAGGCCTTTATACTGTTGCGATATAGAAGGAGAATTATACTCGTCATCCAAATGATTCTCTGAAAAATGTTGGGCATTTCGTAAATATCTGCAGGATTCTCCAATTAGAGGACCACAAATAATAGATGTTTTATTCAAAATCATTAAAATTTCTACAGATATTTTATTCCTTTTTTTTTTTTCCTTTCTGTCTCTTTTATCACTTCTCTGTTGGTTAAATAACGAAGGATCCCTTCACAGTAATCCTCTCCCTGAAAGGCTGTTATGGTAAAAAAAAAAAAAAATAGAGGAAGAAGAGTTTATGTATTGTCCTTACTTAGCACTTAAGCAGTTAAGTTGAAATACAGAATGAATTTACTAAGGGAATTAAACTGCATGAACCTGCTGGGTACAGGGGGCTATCAGACAGGAAAAGGTATCAAAGGACTGGAGTAGAAATTTCTGCTGAAAACTTGAGTCTCTGAGCTACAGATCTGCTTGGTGATATTTTTAGGATCTGTGTCATGCTATCAATACATTTTATAGATACTATAATGTGGACTCAACTCTCTCATCACTTCCAGTAGTTTAATGCCAGTGTTGTCTGCCATTATTATTTATTATTATTATTACTATTATTATTACCACCAAGACTTGTGGTTTTCACACCAAACCTTGTTACACTGTACGCTCTGGAAACAAGTAATACTATTTAAAAAAACCCACATATTTAAATTATCTGGGCTAAACTATGAGTAGGTTTTATTTGGGACTAGAAAACAGCAGTAGAGAGTGTAAACTTCCATCCCTTCTGCCTCTTTTAACCAAGAAAGTAAGTGCTTGCAGGTGAACTTCAAGGAAGTTATAGATGAGCAAAAAGCCATTCAAAGTAACTTCCAAATAATGAGTTTCCTCCATCATTATATTAAAGTCTATTTAAGGATAACTTTCATTCAGTTATGCTGGTTACAGAGTTAGTCACTCCTTCATATGCAGACAGACCTGGAAAAGCAAATAGATTGTCAGGAAATCCACCTTTTCTCCATTTACCATTCAAGGACTCTCATAAATGCTTTGGGGTTTTGCAGGGGCTCTTTTGTTTGGCTGATTTTTTTTTTTCATTCCTCTTCTTTCCTCAACGTTTTCCTTTTTCCCTTAGGAGAGAGTAATGTTGACGCTACTAGGAACCCTACTGAATCATTCTGTGCTCTGCCTTGCATGCTGCCAATAGCCTCACCCAACAAGGCTATCGACGCTACTATCCTGATAGTGGGTATGTGAATCTCTGCTTCAGCCATTGTTTTGCTGAGCAAGTTCATCCCCAAATGACTCTGCCCTAGGGGTAGAGGCCATGCTAACAGATCCAGGAGAGAATCCTTGCATGTGCAGCCAGTAGATAGCACACGGAGGCTCAAGCCTTGGCAGTCAAATCATCAAACTGGCTGCATGTTTTCGAGTACAATCTGAAAATACTGTGATAGCTACTACTTCCAACTTTGCAAACTCCTGTGGTGACTAAATGTTCAGTCTTGGCAACAGCTCAGTAAGACTCAGGAATTTATACAGTTGAAGCTAGCTAAGAGTATAGTGCCAGCCTAATAAAAATTATCTACCCTATTGAGATGCCCATCTATAAATCTTCCAGGCAAGCTCCTAGGATCTTCCCTCTCAGTTACTGTAACAACTTTTTTACTGGTCTTCTGCATTTTTGTCCTATATTGCAAAGCCTCTCCATTCATGCCTCCACCAGTTCCCTTGTCTTCCAGAGATTAACTTTTTGTCTTTGCTTTCCCAGTCCTTCACAATTTACTCCTGGGCAAATTAACCTTCCAGTCATTACCATAAATGGCAGTATCCTACTCTTGGTCAATAGCCTCTCCCAAACTTTTTTTACACTTTCAAACAAGCTGCTTTGACCTCTGTAAATCCTTCTAGATATCTGCAGTTACTTCATTATCTTGCTTAAATCCTCCTCTGATCTGCTTTTTGATAACTATGGTGCTGAGATTATGGCCTTCATGTTAAATATAGGTAAATGTTTATGTACAATGTAAAAAAGTTCAAATCCTGTCCTGATTCAAAGCTGACTGTATATAAGGCAGCTTTAAGGATGTTTAGCCAGGGAGTACAGGGTGTTGCTTAACCCAGTAAGCTTTGCTAAAAGGCAGGGTATGTTGCTTACATAGATCATGATATACATTTGATTGTATGTGTTCCTGAGTGGATCTAAGAAATGGACAGCGCTTTTTTTTCCCCCTCTTATCACCTCCTGTAAACTTTTCCACTTTCTCTCTGTTACTTTCTTCTCCAGTTCCTCTATACTCTGTTTTGTCCTTAGATTGCAACTGTCCTTGCCCTTAGATTGTAAGTGGCTAGAGCAGAAACCATGTGGGTTTCTTGGTTGTGGGTTTTTTCCTGATTTTTTTTATATGAACTAACACGACAGAATTTGGCTCCATTGCTCCGGTTCATAGGGGTTCTAGCTGTACAAATCAAGAATAAATCACATCATGCTGATTATTAATAATAAGCTAAAAAGGTTTGCTATACAAACAGCATTTTAATGGCTATTTAAGTGAGCATTTGTGCTTCTGTGCTGCTTCTCTAATTCCAGCAGGCACTGAGTCTCCTCATCTAGAAATAAAACCCTTGCAGAAAAGTGCCACTAAATTACATGACCATGGTGGAAGCAAGATGGCCTGAGCTATTCAGTGCCAAGTCTCAACTGCCCATTTGGGGCACCTTTCCAGACAATACACAAAACTGTAATGAGCTCTTCCTGTAATGTGAGCAGGGTGACAGCCTATGGCCAAATGTCTCAATGTGCCCAGGCATATTCGCATAGGCCCAGCAGCTGTTAAACTTCACACAGGGCTGAGAACAGGTTCTAGTCCCAGCATGAGGCAACAGGAGAAGGTATTTGACAGAACGAGTTTATGGCCTATATCTGCCAGACAGGATGCCAGCTCGATTATTTACAGCTGGAACATTTTCTGGTACTTCAGATCTAAAACTACAAAATGTGTGGACAACTCCTGAGGAGCTCTTTGTACTGACAGGGTGCAGCTGCTAAATATGCATACAGCACAAAAAACCACACAGATTTTAGCCCAAGCTCTAGATTAAAACAAAAGCAAAAGCACAGCTTCTGAGTTCTTTTGATTAGGTTTCCTGTGGCACTTGGAGTCATCGCTTGTACATACTTTTGGCTACCACAACTGTAACTGTGAGACAGTAGTACAATGACAAAAGTTACATACATCCCTAGCAAATGCTAGCCTGCTGCCTTAATATTCTGGCTAAGCCAAGCTTGCTTGGTAATTCGAGTGTTAACAAAAATTATCTGGACCCAGACCTTTGTAAAAAGAACCAGTATCAGGATCCAAATCAGCTGTTTTTACAGAAACACTTAGAAACAATTGTATTTGTTAGACTGACTGCTGACTCCATTATTGGTCACTTGTAATTTTGAAGTTATCTTATTAAATAGGTCAGTGAGGAGCATATGACAAAGATTCAGAAAAAAACCCATGTGATGAGATGGGATGTGACTGTTATGTAGCAACTTACCTCAGGAGTACCACTAACACAAAGTGAGTAATGTCCTCTGCTGTTACCTGTGCAGGTGTAGACTCCTACCAATGTTTGTATCATCTGCCCTAAAGCAGCAGAATATTCCCTGAGAACAGAGAGGAACCTCTGGGCATTTTCCTTTTCTTTGCTGTGGTGTATTTTCTGAGAAGAAAGATAATTAAAAAAGTAGTACCGTCGTACATATTTGTTAATCTAACAATGTTGACCTAAGACTAATTTCCCAAATGTCATGAACTGAAACAAACCCTCTGAATCTATTCTGTATACCTTGGAAAAGGAATGTAAACTAGTATCAACAACCACTGTTCACAAAAGTGTTGTACAGAAGGAAAAATAGAACCATGAGTACAAAGATATATATTTTCTATGTTCAGTTATCACTAACACTATACTGAATAAATAATTTGGCATTTGTGTTAAGGAAAAGAAAAAGGCTATTGGAGAATAATTGGAGAGACTGCATTCTAAATTAACTGATCCCTGTATTTTCATCCAAATCCTGATTCTCTATGTTGGTGTTCATTTAATCAGAAACACAGAGCTATAATTTTCTATTGAAATTCACTGGGAGCTGTGTGCCTAAAAATGCCCTACTGCTCAATTACTCTTTGAGGGGCAAGATGATTCTATACTATTTACAGAGAGTGCAAGCACTATATCATTGAAGGCAAACCAATGAGTTAAATTCTGTTAGTACTTACCTTAGATTTATTAGGACACTCAATATAGGTGCATTGTTACTATTTAAATTGAACAAATCTTTTTTTAATAATCACTTGAATGAATCAGGATATTGGGAAAAAAATCCAGCAGGCAATTCCAGATCATATCATTGTCATAGAATCATAGAACAGTTTGGGTTGGAAAGCACCTTAAAGATCATCTAGTTCCAACCCCCCTGCCATGGGCAGGGACACCTTCCACTAGACCAGGTTGCTCAAAGCCCCATCCAACCTGGCCTTGAACACTTCCAGGGATGGGGCAGCCACGACTTCTCTGGGAAACCTGTTCCAGTGCCTCACCACCCTCACAGTGAAGAACTTCTTCCTTACATCTAATTTAAATCTACCCTCTTTCAGTTTAAAGCCATTATGCCTTGTCCTATCACTACATGCCGTTGTAAAATGTCCTTCTCCAGCATTCTTGTAGGTCCCCTTTAGGTACTGGAAGGCTGCTATAAGGTCTCCCTAGAACCTTCTCTTCTCCTAGGCTGAACAACCCCAACTCTCTCAGCCTGTCTTCAAAGGAGAGGTGCCCCAGCCCTCTGATCATCTTCATGGCCCTCCTCTGGACTCGCTCCAACAGGTCCATGTCCTTCTTATGTTGGGGGCCCCAGAGCTGAACACAGAACTACAGGTGGGATCTCACAAGGGCAGAGTAGAGGGGGAGGATCACGTCCCTCGACCTGCTGGTCACGCTTCTTTTGATGCAGCCCAGAATATGGTTGGCTTTCTGGGCTGCAAACACACATTTCAGGGTCATGTTGAGCTTTTTGTCAACCAACACCCCCAAGTCCTTCTTGCCGGGGCTACTTTCAATCCACTCATCACCCAGCCTGTTATTTGTGCTTGGGATTGCCCTGACCCATGTGCAGGACCTTGCATTTGGCCTTGTTGAACTTCATGAAGTTTGCATAGGCCCACCTCTCAAGCCTGTCAAGGTCCCTCTGGACGGCATCCCTTCCCTCCAGCGTGTTGACCACACCACACAGCTTGGTGTCGTCAGCAAACTTGCTGAGGGTGCACTCAATCCTGTTGTCCTTGTCAACGACAAAGATGTTAAACAGCGCCAGTCCCAATACCAACCCCTAAGGAGCGCCACTCATCATTGGTCTCCACTTGGACATGGAGCTGTTGACCGCAACTCTTTGAGTGTGACCATCCAGCCAATTCCTTATCCACTGAGTGGTCCATCTGTCAAATCCATGTCTCTCCAATTCAGAGACAAGGATGTCCTCCGGGACAGTGTCAAATGCTTTGCACACATCCAGATAGATGACGTCAGTTGCTCTTCCCTTATCCACCAATGTTGTAACTCTATCGTAGAAGGTCACCAAATTTGTCAGGCATGATTTGCCCTTAGTGAAGTCATGTTGGCTGTCACCAATCACCTCCTTATTTTCCATGTGCCTTAGCATAGTTTCCAGGAGGATCTGCTCCATGATCTTGCCAGGCAGAGGTGAGACTGACTGGCCTGTAGTTCCCCAGGTCTTCCTTTTTTCCTTTTTTAAAAATGGGGATTATGTTTCCCCTTTTCCAGTCAGTAGGAACTTCCCTGGACTGCCATGACTTCTCAAATATGATGGATAGTGGCTTAGCCACTTCATCTGCCATGTCCCTCAGGACCCGCGGATGCATCTCATCAGCTCCCATGGACTTGTGCACCTTCAGGTTCCTTAGATGGTCTCAACCTGATCTTCTCCTACAGTGGGCAGTTCTTCATTCTCCCAGTCCCTGCCTTTGCCTTCTGTGACTTGGGCAGTGTGGCTGGAGCACTTGCCGGTGAAGACTGAGGCAAAAAAGCTGTTGAGTACCTCAGCCTTCTCCATGTCCCAGGTAACCAGGTCTCCCATTTCCTTCCAGAGAGGGCCCACATTTTCTCTAGTCTTTCTTCTATCACTGACGTACCTCTAGAAGCTTTTCTTGTTGTCCCTGGCCAGATTTAGTTATATCAGGGCTTTAGCTTTCCTAACCTGATCCCTGGCTGCTCACACAATTTCTCTGTATTCCTCCCAGGCTATCTGTCCTTGCTTCCACCTCTGCAGGCTTCCCATTTGTGTTTGAGTTTGTCCAGGAGCTCCTTGATCATCCATGCAGGCCTCCTGGTGTTTTTGCCTGACTTCCTCTTTGTTGGGATGCATCGCTCCTGAGCTTGGAGGACGTGATCCTTGAATATTAACCAGCTTTCTTGGGCCCCTTTTCTCATCAGGGCTGTATCCCATGGTACTCTACCAAGCAGATCCCTGAAGGGGCCAAAGTCTGCTCTCCTGAAGTCCAGGGTAGCGAACCTGCTGTGCACCCTCATTGCTAGCCTAAGGATCTTGAACTCCACCATTTCATGGTCACTGCAGCCAAGACTGCCCTTGAGCTTCACATTCCCCACCAGCCCCTCCTTGTTGGTGAGAACAAGGTCCAGCATAGCACCTCTCCTCGTTGGCCCCTCTATCACTTGGAGAAGGAAGTTATCATCAGTGCATTCCAGGAAGCTCCCGGACTGCTTATGCCCTGCTGTGTTGTCCCTCCAAGAGATATTGGGGTGGTTGAAGACCCCCATGAGGACCAGGGCTTGTGAATGAGAAGGCCTCATCCGCTTGGTCTTCCTGGTCAGGTGGCCTGTAGCAGACCCCCACTATAATGTCACCTGTCCCTGCCCCCCCTTTAATCCTGACCCATAAGTTGGCTCCTCATCTATCCCCAGGCAGAGTTCCATGCACTCCAGCTGGTCATTGACATAGAGGGCAACACCGCCTCCTCATCTCCCCTGCCTGTCCTTCCTAAAGAGCCTGTATCAATAAAAAAAGGCTTGCTTTTCTAAAACTTCTCATTCAAATCATTATTTCAATGCTAATTTATACAAACATAATCAATTATATCTAAATCAACTGTAAAATTATAAGGACTGCAGATCACAGTAATTCTAATGCAATAGATTTTATTTGAATAAGCAACTTTGAATCTGACACAGGTTTCTGAGCTTGGAAATAACCAAGGAAAGAAGAGAAATAGAGCCCTGGGATGATTATCAGGATGAAGTGAGTCTCTGAAATAAATTATTGTCTTGTTGGAAAGGAAAGAGATAAACAAAAAGCTTGCTTTATATTGCATTTACTTTACACTGAGCAATAGCAAAGACACCATCTAGATAACAAGGTGATAGAGTGTGACTTTCAGACTGTTAGCAATAGAAACCAATTTCAGTCTCTTTCAGACAGATTATAGAATCACGTAACCATACAGGTTGAAAAGGACCTCTGGAGGTCACCCAGTCCAACCTCCTGCTTGAAGCAGGCTCAATGGGTCAGGTTGCTCAGGGCATACTCCAGCTGAGTTTTGAGCAACTCCAATGATGGAAATTCCACAACTCCTCTTGGCAGCCTGCTCCAATATTTGACCATTTGAATACTTGATCATTTGCATGGTGAAGTCTTTCCTTATACCTAACAGGAATTTTCCTTGTTCCAAGTTGTGGGTTTTACCTTTTCTCCTGTTACCATGTGCCTTTGAGAAAAGGCCAGCTCCATTTTCTGTGCCCTTCCATTAGGTAGCTGAAGACAGAAATAAACTAGCTAGCTTCTTAAGGCTGAGCAAAACAAATTCTCTTGCCTCTTACGATTTCATATGTGTGCCTGCAACCCAGAAAAGGAGTACCTTGATCATTGGCTATAGATTAGAGCACATTGTGTGGCAGTGTGGTCCTTCTCCCCACCCCCCAACCTGATCTGTATTTCCCGTAACCCTGCTCAAATGATAAACACCAGTAGTGGTCATAATGGATGTGTCTGGTCATGATGGCTGCTTCTGGCTCCAAGTGGATTCGGAGGAGACAGGTAACAATACAATAGCCAAGGGCTAATTTGAACATCGCACCCACCTAACCACAGTGCTGGTCAATGGCCGACTCAAGCCAAATTTGCAAGAAGTTAACATCTGTAGCCGGTATGTAAATATGACTATGAGTCTATTATCTTATCCATAAATAGTGGACAGCCCAGGGCCTGTTGAGCTCTCCTGCAAATTGGGACAAATTGGTGTAGTCAGCAGGTTGGCAATGGTATCACTGATTATTTAGAGAGGCATGGAGTGAATCCCACTCTCAACTTCTCAGAAGAATGGGCTCATGACAATTGGCATAATTAGGATTCCATTGAAGAGCATCTAAAAGCAACCAGGGGCCGCACAAGGGCTGGAAAAGAGAAAGGAGTTATCTGCAAGTTACTAGGTCATAATGGTCAAAATGCCTACAAGGATCTCCCCACATAGAGACAATTAATGCAAGGCATTGTTAACTACAGCCATGAAATTGGCTGGGAGGACGCACCAGCTGAAAAACAAAACCTGAAGCTCCACAGGGGAGATCACAAGGTAAGACCGGTGAAGCAGGGAACAGAAACTAGATCAAAGGTAAAAAAAATTAAATGCCCACAAACAGAATCTCAAAAGGGGAGGAATGAATTATGGAGGAATGCATTAGCCCCCTAGGCATTCCCAGAGCCATGTTTCAAGGTCAGCCTACTGGCATTATCTTGAGTTAGAAACAAGATAATGGTGAAAGGAAGAAGAGTATTTCATCTCCTCCTGTGCAAATCCCTAGAAAGGGAGACAACCCCTTCCGCCCCTTAGGGAGAAATTGCAGGACAAGAAGTGAAAAAACCTGTAATGTCCAGAAGGCAACTGGGCCTGCCTGTCTGGAAAGTGAAGGCTTATCAGTGGCTAATTGATGAAGGCCCATATATTTTAATACCAGTTAGTCCTCAGGGACAACTGGTGAAGTTTTAATAGATACGGGAGCACAAATTTCAATACTAACACAACAAGATGCTGAGAGGCTGGGCATCTGATCCGGGTGGGAAAGAGTTTAGATTACTGCTGTGAACGGAGGGAGAGTGTTGTGTGTCAAACTGCCAAGGTCAGATTATGGCTCCTGGGTGAGAAGCTCATCTCGACTACTCACTTTGCAATTAAAGATCACCATGAAAATATTTTAGGTTTCAATATTTTAAATGGCCAAACCTGGTGCCTGTGGAATGACAGCATATGGTCCTTCGGCTCAAACACCAATCCCCGCCCTGGCAGAAATCGGGAGGTGACAGTGCAGGTACTTCCAGCAGCCCCTGTGCTTCCTGATTCAAAAATTACTGAAGTACCACAATATCCGATATCTGCTGCCGCTCAAAATGGAATTTCTAAAGTCATAGTTGATTTGGAGAAACGACAAACGATGTCCAGAACCCTCTCCATGTATTACTTACCTGTCTGGCCAGTTCAGAAACCAGAAAGGAGGTGGTGTTTAACAACTGATTATCAATGCCTGAATGCTAACACAGGCCTATTAACAGCTGCTGTACCAAACACTGCAAACTTAACAGCTACTTTGCAAGCAGCTGCAAACCCATGGATGGCAGCCCTAGATGTAAAAGGTATGTTCTTTATGGTTCCCTCGAAGGAGGAGGATAAAGAGAAGTTTGCTTTCACTTGGGAGGCAATACAATACACCTTTAACAGACTCCCACGGGGGTATAAATATTCACCCACAATTGCTCATGCTGCACTTGCTGAACTTTTACAGACAGTCTCACTCCCCCAAGATGTGAAATGGTACCAATATATAGGTGATATTCTGATTGGAGGAACTTCCCCCGAGAAGGTGGGGGAAGTGACGGTACTACTTTTTTAATTATCTTTGAAGTGGCAGCAGCAGTATGGCAAGCACTAAATAAAGCAGAAATTGAGATACCACCCAGAAAATGTCAGAGACCAAGTAAAGAAATGAAAATTTTAGGTGCTTGGTGGATAGCAGGCTGTGCAGTGATTCCTCCAGATACCTCAAGAAAAATCAGAGCTGCAAATGCCCCAATCAAGGAAGGAGTTACAACAATTAATGGGAACTTTAGGATACTGGAGGAAGCACGTAGCTGGATTTCCTATCATTTCCTGTCCATTTTGCTCACTCTTACGGAAAAGCAAACCCTGGGAGTGGAAACTAGAACATAAAGAGGCAGTCAGAACTCTAAATGAAGAATTAAAAACTTATCAGTCACTGGAACCAGTACACCCCTGTGACCCTATTATAGCCGAATGGGGTTTCGCTGAACAAGCTACTTACTTCCAAACTGGCCTCGATGGGCTAAAGCGATGTTTATTGTTCAGCTCAACTGCATTTAAAGAAACAGAACAACGATACTCTGAATGGGAAAAGGGACTTTTATCTTTAGTCGGAGTAGTTAAACAAGTTGAGAGAATGCATCAGGGACAACCGGTGCAAACTAGAGGACCATTTAATTTACTAGGAGCAATCCTAAAGGGGACTGGTCCTCCAGAAGGAGTTGCACAAAAATCCACTATCAGAAAATCGTATGCCTACCTAACAGGACTTGCAGAAAATATGCAATTAATTGAAGGACACATTAAGGTTTCCAAATTACAGATGCCCATAAACACAGACCCTTTAGTGTTACAACAACCTTTTAAACCTTCACCCATTCTGAATACACTGCCCCACACCAACAGAAAACATTTGGTTAATGGATGCTTCAGCAAAAAGGATAAATAGTAAATGGCAATATAATGCCTTTGCATTAGATATTACCACCAGCAAACAAGTAATAGAAGAAGATGAAGGCACTCCACAAGCAGGAGAAATAAGAGCAGTTGTTTTGACAGCACAGAATGGAGCAAAAATTATATATGTAGACTCTTATGCTGTGTGGGCTGGTGCCACACAGTGGCTCTGTTTGTGGGAAACCTTGAGTTGGGAAGAGATCCCCAGTTTGGAGAAGCAAAGATTAGCAATTATTACTAGATATAGGCAGGAAAACACCTTTCAGGATGGGATGGGTAAAAGCTAAGGATAATCAACCTGCCACAAAGTGGAATCAAAAGGTAGATGAGCTAAGTAAACTTACAAAAATCACCTTAAATCCTGAGTGGTATCAACTGGGAGAATGGTTACATCAAAACCTAGGCCATACAGGTAAAGAAAGGCTTTACTTTGCTGCAGAGTAAAGGCTGGCTTATATACAGAAATACTTGTGAAACTATTCTTACAGAATGTCCCCAGTGTAGACTGAATTTGCAAGCAGATCACCCTGCTAAAGCACCGCCTCTACACATCCATGAAGGGAAAAATTTACCGTCTACATGGCAAATTGATCATATCAAACCATTCAAATCCTCAGTGGGATATACATACATCCTCACAGGGGTGGAAGTAGTCTCTAGCTTGCTTGTGGAAACTAAGCTCGGAAAGCCGATGGGTGAAATACAATGGGAAGACTATCCTTTGGTTCTCAAAGCTACCTACTGCTGATGTTAGCCAAAGTGATAATGGCTTACATTTTTCATGTAAGGAAATGCAAGATTGGGCAAAACAAGAGGGAATTAAATGGGTATTTCACACCCCATACTACCCTCAATCAAATGGGATGGTAGAAAGAGCTAATGACTTATTGAAAAGGAATCTCAAACCACATGAGGCTCAATGGCATATGAGACTTCCCAAAGTACTCCATCAATTAAATAATCCATATGGGCCCACTGGAAGCCCTGTAAGCCGAGCATTGAGCACTCTGTAAAAACTGAGCTGAGCGCTCCACTTACTGGGAAAAGAGAAATCTGATGACATTACAGCCAGGACAGCCTGTGACAGTCAATCTACCATCCATCAGCACTGTGCCTATGACTTTAACTAAACCTCATGGCCCACTTGCCTGGAAAGCTACCGATAGCAGTGGTGCAAAACACAGAATTAGTGCACGATGGATTTTTGCTTCTTTTTAATGCGGTAACCTGTTCGGTCTCTCCCCACTGAAACAAGTCTCTATTTTCTCACAGCACCCTGCAGGATGGCAAATGGAAATTCTGTGTTCATGTTACCATAAACTGAGCACAACAAGCGATTTAAACAAATTAGAACACTCATTGAAGTCTTTTCTATTAGCATTGGGAACTAACCAGTGGCTCTTACCTGATATATTGCCTCAGTGGGAAAGAATTAATGGAGACAGCCAATTAATTGTGGATGCACTTGGTGCAGCCCAAAATAATGCTTCTCTAGCTCTTAGTTGTATCCAAGCTCAACAGTGGATGCAATCTATAGTAGCAGCAATTATAAGAGAAGGTGAAGGTGGCACCTTACCCACTGAAATTCAAAAGGTAATCTGGGATAATGCAACTAAATTTGAAAAAGAATGCCAGTCTTGGTTGTATTTAGTGAATTTTACTTACGGGCCCATCAACAATAAGGTCATAGCTTTGTCTTAACAATACACAACGCTTCGATATACACCATATGCCCAATCATCGCACTAGGATTAAATCACAATGGAGCTATACTCTATCCTTTAGAACATACAGTATGGGTCCAATGAAACAAAAATAAAAGGCAAACTATTGATGTTAACACATGTATTGTACAGGAGCAGCAAGAATTTATTTGTGAGAATAACACCATCAAAGATCAAGACATTTGTCTTGACACTGAACAAAATGTTTGTTATTTTGAAATACATCCTGATGAAAACCCTGAAACTGTAGTTGTATATATATTGTAAAAGGATGTGTTTGTATGAGAAAGCTTTGTGATTTTATATTCATAGATAACATTATTGTAGATACAAGTAATCACTCAAGTATTTGTGTTTGTAACCTTACTAAAATTATGGGAAGCAACTTTAATTATTCAGCTCCTGTTAAGTTTTATCAATTGTTACAATCTAATTATACATTGAGTCAAGATTTATTGCCTATCTCTATTGGAATGAATCTTACATTGGTGAAGAAACTATTGGAACACAATGACCTGTGTCAACTGCTGGAACGCCTTCAAAACAATTGACACAAAACTCTAATCACTGTTCATCATGGTATAGAAGAGATAAACCATGTCTTGGAAAGAGTAAAGAAGGATGGAGAACACCATTGGCGGGAAACTCTTCCTGGGTGGTCACAGACAGCAACAGGAGTTTTTACTTTCATGCTTCATCTGGAAGTTGTGATTTTACTAACTCTAACTTCAATATGTCTATTGCTTGAAATTATTTTGTATATAAAGGTTTGGTACATGATAAAACAAATAACCCAACTCCAACCATGGAAAACATACAAGCTAATACATAGCAAATAGCAGTGCCTCACTACCTACTTACCGTGGATCTGTAAGTGCACAAACTATCAATATACCATTTATGACATAGAGGCAAAAGGTGACCATACCACCACTCTGTGAGGGTAAGATGAATTGACTATAGTCATGGGGCGTAGTGTGGCGGTGTGCTCCTCCCCCCCGACCCCCCACCCTGATCTGTATTTCCCGTAACCCTGCTCAAATGATAAACACCAGTAGTGGTCATAACGGATGTGTCTGGTCATGATGGCTGCGTCTGGCTCCAAGTGGATTCGGAGGAGACAGGTAACAATACAATAGCCAAGGGCTAATTTGAACATCGCACCCACCTAACCACAGTGCTGGTCAATGGCCGACTGTCCTGGTTTCAGCTGGGATAGAGTTAACTGTCTTCCTAGTAGCTGGTACAGTGCTATGCTTTGAGTTCAGTATGTGAAGAATGTTGATAACACTGATGTTTTCAGTTGTTGCTCAGTAGGGTTTAGACTAATGTCATGGACTTTTCAGCTTCTCATGCCCAGCCAGTGAGAAAGCTGGAGAGGCACAAGAAGTTGGCACAGGACACAGCCAGGGCACCTGACCCAAACTGTCCAACGGTGTATTCCATACCATGGGACGTCCCATCCAGTATAGGAACTGGGAAGTGGGGGTGGGGAATCACTGCTCAGGGACTGGCTGGGTGTCGGTCGGCAGGTGGTGAGCAATTGCACTGCACATCATTTGTACATTCTAATCCTTTTATTACTACTGTTGTCATTTTATTAGTGTTATCATTATCATTATTAGTTTCTTCTTTTCTGTTCTATTAAACCATTCTTATCTCAACCCACTAGTTTTACTTTTTTTCCCGATTTTCTCCCCCATCCCACTGGGTATTGGAGTGGAGTGAGTGAGAGGCTGTGTAGTGCTTAGTTGCTGGCTGGGTTTAAACGACAACACCGACTCAAGCCAAATTTGGAAGAAGTTAACATCTGTAGCCAGTATGTAAATATGACTATGAGTCTATTATCTTATCCATAAAGAGTGGACAGCCCAGGGCCCATTGAGCTCTCCTGCACGACAGCAGGCTGCTCACCAGGATCTCCCCTTGAGTAGGGACACCTCTCAAGGTTACTGCTCGAGATTGAGAGATTCCTTGCCACAACTGATTCTCGGTACATGATTCATAGTGTGCTAAACTTTGAAATCTTAGCTAAAAGATATAAAGGATTGATTGCACATATATAATCCTTTAGACATAAAACCATTGACCAAGTCTGGGACTAGGAGTGGATCCAGCCTCACCTAGACTGCTCTCTGAGAAGGAGTTTGGAAAGCAAGGGAATCCATTCTGAACCTTGTGACTCAACAAGAGGGTCTCTCCGACAGTTTTGTCTGACCCTGTCCTCTGTGCAGTAAATATCAAGTGAACCTTGCCATTGAATCTTGTTAAACCACTGTCATATTTATTATCAAACTTGGTTAAATCGCTGCTTTATATCAATAAATATATTGCTACTCCTCTCTTATGAGTGAAGTGCATAACTCCATATGTGACACACGTCATGGAAGAACATGGTTTAAGATGTCTGTAAGTCTGGGTAAACCTGAACAGAAATATGGACATACGTCCTGTTCAATGACAAGTACTGCAGAAGTAGGCAGTGTGCACAGGTCATCTACTATGCATTTGCAGAGAATTCACACTAAGTGGAAAAAGAACAGATCAAATGTACTACAGATCTGCAGATCAGCTTGTACATGCAATGGACAGTTGCCTAGAATTTCTGGGAGCCATGCAGCACATTCAAAACTATTACTACAGCAAATGGGCTGTTTGGCATTGAGAAATCCTGGACAGACATACCGTATCAAGCAGGATCAATAAGAGCGCTATATCTACTTAGTTCCACTCCGCCACATCTTCATCTGCCACCTATCATTGCTGTGGGTGATTAGAGCTGAAAGGATTAATGCAAAACAGTAACACATGATTTACAGTTGTTTTCATTTCTATGCAGAAGCTTCATCTGAATTACATTCTTCTGGTTTACTATACTTTTTGCCAGAATTTGTCTATATTTGCTCTATATTCTGACATTTGAAATTTGGGGGTGTTGCTTTAGTATCATAGGAACTTTTCTATTTTATGCATAGCACATTTAGAGAACAGACGCTACAGCATCTCATGTAATAAGGGAAAAATATATTTTATAGGCAATATATGGGCACATAAACTGTCCAAGATAAATAGTTTTTAACCTGTAATTCAAGCACCTGTTGTATAACTACACACTCTGATTTTATTTACAGTATAAATCTGCAAATCATAGTTAAGCCCATAGATAACCCTCAACATTGAGCATTCAAGCACAGAGAGTTATCGAAGAAACAGAACATTCTGAGTGAAGAGAACCATTCCACATAAACAATATTGATACAAATCACATCATGGAATAATATAAGTATACTCTATCCTGTGGAAGAAGAAAGAGAAAAAGAATATGCACTTTTGATAGTGAGTGGAAATGTGGCAAAAATCCTGATAATAAGGAACTTATATAAAGCTTTTGAATGACAGCGATATGTATGATACATTTTAATTTTCTCTCATATATATATATACACACACAGATATTGCTACAGTATTGACTGGATCCTGTTCTTGTGTTTATTGTCATACCTACCATTGTATCCCACATGAGGAACTTAAGGTTAGTTCTTCGTCTGTGCTCTTATACATACTTTAGAGGTGAAGTCATGTCACTCAGTCCCAACAGGAATCTCTTACATGGAACAGGAGTCGTATCTATACAAGAGGTACTTTTCAGATGCATTTCTTCCAGCTTTCCTGGGCCTGTCTACATAGGCAGCAGAAGTAGTGGCAGGACCAGCCAGCGTATTTGTGCTCGTACAGTTACCTCTGAGGTACCTGGAGCAATGCCCTTTAGGCTTTGCTATGATCTATTTTGGGTAACTGTTCCATTCCCCATTCTGTCCTCTCCTGAAGCTCATCAGATTTTGTTAGGGTTGTGGGTTAAGGGAAAATCTCTGCTTACCTCTGCATTCTAGCTTGTAACTTTGTTAGTGGCGATGCCATTTCCACCTTTGTTTTTACAGCAGCTGCCCTTTCTGTAGCCTCTCTCTCTCCCCTTTCACTCAGATAATCTATCAGAGAAAAATGCAAAGCCTATGTTCAAGTACTCATGCAGATGGGAATGGAAAGAGAAAGACTCGTATCTTCTCTCCAGTTTCTGTAAATGCAATCTATTAATTTGAAGGCAAAGGCAGATGGGAAGTATTCAGTGCTGACAGCTCCTTGAGTGCTCCGCTGAGCCTTTCCAGACATACATCTCACTTTGTGCCACCAAATGGAAGTCCTAATCCACACTTCCAAGGCCACACAAACCTAGAAGGTGTAAATTGACAAAGATATAATCATTAGACCTTTCAGAAAGGGCCAGAATTACCCAGCAGAGCTGGTCAATTTTTATGTTTCCAAACTTTTCATTAAATATTTCAAAAGGTTTTCAGAAACCACCTTGCCAGGTGAAACTTTTGCATTCATTCCTGGCCAATGACCCAAATGTCACAGCTATCGAGTCCGTTATTTCAGGACAACCTAAGACTGGATGCTGATTCTAGGTTTACTGCAAAAGACCATTCTTCCTTTCCAGAGGAATAGTGTTAATTCTGTTTGTTCCTTCAGCTATAAGCTAAAAACCCTGCAATTGTTACACTGAACATAATTGATCTTTGTTATTTCAATGCACATTGAATAAAAATATTGTTTTGTTTTTTAGGTTTGGGTTCTTCTTTTTCACTATTCTTGTCCTAATGATCCCCAGCAATTAGTATGTTTTTCTGGGAACTACTGAGCACCAAACTAGGCATTTAATAGAATTACCAATTGTAATGCCAGGGTTTCATTCCCGAGATTGCAGGACCATCACTGTGTGGGTGAAGTTGACTCTTATTTCCCCATTCACATCATTTTGCATTTAATCTACACTAAATTGTTCTATGAGTTAATATTCAAAGGTCCTTTTCTCAGTTCTTCCCAGACAGCCCTCGACTCTGCTACCCTGAAAAGGTATCTTCAGGAGACAGAATTGGCCCCTTTTCCATATTATCTGTGAATCCATTCAATGGTGCATGCTCTGTTTTTCTTCATCAGCTATAAAGGGAGAGCGTAAAATGGATAGATTAGACTTAGAAAACTACATTTGAATCAAATGCTATGTCTTCATAGAACTTCTTTTACTTCTCAAAATTCCGAGAAATCAGAAATGATTTGTGAAATGGTATGCTTCAGGCCTATACAATACCTAGCTTTCATTAACACTCTGTGTTCAGTTTAGTATTTGTGACTACACTGAAACAGTCATCTAAGGGCAGAGTAGAAAGGCTATCAGTACTTTGTCTTCAACTGTGTATTTAATGTCTGTTTTATATAGATACTTTCAAAACAAAAGAGCTATTTTTATAATTTTATTTATTTCAGGGGGATCTCTTCAACTTTCATCCTGAGAGTTGTCTTTTAAAAAAAAAAAAAAGAAAGCCATAGCTAGGGTTGTGCAAGCAAGTAAGAATCCCTTGGGATTCTCTGGTTGCAGAAGAGCCTCAGTAATGCTGCCAGACAAAAGAAGGACTAATATGTGGCAATTATTGGAAAGCAGCATAGACGCACCAAAAATAAGACATAAAAAGAAAAAGTAAGCCAAAACACTACACACTGCATTGAGTATGAGAGTGCTACGTTTCTGATTCGGATCATTCCACATGAAGTTGGTGTGCTGCTATACTGGGCCAGGTAATACAAGTCAAGAGAACAGCACATTTATGCTAAGAATTTTGAAAGCACACACTAGTAATAAAAAAAATGTAAATATTTTCCCACAACTGATTCTGTGTTTCTAGTTGCCTTCCTCATGAGTTTCCAGAAAACTTGGTTTCGTACACATTGGAGGAGTATTTCACTTGTGCCTGGCTCATTCATACAGAAATAATAGTCTTTAAAAACAAAATAATTTTTTTTTTCCTGCACAGAAATTTGAGTTTATAGATATTTAAACATATTTATTATCTTACTATAGATCTAATTCTTAGATAAACCTACACATTTTCATTTTCCTTGAGACAATAACCATAAATGACAAATCAACACCAATAAATGGGAAATCAAAATGTTATTTTGACGAACTTATAACTTAACTACTCTTTTGAATAAAGATTGCTTTCAAATACTGATTTACTAGAAAATGAGCATAGCTCATATCTTATTCCTCTCAGATCAAATATCCCAAAGACATATAATGTTTAGGGCAATACAAATTAGCAGGTAAACCTGCAAAATTGTGCAGATATTATTTTATCTAAAGTCTTTTAAATTCCTTATGTGGATTTTTATTTATGTATTTATATAATAATGGTTTCTAATGCACGTTTCACAAGGCATTTAAAATAAACCTGTAACTACAGGCATGAAATTCAATAAGGAAGGAGAAGCAATTTGTGAGCTGATAGCAGATCCTGAAGCAAAACACAAACCTTACTCTCTTAACTAGACATGTCAAGTTCCATTCCTGGAAGAAGCCTTCATCTGCTTTGATCACATGTTGGATGAAAGAAAAAAGTGTCAGAAGGAACAAGTAGGAAAAAAAATGGGAAACATGATCTTGCACCTGCACCCTAATTACTAATCAGAACTGATCTACCAGGACATAAGCAGGAAGAGTGTTCCATAGTGATTGATCATAGAGAGACAGAGGATGGTATTTATCTTATCCAGATGTACTGTCTCCATGTTAGGCAACCCAGTTGATGAACTACACAACCCTTCTAATCAAAGGAAAGACAGAGACAGATTCTGAGGAAAGTTCACCCCATTCTAAGACAAATTTACACTCGGAATGGACTAAATCACCCTCTAGAGTTATCTGTTTCCTCTACTTACAACAGAGGCTTAAACAATTATCTTCAACTAACCATTTAAATTTTATAAATCTAAACTTAGTGAAGATGAGTTCTATCTGGAAAGCAATGAATATGTTTGTCTCAAGCCCTCACAGTGAAAACAAACAAACAGACCAAACAGAAAAAAGCGAATGAATCAATGAGTAAGTCTAAACACAGAAATTGTTAGTTAATTTATTCCAACCAATTTTGATTTCACAAACCTGATGTCTCTTATCAAGTGTCACGGCTAACCTGAAATTCTATCTTCCCTGTTTAAATTTATGGACCTGAGTAGTGCCTCTTTCTGTCAGTTGTGTAAACGTTATAAATACGAACCACATCACTGGTATGTATATGTGCAAAAGGTCTGAAACAGTAGCAGATGTTTCTGGTCTTGTGTTTGTGCAGCATAAAGCATAGGCAATCAGCACGCAGCAAGAGGGCCTTACGGAAAATTCATATGCCGAGTGCTGCATACTCAGAGTAATTCGCAGTTCTTTGTTTCATGTCTTCCATCTGGGTGCAACTGATTGCAACAAGATCCCTGTCAGAAAGCAAGCAAATGTTTGCTTATGAGGCAGCCGAAATATGTCTGAGTGTTTTGTTGTCTTTTACTGAAAACCTAATTAAAAGATCATGTCACTTATGCAAGTAGATCAACCACTATAGAATTCTGAAGTTAAACCCAAGTGTCTTATACATCTAAAAGCACTTGCTTCACTTCAGGAGAAAATTCTTCTCTAATTAATCTGCTATTTAAATAAAAACATTATTTGGCTTTGACTTGGATGTGTAAATTGGCAGTTGTAAGGTGGAATGTCATGGAGATAGTGCCTAAGTGAAAGAAAAAGGGTGTAGTGAATGTTTCAATTGCCAGCTCATCCAACTCACCCTTAATATGGTCTCTAGAGTGTTTTCCCAAACAGCTTTGCTAACATCCTTTTAAACTGCTTTACTAGTGCTATTTCTTCTTTATTCTTTTAGTACAGAGGATCACTCCACAAATGCAGACACAGGGTAGTCTACTCCTTAACTCCGAGGACTTGGACAATGCTCAAGGTCCTGACACATAATTTTTAATAGCAAAAGAATCTAATAGCATGAGTCAGGTATTTATTTGGTACAACCACAGATATTTAAATATAATTTATTTGAAGATTTCTATTTTCCTGATAGTTATGACAGATCTTAAAGTACGGTTGGAGATTCCATCAGTTGATTTAAGTCTATTCTCACTCCAAAGTGAAGGTAAAGATCACAGGAAGTCCTCCCATTTTATATTTGCAGAAATCATGGTTCTCAATTTACAGTTTTATGTTGAAGACTTTACACTGTTATTTACACATTATCTTACCGACTGGGAAAAGGCATTCTAGTCTTCCATGATTTTTCTCTTTATGGCTAGTGATTTGCCAATACTTCAGATAAGCCTGTAAAATACTCTAACCTGCCTCTCAATGTATCATTAGAACTTCTGAAGAAGTCCACAAAGAGAGGATCCAAACAGTGTCCTGTGTAAGTTAAGGCCTAGCTCGGAAAAAGAAAAGTTGTATTTTAATGAACCCCAAGAAAAGAGAGGAGGGACCACCAAAACATAACCACCTTCCTTAGCTGAAGGTTCTCTGCGGTGTACATATAGAATATGAACTAGGACCTGAGTTGTTGAATGCTTGTGATTTTGTTACCAGTTTTCAGAAAATGGGGGTGAAGGAAGGCCTTTTGGAACTGACCTTTGGCCAAGTGAATTAAGCATGGTTTCTCTCTTCCTTGTCACCTGTGCCCTTGAAAGCCTTGTTATGTTACAGATTTTGTGAATAAATGCTTTTATTTATTTTCATTTTAACCTGATTTCTAAAAAGGTGATCACAAAGTACCTGTGATAAACAGATCCAATGGGCCTTTCATTTCATACAACATTCTTCTAAGTAGGCTTTTGGAGCACTTTTTCAGTGGCTAGGATCCATATGGATTATTTTCAGGGTATCCAATGAGAAACTCTATGCCCTTCCAGTTAACTAAATGAGGTATTTACAGAGCCACTGACACAGAGGAGGAGGAGGAAGGAGTGTCTTCTGCTAGCAAGTACAAGCAGAAAAACTTTCTAGCATAGCTTTCTAGTGTAGAAGAAAAGGGAATCTCTTAGGGAGCTTATAACACATATTTTTCAAGGAAAAAGAAAACCCCAGTTTCCTTGTTTAGAAATTAAAACTGTCTTTCTGAACAGTCTTGTTCTTAAAGGAACTTTATTTCTCTCAAGACCAAACTCACACTGTTTATCTCACTGTCAGCTTGCTTTCTGGTTCATCCCACATATACTCAGACAGTCAACCGTAATCAAAACAATCCCCAAACCATCACAATTGCAAAAAGTCTCAGAGGAAACCTTTCAGACTACATGGCTGAGCTTCCATTCAGACTTTGGCACAGTGGTCTGTACCTTGGGAAAAGGATCCTGTTCCAGCTGTGATTAAATAAAAAGTCATTTAATTGCTTCTTAATTTAGTATAAAAGCAGAAGAAAAACACTTCTGTATGTGAGATTTGCATACATCCATTAACACACTTTCTGGAAGAATTGTACCTTCCAGCATAACAGTTATATCCTGGGTGTACAGGCACAAGGTGTTTACTCATTCAATGAAGATTCAAGATTTTCAATTGCTTGCATAACTATCAAAATGGTTGTGATGGGTTAACCCCGGCTGGACGCCAGATGCCCACCAAAGCCGCTCTATCACTCCCCTCCTCAGCTGGACAGGGGAGAGAAAATATAACAAAGAGCTTGTGGGTCAAGATAAGGACAGGAGAGATCACTCACCAGTTACCATCACGGGCAAAATAGACTCAGTTTGGGGAAAATTAACTCAATTTATTACAAATCAACCAGAGTAGGGTAATGAGAAATAAAACCAAATCTCAGAACACCTTCCCTCCACCCGTCCCTTCTTCCCGGGCACAGCTTCACTCCCGGATTTCTCTACCAACCCCCCCCAGCAGCACAAGGGGATGGGGATGGGGTTTACGGTCATTTCAATACATGTTATTTTCTGCCGCTTCATCCTCCTCAGGGGCAGGACTCATCACACTCTTCCCCTGCTCCACCATGGGGTCCCTCCCACGGGAGACAGTCCTTCATGAACTTCTCCAACGTGGGTCCTTCCCACGGGCTGCAGCTCTTCATGAACTGCTCCAGCATGGGTCCTTTCCACAGAGTGCAGTCCTTCAGGAGCACACTGCTCCAGCATGGGTCCCCCACGGGGTCACAAGTCCTGCCAGAAAACCTGCTCCAGCGTGGGCTCCTCTCTCCAGGGGTCCGCAGGTCCTGCCAGGAACCTGCTCCAGCGCGGGCTTCCCACAGGGTCACAGCCTCCTTCGGGAACCCACCTGCTCCGGCGTGGGGTCCTCCCCGGGCTGCAGGTGGAGATCTGCTCCCCCGTGGACCTCCCTGGGCTGCAGGGGGACAGCCTGCCTCACCATGGTCTTCCCCACGGGCTGCAGGGGAATCTCTGCTCTGGCGCCTGGAGCACCTCCTCCCCTCCTTCTGCACTGACCTGGGGGTCTGCAGGGCTGTTTCTCTTACATGTTCTCACTCCTCACTCTGGCTGCCGTTTCCATCTGTCCCAACTTTTTTTCCTTCTTACCACTATCCCTGATTGGCTCGGCCTTGGCTGGTGGCGGGTCTGTCTTAGAGCCGGCTGGTATGGGCTCACTCTCTCTTGAACACAGGGGAAGCTTCCAGCAGCTTCTTACAGAAGCCGCTCCTGTAACCCCCCCCACTACCAAAATGTTGCCACACAAAGCCAATACAATGGCATTTAAAAATATCTACATACATTTGCTAATGAGAAAATTGCAATTTATCTGAAAGATTAGCTCCAATGACTATTTCAATTATCTATTAGATAAATACCCTTTCTCTTCCCAACTTAGTTCCTCAGCCCCACAATGATGTGCAGAATGCATTAGAGTTTCAGAACCTGGTGAACTCCTCCATGATGGGCTGCTGAAGAAACTGAAAGGCCTTGAGAAATTTCAAGCTCTGGTCCTGGCAGAGAGGAGCTGAGCATTTCAGCTGCTTCCACCAGACTCTCAGTGTTGAGCATGACCTTTGTAACACCAGTATGTACCTTTCTCTTTGGTGCCAACAGAGCAAATTTGCGTTTTGCCAGGCTGATCTCCTGGAAGAACTACATTATCATTTTTGTTATACTTTTAATCAGTAAAATTCAAGAACTTTAAAAAAGCCAAGCTGGAGGTAGTCTTAAAATCGCTGAGATGTCTTAGAAAAAAGCAAGCAGTGTGGAATTGTGAACAATGAATTGCTCAGAGATTGCACAAAAAACTCCATTGGCCCTACTTCTGTGTCTAAAACATCTGCCCAGTAAAAGGCACAGGAAAAATTATTCCTACAAAAGAGCTTCTTTATCAATTTTAGTATCCTGAAAGGCATCTCTCACCTTTTTGCTTTGCAACAGCTTAAAGGCCACAAGAGTCAGAGCCTGTAGATGAACTGAGTTGCTTCTGTAATGCATGCCGCTCATGTAAAGAAGATTAGGTGCATGGTTTTTTTGCTGATGCTATTGCTGTGGAGGAGAATTAGACTGATAACCCCGAAAAGCAACATCTGTATGTTGCTGCAGGTAGGCATAAATGAAATAGTATTATACTGATGCAATGTAAAAACTGTCTTGTCTCCAGGCAATACAGCACCAGAAAAATATTGCACAGCAGTTAGGCAGTGATGATGAGAGAGATGGACAAGCTTAATACATTCATTTACATATTTTGTATTCCTACAACATCAGATACTTTCTCTGTTGAAGTATTGGCTCTTTGGCCAGCACAGTCTTCTTGCCTCTTTGCTGATATGAGTTTATTAATGCTTTATCCATTCTGCTTATGTACCTTCATGGTCACACTGTGCAACACAGAGTACTTGCAGATTGTCTACTTTTGACAGAAGGAAAAGAGACAATTACGTATAGAAAATAAAATTTAATATTTTTTAATATGATGTATAGGCATTTTCACTTTCAGCTGGAGGAAGCTAAACTGGCTTACTTAAAACTAGAATGTACAGAGTGAAATAGCAAATCAGTGTCTTAATTACTGTATAAAGAACTGAACAGTTAAGAAACCTGCCAGTTATTTCTCCACATAAGGAAGCTATGGTAGAATATGTGATAAATGTTTCTTAGTATTCCTGTCTAAAAATACTTCACTGTAGAATAGGTTGAATTGAGTCTAAGTCCCTGAGTCCACTTTTAAATATTTTAAGAGAATGCTGTGTAAAAGCTCAAATCTAGATGATTTATCGTGACGTTTGACAGAGGCAGACTGTTAGTCCTCTGAAAGCAAATAAAACATGTTTATGCATGTGTATGTAATAGGTAGCCATTTTCAGGGAAATACAAATTCAAAATCTTACTGAATTTTATGGCTTCCATTTATTAGTCTTATTTCTCTGTTTCATATTCTAGAACAGTCATTCGTTGCTGGAAAATAACCCTGCCCATATTCCACTGATTTCTCTATCAAGGACACATGAAGTGTAACTCACAATACAGTACAGATTAATTGTTTTCCTTTTATAGCACTGTAAGACAGCTCCCAAACTTCAGAGTGGAAATGTAATTAGGATTTTAACTTGAGCAAGAAAAAAAGAATCCTTAACACATGCTATTCTTTTGGTATGAAATTAACTATATCTGAAATTCTATTATAGTCACATTCAAAACATATTACTGTGAATGGACTACCTATAATAACAAGTGAAATTGCTGTTATCGTTTTCCCAGTGCTGATTTGCATCTTCTGCATAACACATGACATAGAATAGCAAGAAGAAACAAAATGGAATATGAAGAAATGTAACACTTTTATTATTTATTTACTATGCAATTATTTCCAGTAATATTATGAGCAACCCAGTAGTGGTAACACTGAATTCCTTTTCTTCAGAAAGCCATAAAAAAGAATCACTGATCTAAAAAATATTACCTCAAGGCTGACTATCCCCTTTCTGAACTTTCCACATTGGGAATAGGCACCCAAAACTGGAAGTATCTATATGCCTCCACTTTGTTGTATAAAATGATTGTAATTTACATAGAAAGTAAAGGTAGAAGTTCCCACAGAGACATCTTTATCTTCCAGCAAAGAAATATTTTGTATAGCTGCATGAAAGTCGGGTGAGCTATGATTACTACCAGCCACATTTAAATCAAAAGAAACTTTGAAAACTTGAATAATGCAACCTGTGATTTCAAAAGAACACTCAAGAACTTACACTGTCCAGTTTGCAGACACAAGCTATGAAGTAAATTTTCCAGGAATTGTCACTAATTTCCTGAAAGAAAGATTCATTATTTTGAAATATGCAAAGTCTTTGAGTGCCTGTGAAGTCTAAAAATTATGTTTGTTTGCTTGCTTGTTATTGCTGTTGTTCTATGAATGAGAGAGATGAGGGTGGTAGATGTTATCTTCCATATTATTAAGCTCTTCTAAGCCTTGCCTCTCAAAAGAATGCATCTTTTCCAATATACCATGGAGGTGCTTAATGGACATGGATAAAACCAAGGATTAGATTATTCAAAACTATTTAAAGCATTTTTTGCTTCACAAAACAATTTATATTTGGAATTTTTTTAAAGAGTTAAAATTCTTCTGAAATGGTCCAGTCATACCTAGGTTACAGTAGATGCCTAAAATAAAAGAGTCAGTTAACAAAATATTTTAAAGCTGGTGCATATTTTGTATTTCTGAGCAAGTGAAATAACAGTTATATCTGAAGGAACCACTAGATGCAGCTGTTCAGATTTTAAGATCTTTAGGTTGTTTAGGATTTTTATACATGTATTTACCTCATTTATCATAAATGGTTCTTAAGCCACTGGGTACTACAGTATAAATAGGGACAACTTGGATTCATACAGGATTTTCTTTTTGTTCTACTGTGTTGTTACTATTTTTCAACATCTTTGAGAAGGATAAAATATGTGTCTTCATAATACAGTAATTGAGAACTTCCTTAAGTTTTTAGAATTAGCTGACATGTAAACATTTCTACATTGGGAGCTGCATGATAGAGAATATTTCTGGGTGAAAGTTATCAGTGCTGAAAGAGGTTGATAATATAAATATGATGTTTACAAATAACCTGTCACCCAATACACATAGGAAATGGCAGGAAAGTATAAATTAGAGGGGGATAGAGAGGGAATATGTGAAGTTGTCAGGTAATCATATAAATCTCAGTAGAGGTTTACACACAAACATTTTTTAAAACTAATGAAAATGTGTCATTTGCAGTTTCACAAAAGATGCATTTTAGAAATGGTAGCTTTTCAACACTCTGTACAATAACATCTGTATAACCTTACACTGTATACTTACTACCAAAGAAGGACAATAAATGCTAGGACAGAAACAACAAAGTAAACAATTGTGGTATAGACTTATCATCCCTTTGAAATCAGTAGTAAAAGTATGGCTTTAATACTTGCTTAACATGTTGATTATACTTCCCCAACTGGAAGACATATGCTCAAAAAAAAGCATTTCTGTGATGCTTTTTTATGAGAAGGATGATGTTAAGGATTCAACTAGATGGTGGTCTGACTTCTCAAAATATTTTATGATTGTGTTGTAAGATGTATCTTACTAAGCAGTAAGTGTTATGTAGGTATTTTTGCATATAAAATTTAACAAACCCTACTAATGAGCAGATATGGGAAAGCATGCTTCTTTTTCCTTCAAGCCTGCTAGGAAATTTAGGAAGATATGGTTCATGTTTATCTGTTCTCTTCACCAGATTTATGTTGGTGATAATGAACTAAACAGCAACCTTCTGCTTGTTTTAAAATTTTGGTGTCTGAGGTTTGGGGAAGTTTTTACCCATAGCTGTAGAATGGGCAGAGAGGAATATAGATGTTAAATAAGTAGAGAAAGAAATTTAAAGAAAACCTGAAGAGCTCTGGAAGCAAAGTTGAGAGACTGGCCACCTTGAATGTTTTGTGAGGCAGGTAGGAGAGAGTTTGGAGGAAGGGACTGTTTACATACATTTAGCTTCCAGGGTGGTCTATCACAGAAGGTTTGTAGGCATTTCTACTCAGAGCATAAGACCTTGCAGCTTCAATATTTTTTCAGAGTCAGAGCTCGAGCTCCACAACTCAAATTTTGAGCTAACTGAAGATTCTTCTATGCAAGAGACATTCTGAATAATTTGAATTTTAAGAGTAGGGTGCACTGTCTCTGCAAGCAAAGACATGGAGTTCAGTAGGAACTTTACTGGGTCTGCCCTACATGCACTAGTTCAGGCAGTCAATTGGTTTTCCTGTAAGAAATAAAAGGTAAAAGTGTAAAATCATAATGTCATATAAAAGAACAAATCTAGGTATTTATTTGAAAAGCATCATGCCTCCTGTGTCTCTCACAATGCCCACTCTCTCAAAGCTTACTTTAAATATTGTAACATAAAGATGACAATGATACAACTTTATTTCTGTCCTGGTTTCAGCTGGGATAGGGTTAATTTTCTTCTTAGTAGCTGGTACAGTGCTGTGTTTTGGATTTTGTGTGAGAAGAATGTTGATAACACACTGATGTTTTAGTTGTTGCTAAGTAGCACTTATCCTAAGTCAAGGAATTTTTCAGTTTCCCATGCTTTGCCAGCGAGGAGGGGCACAAGCAGTTGGGAGGGAGCAGAGCCAGGACAGCTGACCCGAACTAGCCAAAGGGATATTCCATACCATAGGACGTTATGCCCAGTATATAAGCTTGGGGGGAGT
This sequence comes from Haliaeetus albicilla, assembly GCF_947461875.1. NCBI lineage: Eukaryota > Metazoa > Chordata > Aves > Accipitriformes > Accipitridae > Haliaeetus > Haliaeetus albicilla. The sequence continues at coordinate 21,394,925 of NC_091500.1, forward strand.
TGGCTGGAGGGGTGGATCACTGCTCAGGCACTGGTCAGCAGGTAGCGAACAGTTCCATTGTGAATCACTTGTTTTTTTCTTTCTTTTTTTTTTTTAAAATTATTATATTGATTTTCATTACAATTATTTTTATTACTATATTTTATTATTGTTAGTATTACATTTTATTATACTTTAGTTATTAAATCGTTCTTGTCTCAACCCACAAGTTTTGATTTTTTTTCTGATTCTCTTCCCCATCCCACTGGGTGGGGGGGAAGTGAGCGAGTGGCTGCATGTTGCCTAATGGCTGGCTGAGGTTAAACCATGACAATCTCGTTACATCTTGGACTGAAACATAGTCAGAGAGACAACTTTTCACTTCAACTCTAATGTTTATTCTTTAGACAATCATTTCAGAGAGCATTGCAGTGGTAACAAATATAGGACAGAAAGAACAGTGAGGAAAAAAAAATTGTATCCTGTTTTTAGAGACTTAAAAATGCATAATTTTCCTTTCAATAAGGAAATATTTGAGAAATATTTATGAAGGGGCACTTTGAATTAAAAACCTGTGGTGAGAGTGGGGGGAAGGAAAAGGAAGAATGCCTGATAGTTGCTCTACTTTATATTACTTTCTTAGCAGTATTGCTCTCATGGCCTGCTAAATGGTTGCCATACCTAAACACTGCCATCAAATAGTTTGTTTTTTTTCCCCTCTGAAGACAAAATAACCTGAGGACAGAAAAAGGTGCAACATGCAGAGATACAGAAAATGCCAAATACCAGATACCTTACAAAATTCAGTGCAGTTATACCACCATTTGTTTTGATTTGTTTGGCTGCAGAATAAGCAGCATAATGCAAAGTCTGCAAATGAGATATCAACATGGCAACAAACAACATACACTAATGAGCTAGAGTGGATGCATCTTTTCTAATTTATACATCTAAAAGTTAGACAAAGAAGATGTCATGGTTTAACTCCAGATGAAAATTAAGGCCCACAGAGTGGTTTGCTCACTTCCCCCTGGTGGGATGGGGAAGAGAATTGAAAGAGTAAAAGTGAAAAAAACTCATAGGTTGGGATAAAGACAGTTTAATAAGCAAAGCAAAAGCCACGCACACAAACAAAGCAAAATAAGGAATTAATTCACCACTTCCCACGGGCAGGCAGGTGTTCAGCCATCTCCAGGAAAGCAGGGCTCCATCACGCCTAACAGTGACTTTGGAAGACAAACGCCATCACTCTGAACGTCCCCCCTTTCCTTCTTCTTCCCCCAGCTTTATATGCTGAGCATGACGTCCTATGGTGTGGGATATCCCTTGGGTCAGTTGGGGTCAGCTGTCCTGGCTGTGTCCCCTCCCAACTCCTTGTGCCCCCCCAGCCTGCTCGCTGGTGGGGTGGGGGGAGAAGCAGAAAAGGCCTTGGCTCTGTGTGAGCACTGCTCAGCAATAGCTAAAACATCCCTGATTTACCAACACTGTTTCTAGCACAAATCCAAAACATAGCCCCATACCAGCTACTATGAAGAAAATTAACTCTATCCCATCCAAAACCAGCACAGAAGACTTTATAGTCAGTAGAGAAAAATGGGCATCATCATAGGGTGATTCATCTCATCCTAACGTGTCTGGATCATGCAGCATGAATTGTCCGTCAGAGCACAAAGGCATCCAAGGATGCCTAGCTGAGCTTCTGAAGTTTCACTTTTGAATATGTAAGGATAGCTGAGGTTATTTCTATCTATTACACATTCAGCAAGAAAAGGCTATCATACAGCAAAATAGTGTACAGTCAGATAGGTAAATCTCTTCACTTTTTGGAAGAAAAAGAGAGTAATAACTAAAATACTAGGAATTCTCATGGTAGCATGTTAGGACAATAGAATTTTCATTTTGACCCTGCAGGCATAATATATGTCTTCAGTGCACAAGGCAATAATTTTCTTGTTTGTTATCTTATTAAAATGATACTGTATATGCTTTCAGATTTAAATTGTTACAGCTTTGTCTTTGTGAAGGTTCTAGGGTACTTTACACTGGGACTCAAATGAACCATGAATTCTCCTGGGAAGAATCCTCCTCTTACTTCCACAAAACAAAAATTATCTGTATTAACTATTTGTTAAGTGTAGGCTAATGTACGTATTTAAACTCATACTCATGATTTTTTTATAACTTTTAGTAGCTGCTTTTTTAGAGTTTGTCTGTACATGTAATGTTTTCACTCAGTTTCAAGACAGCTTTTTACCACACTGAACTTCTACAGGAGAAGTAGCTAATTGTATTAAGATGCAAAGTCCACAAGCAGACATGAAGCCATTGTGGCTTTGTACAGTACTGGTGAAAAACATGTTCTTATTTCAATGATTGGTGACATAATTCTTTTCAGCTGTACCTACCACTAAATGTACCACAATACTGTCTCACATGTTGTCTAAGAAATGAACTGAGACCATCAATTTAGGACATGAAAAAATGGCTAAAAATGGTTCAGTGCTGACCTAGGGTGATTGAAGCAGTGTCATAAAGTTGAAAATTCCATGTATCCTATTATATATCCCTTGATACATTCAGGTGTCTGCTGTTATTTTAGCAGAGAAATGTATTGCACAAATTCTATTTCAGTCACAAAGACTACACAGCAATGAAAAACGCAGCATCATTAGGGGAATTTGTAACATTGTTAGCAAAGAATTTGGACAGAGTGGCTGAACACATCCAATGGAACCAAAAATGGCTCATATATAAACAAAAACATGGTCAGTGAAGGTACTAGTTGGAACATGTTTTAAGCGACTTATGAGTATTTTTCAATCAAAGCCACATAGTGTGATTGACAATAAAAGAAGGATTAAAAGAAAATATCTCAAACCTATGGAATAACTATAGGATTTAAAAGGAATCAGAAAGGCAGGAACATTTCACAAAGGATAAAGCATCAAACCTAAGAAAACCAGAGACAAGAAACAGAGAAAAAGTCTTTAAAAAATATATTTCAAGGGAGGAAACATCAAAACACTGTCTCTTTGCACCTTGTCAGGAAGTGCTTGATTGAGTTATACACAGTGGGTACATAGGAATTTGTTTTCTAGAGAATAATGCTTTGAGCAGTATGTATTAGAAAAACCGTTTCAACCTTAAACATCACAGCATTACCTTTGTAATTGACATCCATGCTCATTGAGAGCATGTGGAGGAAAGAGAAAAACAACCCTCCAACTCCTTTTTAATTTAAGATGTTCTTGTAGTCTTTGATTATTTTGTAAATTCTCTGAATTGGGATTTGCTGTAGTTTTATGTTAATCTGTCAAATCAAAATGTTTTGTTTACTAAGTATTTTTAATCAAGATATCAGACCAAAATAATTCTTTATTCTAATCTAGGTTTCAAGTCTTTCACTATGATTTTCAGCTGCAGAGACTTTACAGGAAGTTTCTGTATACAGGTTTAATTTGATCGTCTCTAAACAGCATTGATATAAAAACTATTAAACCCTTATTATAACAGTGAATTTACCAGTCAAGAGACTGAGGCATAGACAGCTCAGAGATGGGGTCTATTCCAAAGCTAAGTTTGAATTAATAAAAAAGCTTTGTGTTTATTCTGATGGATTTTGAACCAGACATTTTTCACCCTGCCCCCACCCTAGTAATTCATCACTGGGTGATGAATGGACTGAGAGCAGCCCTGCAGGGAAGGACTTCAGGATACTAGTGGGTGAAAAATTGGTTATGAGCCAGCAATGTGAACTTGCAGCCCAGAAAGCTAATTTTATCCTGGGCTGCAGAAAAAGTGTGACCAGCAGGTTGATGGAGGTGATTCTACTCCACTCCCCTTCTACTCTGTTTCCCCTCTACTCTGCTCTCATGAGACCGCACCTGCAGTACTGCATCCAACTCTGGGGTCCTCAATACAGGAAAGAAAGGGGCCTGTTAGAGCAGGTCCAGAAGAGGGCCAGGAAAATAATCAGAGGGCTGGAACACCTCTTCTGTGTAGAAAGGCTGAGGGAGTTGGGGTGGTTCAGCCTTGAGAAGAGAAGGCTCCAGGGACACCTTATTGTGGCCTTTCAATATATAAAGGGGGCTTATAAGAATGATGGAGAGGGACTTTTTATCAAGGTCTGTAGCAATAGGACAAGAGGCATAGTTTTTAAACTGGAAGAGGGTAGATTTAGATTAGATATAAGGAAGCAATTCTTTAAAATGAGGGTGGTGAGGCACTGGAAGAGGTTGCCCAGAGATGTCGTGGCTGCCCCATTCCTGGCAGTGTTCAAGGCCAGGTTGGATGGGGCTTGGAGCAACCTGGTCTAGCAGAAGGTGTCCCTGCCCATGCTAGGAGGGTTGGAACTAGATGATCTTTAAGGTCCCTTCCAACCCAAACCATTCTACCTCAGCCAATACTTACACCTTCTTTCTTTTAATTACAAAATCTCACTTAGTTCTTTTATAAACTGACGGCAGCTCAATGTCTAGTAGTGAATCTCCATGTACTGTTCTTAAAGTCCAACACAACAGGAAAGGGAGAGCCATTGCTTCAAAATTTCTGATGACCATCTTTTGTAAGGCTGTAATATGATCAGGAAATGGGATTCACATCAGCCAGCTTAGTATAATCTTTGTCTAGATCTATAAAAATTAAAGGAGTAGCTGCCTGTTCTTCTCTTCTTTTTGTCATCTGTTATTAGAATAGACACAGGATGTGCTAGTAGTTTTCTGTAAAACCATATGAGAATTCCCACAGGGAGTATTGCAGTGTGCAAGCTGTATCACCCAAATGTTAAAATAAACATAACAAAACTCTTCCGAAGAGTGCATTTTCCATAATGAATATTGCATTAGACACAATACAAAGAAAAGTAAAACAGAAGGTTTTTTTTTTTTTCTTGTTAGCTTTTTATTCAGAAAGAAAAAACAAACCCAAACAAAAACATTTTATAACCTGACTGGACATTATCCTGTCTCTTTCAGCTGTTTTACAGGGAATACTATGATAAAAGCACTTAATTCACATATTTACTTTATAACAAACATCACTTTACTTGCTTCTTCCATGTTCTATCTGCTCTGTGTAGAGAGTATGTAGTTTACAGCTGGGACCATCCACCACTTTAGATCTTTATAATACTTAATAGTAAAAGGAATCATGTAATGATTGCTGTTGCCTTGTGAGCTGAGTTTCATAGCAGACCTTTATTCAGCTACTGGGCTGAAGTCCTCAAGTGAGATAGGCAAAGATAAGCACTGCATTGCTTAAGCATGACAAGCCTGACATTTCGGTGCATGTCTGGAAGCAAAATGGTAACATGTCCATTTATTTTGAAAAAGTGGGGGCACTTAGAGCTTATAGGAGTCTCCAGAGATAATGACGTCTGAATGGAAGCAGTAGGACTGCAACTTTGGATACTTTACTTGAATTCCATTGGCTCCATTTAATTGAATTAACCTCCAATTTATGTTTCTTAACTTCTTTGTGTCCCTCACTAGTAAGGCTTGAAACATAGTAATCCTGTAGTGTCTTCATTTAACAAGATGAAGATCGAACCTTTGTGTCAACCTGGAAGTGCTACTCAAAAAAGGCATTAATCATCTTCAGAGAGCTGCTGTGAAGAAAATTTTCACATGGATTTACTCCTCTAATTAAGCCACCTATCTGAGACACCTCAGTTAGGGGAACATCTTTAGGTAGTCCCCCTCTGTAGTCAGTGAAGAGAGATAGGCAACACAACTGGGTAATTCACATCAATCAAATCAATGGTTTGAAACAGGGCCTTCTCTCTGAGAACACTATTAATCAGAAAGGAACGTATTTTTCGTTAAAATCAACTGTATAATGGACTAGCTTCCCTATCAGTAAATCGAATACCTTCATAAGTGCTTTATTACCTCAAGAATAAAAGGTATAGCAAGAAAAATCATTACTTTACAATACATGCCAGCAAACAATCTCTTGCTGTGTATTAAGTACATTTAAGTACAGAGCTGATAACAGATTCTGAGATCAACTGAATGAAAATAACTTTTACTTCAAATCCTAATCCTGCTATGTAAATTTAAAAGAATTCTTACAACTCATCACTATGTGAAAGACTTTGGGTCAGGTATATTTGAAATATCAACAGAAGTGTACACTCAAAATATAAAATCTATTTAGCCTTCTGTTAAAAAAAAAAAGGATTTATAGGACAGACTTCTGAGATTCAGCTTGTATTCTTGCTATCACTTGAATTCACAAAGATAAAGTAATGTCATATGGTGACCTGTGTCATCAGATTGACTAGAATGACTAGCAACAGCTGAAAAAGCTCTTTGGTTTTGAAATATAGTAAAGTAGTGACAAATGCTTGAAGCCTCTAAATCTACTGGAATTTGTCAGACCATTTTTTCACATTTTGAAAATAAGGGGCCATATCTGCTTATGTATCTAAGAATTAAGGCAAAGTTCTGGAGAACATTTTTTCCCTGTTTAATTTGTTCAGAAGTGATACTACTATTTCTCATGGATCTTCCTGGAAATCTTGAATAATTCCTTTTATTTTCCTCATGCTATTCCCCCTGTTGTCACCCTCCTGTTTGGGGCAAAAGAACCAGCAAAGTAGCCTAAGGTTCTTTGGCCGAAAAAATGTGGGGTAGTTTTGGGGTTTTTTTTAGCATTTGAGAAGGTGATCATATCCAACTAACAGAATCTAAGATAATTCCAGACAAAGCAGAACTTTAAACTAGATGTTGTGCTACAAAGAGGTGTTTTAAACTATTGGCACAGGCTTACAGGCACAGTCACATGTTCCCCTATCTTGGCTCATGTTTTTCCTTCTGTTTAGTTTCTAACTTGTTTCTATGAAAATAAGCATAAAAATGATGTACACCAGATCTTTCCTCCTGTTCAGTGCTTTTCAACTGTGTAATCCATACAGAAAAGACTCATGGTACAGAAAGCATAAACTTGCCTGTGATACGGAATGAGAAACTACATTTGAAAACATGGATGTTGTCATTCATTATGGACTACCTTCAGATAAACAGCCATCTTTGCAGAAATACTGGGATAATTAAAGTTAAAATTTATTTTTAATGCATTCTGTGAGGTTCTTTTGTTAGAAACAATTTCCAGTACCTCAATTAATATTTTGCTATATATTTTTTTTGGTCTTTAATTATGGACTTTTTTATGGCATATGTAAAGCAAAAGCATAGACTCCAAAGACAGCATTCAGCTGGTCCTTGGGCATCTGTTAAAGAACATATCCTGCCACACAGGTGTTTACTACCCATGAAAAGTTATAATGAGCATAGATACATTGTGATCTGATAAAATTCAGATGTATATAAAAAAAATCAATGGGCATATTTAATCTAGCATAAAAGACTGATAATGAAAAAGTACTAAATAGAACCATAGGTTAATACAAGAACATAATTTTGACAAGAAATGTGCTTTCAATGTTATTTACACTAATATGAATGATCACATCATTGGAGTTACACTGTCGCAAAATAGGCATCCATAAGATTGAAATATGAAATCAAAACTGTATGGCACAATCTCTTTAAATTTACAATGTGGTATCTCATTAGCCTCTACCCTTTTCCTTCTCTGTCTGCTTTCCACATTTCTACAGCTTTGGATTGGCTACAGGACACAGGAAGATTTTTTTTTTATATCTTTGTTGTCTGGTATTTCACTAGGAATTTTTGTGAAGATAAAAAGTCACTCTACAATTGATTGCATACCTACAAATTATACCTGAAAAAATTAATTGTAAACAGTGTAATGAAAACTCAGCATTGATTAATGAAGGAATATTAAAAAATCTACTCTGTGCCAGATTGAAAGGTAGTATTTGGTGTGTGGGAAACGTTATGTTAGATGTAATTTCATTTAATATCTCTACATCTCTACATAAAACAGAGTAAATGGTATGCTGAGAAAATATCTTTTGTGGATTCACAGGGCCAGATTCTCATGCACGGACACATAGCACAGCTTCATTGCAGGTTGTGTCTCTATGTCCATTAACACAAATTTAGAAGATAGTTCTTGTATTTTTCTGGTGGCAACCTCCAGTCCAACTCAGACTACAGAATATAACCATTAATTTACTGCACAATTTGGCAGCTTTCAGCTGAGCTAATGATTCTCTTTCCAGAGCATCCAGGTAATGCTGAAGTAGGAGGAAAGTAAAAGCAGAAAAATCAAAGAGCCGGAATATGAACAGAGGGATGGAAATAATTATGTAATAGTAAGATAAGAATGACTGGAAATAGAGGATAGTTCAACATTTTTGAATCAATAGTTTCACGTCAAACCTTACCTACAAATCCAAGTTACCTGACTTACTGCAGTTCTAAATATTATAGTCCTTGCAAGTTCTCAAGTCAGTGTTTTCGCTTCATGCTTTTTCTTCTGCAGGTTTTGATGAAACAAAGGTACATCATTTTAGCTGAAAGACAGCGGTAGCTTTCCTTCTTCTTAGGTAATACCAAAATTGCCACAAACAACAAAAGGATAGCATTTCTATCAATCAATCTTCCTTTTAAGATATCTAGAAATTAATAGTCTTTTCCAGTGGAAGACTGTTCTAGGTCAGACAGTTTGTCAAAGGTTTGACTCAAGGTATTTTGGAAACTGCACCTAGGAACCTGGGATAAACAGACTGTTAGTAGGCAAATAGGTCTGGATTAGATTTTCTGCTTCCTGTGACAAATTGTTGCTGGGAAAGCAAGCCCTGCAGGGATCTTCCTCTGTGGAAGCCTGAGAAAAAGATGAGGACCTAAAGGGGTTGGGAATGAATTATCTTAGGTTTTATCTTGAAGGAAAGAGAGGTGAAAGGCAGAAGCAAGTTGCAAAAGTCCTTGTAAATATGAGATAAGATGAGTCTGGTTAGGAGTAACAGAAGAGGCTGGGAGAGGAAGACTCTGAGACAGGAGCAGTGAAGAAATCTGATACATGGGACATAGTACTATTGGAAGGACCTGCAATGAGCCAATTAAAATTGCTGGTTTTCTAGATTAACTTGTACACTCCAAACTGGAATAAAAACCTGAACAAAGAGCGGATAAAATGGGAATCTTGGATCACTGGCAATGAACTGGAAAGGCCTGAATGTCTATGTGTTTTGCTCTGTGCATTGCAGGAGAATTTATAGAATCTAACAGGGGAAAACTATTTTAGATGGCTTTAATTATATTATAGTTTTCATTAAAGCAGAAAGTAAACAAGCTCTTGAAAGACATAATTAACAAGGAGTTCCGTTACTTGTATAATAGAAATAGATGCAGGATAGGCTCCTTTAATATCAGTGGAGACAGCTGCTGGAAGCATTACTGACATTCATAACACACAGAGAATGAAATGTAAGCCTCTGGAAATGACATCTTCCTGCTGACAACAGAAGACAACTAGACTGCTGATTGAGATGCAATCAATAAACGAATGTTACTTGAGATGAATCTCATCATTAAGATGATGTTTATGAAGTTAACACAAAACATTTTAAGATGCTTGCCAGATTAGACTCTGAAAACTATGTATTTGGTTACTGCTATGTATCTATTAATACTGAAACAATAAAAATGTAATACCTAACCAGGTGAGTAAGGTATTCCAGCATACTAGGCACGCTGCATGACTATATAGATAGGTCACAAAACAAAAGGAAACTGTCAGCTTCCAGAAAAATATTTTTTTTTAAAATGGCTGCTGTCCCTAAATCAAGTGTCTGCCATTCACCATTTCCCTGACAAAGCAAAGGAATTAGCAGTAGGAGTAAGAAGCTAGAGGTTCTGCAGTGCTAGAATGCTTATGTGATTTTAGCAATAAGAAGTGTTAAAGCTTGAAACTCATTTCTTCCTGATGCACAGTCACAATGTTCTCTATGTCTGAACTTAAAAAGAAAAAAAAAGGGAATAATTACTTTCTCTATCTTTTTTCTAATGATTCAGCTTGGGACTTGAAGGGGAGATGGGGAATGCTCACCTTGCCTGCTCACATTTCAGTCATGACACTATGGAAGAAACTCTAGCTATGCAGTAACTCTGCCTAGGTACTATTTAGTTTGAGACTCTTGCAAGTAAGGCAAAAAAGGTTGGGTTACCTCAGCTTTAGGAAAGGAAATATAAAGAGAGTAACACCCATGAGGATGCTGGCATTCATTATTTTGAGCTTACCATCAAAGTCTTACCTCCCTCAGAGGAAATTATCTGAGACACGCTCATTTAACTAAATTAAACTGCTGTGCCAGCTCAGTGGGCGTTCACGGCCTGGACAGACTAAAAAAGTTGAGCAATGCTTGATGAAGATACTGACGTCTTGCAGAGTCAACTGTACTAATAACTACTTGGTTACAACATTTTGTCCTATGCTAATCAAGCACCAAATCTCTCCACTGTTCTACAGTAAACAGCTTGAGAATTTGAGGGATTCATAAATGCTGCTTTTTAATTGAAAACTCTTGACAGAAGTAAATTAATTATATACATTAAAACAAATAAAATTATGCTAAATTATGTCTTCAAGATAAAGAAATAGTCACAGCTGAAATGTGCTTTATGAAGTTGCTATTTCTCCTATTTTCTGGAATAAAACTGGATATGCGGCTTTAGGATTTTTTCTTCTGATATATGATTTAGAAAAATAGAAGAACAAACCAACACATTTTCTCATTCTTTTTATATTTAGTGATTTTTGAATGAGCTTTCCTCATAAAGCAACATAAAAGATAAACCCATGCACCTGCTATATTCTCTAAAAATTCATTTTATTTCAACATTTCAAAAGATCTGCAGATTCATACTAAGACTGGAAATTAGCGTGCCTTTTTTTTTTCCTTTAGCTGTGTTCTAATACATTAATCCTGGTAACAGGAAAAAAACAGACTTACCTGTTCAATCTAGAAAGGATTCAGTGAAGCATCTTATGACCCGCAAAGCTCCAAACGAAAACGGTGAAAATAATACCTGTATTATTTTAATTTTAAGCTTAAACAGACAGCTGTCAGTTGCAAATAACCTATTTTATCAAAACTTGCTTACATGTATATTGGGAGCAGATATCAAAACTCCACTGAATTATTCGTTAAATACTATTAAATTGTGTGTGGAACAGAGATCAGTGAATTCACTGCTATGATATGTGTTTTAATTAGTTACAAAACAAACTTGTGCCTTATACTTGCGTATTTCCAGTTTTATGGGATGGTATAAATGTTACGCTTACTTGGAGACATCATAATGACAACACCAAATCATATGTCTTATGCTAACTCATAAACACTCTGGTCCTAGAAATGGTCTTTTAGTACCTGACCAACATTGAAATGATTTCAAGTAAAAATGACCTTAAGAATTTATTTTCTGTAGTTTTCTTTTTATTTGAGAATATCAGTGAGTATTAAGGTAAACCAGAGGATATTAATAGGGAATGACTGTCTTTATTACCGCTAAGGCTCCCTAAATTACAGAGGAAACAGCTAGTGACAGCAGGACATTTAAAAAAAATTTAAAGATGCTCCATTAACCATTAACATGCTATATGAACAAATAGAATTGCAGTGTATCCTAATGGTTTATATGCATTCCTGGGGATTTCTTGCTGTGTCTTTCTTCAGTATAAAAAGGGTAAAGAAATAGGGACATTTTGAATGAAGGACAGAGGAAATATTGTTGATTAGAAGTTGGGGGGTCTTTCTCTCCCATGGCATTTTATTTTATCAGTCCTCACAGTCCAGATTTCACACTGCTGTGGAAAAACATAGTCCCAGTGAAATTATATCTTCTCACATGAGTGGAAAATTTTCTATAGGTATAACTCTGAGGGTAATCAGTGGCTAAATAGTTCCTAGACTGGGTGTTGAAATCATAAGATTTTTGAGTGTTGACACTGAAAATGAATTAAAGGAGCCAGAGGTTGTCATAAATTTCCCCTGCTGCCAAACTCAATGTAAAAAGACAAAAGTAGGTGATATGAAGCTTTCTGGCCAGGAAAATTGTTATCAGCCCTTTGAGGACAGCTTTATTTTTCCCTTGTGTCTGAAGGCTCAGACATCAGGAAGAATAATGGCAATGCTACCACTGAAGTCACTGATTAAATGGAAAAAATACATGTGTTAACAGTTTTACAAATATTGAGGATTTGACTCCATGTGGGTTGGTTTTTTTGTTTGGTTGGTTTTGGGGATTTTTTTAATGCTGATGATTGTGCTACAGAAATCTTTCAACAGAGATCTTTACTTTTCTAGAGGTGCCAAGTTGACCTTGCTTATTCTTCTTCCTACCACAAAGTTAATTTTGAGGCTGGTTTAGATCATGCTGTTGTTATAAAATTTTTTACTTGACATTTTCAAATTATATTACAGAATGTAATGCCAATGTCATTAAGTATCTATATATAATAACTAAGGGTGAAAAAAAAATGAATTACCACAGAGAACTACATGCTGACCTCCTGACTGGGAGGTCTGCACTGAAGATCATCTTAATTACAGAAGCAAACCCAATTTAAGTAAAATTCTCTATGCCTTACTATAAACCAATAGATAAACATAGGGTGTGTACTCACAAACATGCACATATGTGCACACACACACCTATCTAGCTATCTATGCAACATATGAAGTGCATATATTTAATTATGTTGTAAGAGAGGCAGTTTCACAAACTTGTAAACAATTATGAATACAATTAAGTAAAAAAAAAGCACAAACAATAATGTGCATGTTGATTCTGGAACATTGCCTTTTTTTGGGGGATTCATGATTGCAGAAATCTTTTGACTACTTGGAAAGATTTTGGAGAAAAGCTACGTACCTGCTGAAAATATAGAAAAACAGGCTCTACAGTGAATTATTCTAGGAGCCCTGTTCATTAAATTTATCAAAGAGTTGTTTATACATGTTGATAAGAAATGGAAGAAGGAAAGTTATAATGAGAGCCAATCACTCGAAAAAGAAACTAGAAAAATTACAATGAGCAATAAGGAAGAATAAGAACTGCTTTCCATAGCAATTAGGATAATTAGTCATGAAAAAACTACCATGAGTGTTAGTGGCATCACCTTCAGTGAAAATTTTTAGCCTCTGTTTGGAAATTTTTCTGATGTATATGTTGAACTCGAATTGGGAAATAATCCAAGAAATTAACTATAAGAAATTTTACAGAAGAAATCAGTCTAGAAAGATCACAACTGCCCTTGCTGTCTTTATTATCTGTGAAGCTATTAAAATAATTAAGGTACATATATCTGTTAATTGTTTTTTTTTTTAAATTGTTTGAGGCTCAATGCACACACAGCTAAGTGTCCTTAAAAGTCACTTTCAAAAGAACAAATTGCAGTAAGATTTCTATTGTATTAGGTACTATTGTTCACTCTCTCTTTAGAACACATATAATGATAACTTTTACAAGGTTACCATTATTTTCATCACATATCCTGTAGGATAGGATACTGGTTTCAATAAGTGAGTACGCTGATCCAGAATGGCAAATCCAATGTTCCTAGATTCTTTCACTTGTTTATTTTATTAAAGTGGTAACTAAACTGCCATGTAAAAAGAAACTCAACAAATGTCCTCAGTGCAGAGATGAAATTCTTTGATGCAACTTTAAATAGGATCAATGGTGCAGCACCGTGCAGGTAACATCAAAGGAGATTTACAATAAAAGCACTAGATCAGTTTTATTTACTTCTTCATTTTTTCATGTTCACACAGACAAATTTGTCATCAGTTCTCCTTTGTGGAAGAGTAGAAGAGCTACTTATGATAAGAAAAAAGAGCTTGACTCAACATTTCCTCCTTTTTTTCTTAAAAGATTACAGTATAGCCTGGAGTAGCATTATAATGAGGCATGTTACTGTTAAGGGAATAATGTCTCAACTCCTACCTGTAAGTCTCAGGAGGGCAAAAAATATTTCTCATGGCTGCTACTTATAAGGTGCAGTTCCAGAAGAAATTCCTGTATGTCCCATGCCAAAACTACATATTTAGGCTGTAAACTAGAAAACTCAATTTGCTTTGCTAATACATTTGATGTTCCTATTCATCTTCTCAGGTTTTTTTCTCTGGCATTGACCAGACACCACCTCATAATTTTTTTTTCTCCACACGAGCATAAATCATGAAAAAAACCAATAATGGAAATAGAGCAGGCTGGGGGTCATGAATAACAGTTTTTTATGGACCTTTGCCATTAAGTCTTGAAACAAATGGTGTAAGGACTGATAAATTCTGGTATTGGATCACTGTAACCATTCCCAGAGTTTGTACTTTTAAAAGGCTCACAAAACCCCCCCCCAAACAGTCAAAGGAGAGAGAACTCAAAAGGGAGATCAAAAGGCTTCAATTCATTCAGATTATCAGGATGAAAAAGTGATTTGATTACAGAATGAAAGTTATTTCACAAAGAAGAAATATCAAATACTATAAGGGCAATAATTTATTGATAAAAGCTGTAAAGAATATGGAAGACAGACAAATTAAAATAAAAAATAAGATGTTTATTTCAGTGGTAATGAACCACTGAAACAAAGTACCAAGGGGAATAAAGGATTCTTTTCAGGCCGATGCTGCAACTCAAAGTTTCAGGATTTTTGGAGAATACTTGGAGTTAATGGTTTTTGAAGCTAGAAGATGCCCATAGGGTCACCTATCTTGACCTTGTGCATAGTATGGAGTGCCTTCCACTAATCTCTCTTTAGAATGGATCACAGTTTTACCTAAAAAAAAAAAAAAAAAATTTAAAATCTATCTTATTCAGATTTCTAATGATGCAGTGTAACTATGGTAAATTTTTCTGATGGGTTCTCTCTTCACAGCTGATTCCCAAAATAGTGCTGTTTTATTGTAACTGTTTGGATTTATAGATATCTGTATGCTGGATAGGGTGGTGGGGCTGCTATTGAGATAAATTGCTGGCAAACATTTAGATTTCTTACATAGCACTAGATGCCTGATTTCAGTAGATGAATCATCACCCAAACAATACAAAAGATGTTTATTTAGAAAAAATCCTACTCGTTTGTCCCCATCAATAAACCAAAGACATACTTTTTGTAAGGGAAGAGAATACTATTTAAGTACCAAGCCATAAAAATCCTAGAGGAAAAGAGAAAACTCCTAAAAGTGCTTTTGTAATCTGGAAAAAAAAAGAACCTTAGGTGGCTGCAGTTCTCCCCTTTAACTGGCATAAGAGACAATGTATGTCATTTTATCAGCCTCTAGTAACTACCATTAGATGAACATATTCCAGTTAAGATATTAACAAGAATGGTAAAAGATCATGTGAAAAGTCTTCTATATGGAGGAAGGTTTAGGCAACACAGCTCATCACCAAAGGATCACCATTCTGAGTGAGACTGGCAGAGGTGTAGGATGGAAAGGCATCATACTGAGGAAGTGTCTTAAAAGCTACTATGCTGACAAGTTTGTCTGTGGCTGGAGGTTTTTCTCCCTCTCCTGCCACTTACTGCAGGAATGATCATTTGAGTATTATGAGTGTGTTTATGTTAAAAATCTGCTAAATGACTCAGAATAAGCTCTATTCTGAATGACTGCAGGTTAGGACTGCTACTTGGAGGGGAATATTCATGAGAGTGATTGAAGGAAAAAATAGCTGTGAAGCTTTTCTTAAGAATCGAATTTCTCGTTTTAAATATAGTTAATGTTTTGAAGGTATTTTAAAATGAGTTTTTATTCCATTTTAAGTTGTATGGATTGGGTTCTTTGTCTACCGTAGCCTCTCACATTCTCAGATTTTTACAACAGCTGCCAAAATGCTCAATTGACAATGATAATTTACAATTTTCAATTCAAAACCTTTTCAGTGATTTTACCCATGATTGATTCCAACTACCGGAAAGTGGCACATTTAGCACACCAAAAACATGCACTGTTTTCTTTCCTACTATCAGAGCAAACATAAAGAGATCATCCTTTGTTGTTCCTAAGCTATCACTAATTTTAGTGCTCTGATCAAATTTTCCTTGTCTGTAAGAGAGGGTTTGATACAAACTCTTTGCTTGTTGGCTGTTAACTTTTTCTGCACTTGAAAACTGACTGCTATGTTACTTCGATATTGTAAGGCTGTTTGAGTACCTGCAGCATGTGAATTGAAGCCTATGCCATTCAGGTTGAAGTCCCAAAACAAACATAAGCAGTTCTTTTCCCCCATACATCATAGATAAAGGTTTGAGAAACCGACATCCTGTTCTTTAGTGTGATATTTGGTGGTTTGTAGCAGACTAATATCTACTATCCTATACTTCATATGTTAGAACACACAAATATTCAAGATGATTCCTTCTGAGCTATTAGTGATTTGGAAACAGATAATGCCATATTTAACGCAGAATGACTTTCCCAATCAGTTCCTTTTAAAGGGTTCATACCTATTGATTTTTAACACCAAGTCACACAGATCATGTCTCCAATTTCTAATACTACCCAATACATCATATCTGTGCTCCTAAGTGAGAAATTCCAGTGCATCTTATCTTTTATCTAGGATCATGTTTTCTAGTGAATAAGCATTTAAATGTTTTTTTGTAATTTTATGCCCTTTGATGCCTCTCAACTAATTTTGTTCCCAACACCTTGAATCTGTGATAAGCATATGTTCATTTATTTAACAAAAAACAAGTAATGCTTTGATCAAAGACAAGTTACTGGCTTCATTAAAGGGGAAACAGATGAAATTTAATAGTTTCTGATGCACGTGTAGCATCTAATGATCTCTTTCTACCATGACCTCTGTAACTGACTAGAGTAATAGCTACCCATTTTCTTCACAGAAAATTAAACCAATTTACCTTTCACTGAGCCCCTCACTGTAGTTTATTTCTGTGGCTCAAGCAAATTTTGCTTGGTGTGTAAATTAGTTTTAGTGGAAACAGTTTGCTAAAATCTCCTGTGAGATTTTTGTGTTGTTTTAACCTTTTAAATTTTACTCTGTGCCCTGCCTTGCAGTCCTCACTGAGAACTCCTGCTAGCGTGATGTGGGTACACAGAGATTTTTGGAGTCCCATCTTTCATGAGGAACATCATTGTTAAGAGAGAAAGATCAGAAATTCTGAGATGAAGACAGAGCTACAGCCAACCATCTGACCATGTGGATGAAGGATCCAGAAATCACAAGATAGCGATGAGGGGTCTCCTGCCTCTATTTCTATAAAACCTAAACCAGGAAAAGTTGCTTTATGACTTTCAGGTATAATCTTCCATAGCAACTACTTTATAAAAACTCTTACTCAGAAAGTTACAAATATATGAATTATAAAATTAATTCCTAGCTCCTAGCAATTTAGAATGATACAGAAACTTAAGCTATAATGTTTATGATGAAATAAACCATTGGCAATACATACTCCCAAACCACTAACCCTCGCAAACATTTTTCTGAAAGCCTCCATGATTTGTTTCAGAACCTAATAAATAGGGGAGATTAGTGAATTTCATCTTAGTGTTTATTTACTGTGAACACTAAGTGCTATTAATATATATCATCAATTCAAAAATTCAATCCTTTGAGCAAACAAGCTACTTTGAACTTCAGCATTTTTTTGTGTTGACAGCACTGACCTTTATCAAACAAAGCAACTTCATTAAAATTAATATTAAATATTTGGGATGTTACGCTCACAGCAAAGAGAGCCTGACTTACCGAGGACAAAGCACTTTTGATTTCAGGTCTTTGTTGGCAGCGATCATTTTGCACTGTTGATAAATTAAATGTAAGGTCTGAGCGAGCAGAGGTGCCTGCACACTGGAGCAGGGAAGGCACGTAGCTCTTCCCAGCACTGGTGACCCACCACTGGGTCAGGGAAGAGAGCCAACCACCTGTGGCAAGGTCTGCATCCCGTCCTTCACAGCAGCAGTCAGGAACGCGTGCGGCATCGTGTTGCCTGGATCTTTCCCATGGCAGTAAAATGAGTGTGTCACTCACCAACCTGTCTCCGTTGCTGTGCTTGCCCCAGGTTGACCTGGGGATCATCCTCCTGCTGCGCTTGTAGCTGTGTGTGTGCTGTACACCAGACCTCCTAGCTCAAGCGTGGAGCCAGGTGTACAGAGCCTATGGCTTCTCATCATTTCTTACGAAATACTCTTTTGTCACTCACCCCTTGCCCTACTTGCCTACTCCACACAGGGACCATGGAGTCTCTGGTGAGGGCCTGAAGAGAAGAGGGGTAGAAGCTAACAGGCAATGTTCAGGCTCATCTCAAGAAACTGCCTGCTGGGATGGTCAGAGTCACAAACCAGAGCAGAGGACAGATGAACTGCTAAAGTATTGCCTACTGAGGTCATGCCTGCCATGTTTTGATGGGTCTGACTATACATGAGAGTAGGGTGTCTGGAATCACCTTGAAATTATCCACACCCACTACAGACACAATAGTGATCACTGCAGGGCACAGAACCATAGATCTGCAATGATTAACTGAGTGTGTGTGTGTGTGTATACGTGTCTGCACAGGCAGGAAGATAATTTCACGGGCCAAAAGGTCGTCTCCACAGCCCTTTCCCCAGGCCAGAGTGAGTTCTGCAGGAACACAAATATGTGTTTGGGAATAAGTCATTTAGTGAGTTTCACCCAGGAAATGTGAATTCCTCCAGTGATGCTGTTATTTGTTAGCACTTTCTATCTTTGCCTGCAGAGCTCTGGGCTTTGGGTATGAGAAGGGGAACTGAAATTTTCTGCAAGCACTTAGCACCGGGGGAGCTAGGAAGTACGAAAGGGCAGAAAAGGTGAAAGATACACAGTAGATTGCTATCTGCAAAATTTTAACACACTGGCTATAAAATGACTCATGAGAGTGCAACATAAGCTGAAAATATTCTTGCTCAGGTCCAAAATTGTAGATAATTTTAACATCCATGCAGTATTATATGCTGACCAAATATTCCCAGAGGGCCAGAGTTCAAGCATTAATCTAAGGCCTAAGTGAACTAGAGATTTTTCTTTGTGGATGGAAAACATTTAGGATACTTTCTGGAGTTCAGGACCATAGACTCTGTAGGTATAGTCAAAAGTCCATTAAGACTGATTGCACACAAAGTGCTCTTTGGATTATACCCTAAGGCAGAACTACTCAGAAGGCAGCAAGGAAGCTGTACAGGGGTCATGTTCTTTGGATCTTAAAGTTAAACAAAGTATCATTGTGTGTCCACAGAAATAAGAAAACAAAAATGCAGATTACTACTCCTTAGCATCCTTAAAGTCTGCACTACAATGGGTTGCTTTTCTATAAGCACAAATGTCCACTGATGTAATTAATAATAATAATAAAAAAGATAGTTCAACAAAATATATAAACTGGAATCCTTATGCTAGTCCTTTCTCCTGCTTAGCAAGCACCTTTGCTTTCTGATCCACTAATCTCAGGTTGACTACTTAAAATGCTGAAGATATTAAAGGCAACACCTTGTGGATTTTTCCCTCACATGAGCATATATCTGATTGGGTTCTCAGGGCTTGGATTTATTGGCTGCACTTGTAACAGGAAATTAAATGTATCAAGATCTGTCCTCTGGACTCAAGCCTGGGACAGAATGGTCTGCATCTGCTCTTAGCTTCCAAGGTGAAATGACCATGTCTAAACTACCTGTTTGGAAGTTTCCTGGATCTAACTTCCTGGGGAATTGTTTGCTGCCATGTAAAACCAAGCCAGGCATGCCTAACAATTTAATAGTAGAGATGACTGCTTGCTAGTGCTTGTTCTCTAATGTTGAATATAGGGGTAGAGGTGTGCCATTCAAGTCAGCTAACAGTCCAGGCTTTGTTGCCTCATTTTGAAGGAGATATGGAGATTTGGCTGAGGCTGGGCCATCATGGACATGGAAGAGGACATCGTGAGGGCTGAGTTTGTGCTGGGTGGATGATCTTTTCAGACTGTGCAGCCTGTTACTAATGTATTAGTGGACTTGAGTATCAATGTCTGGCTGTTTCTGTTGTACTTCCAAATTTGCCTCAGAAACAATTAAAAATTCATTTATATCTGGTGCTTATTATAGTTTTCCTTTTTTTGGTTTTGTCTTCATGTAAGTCATGAGCTCTCAGATCAGGACTCCCCTTCTTGAATATATGAAGAGGCATCTAGCAGGCCAAGGTCCAGCTTCCTTTCAGGTTACTCAAGAAATCTTGGCTGCTGGATGGAGAAGCAAATGCCTACTTAGACCTCTTCTCCTTTTTTGTCTGAACATTCATCAGTTCTTTTTTATTTCTTTAAATAAGTATAGAAAGCTTCAAAACCACCTCCATTTCTAAACTGAAGAGTAATAGGTAATGAATGGCTTTCCCCACAAATTTTAGTTGTGCTAAGGGCTGAAGCAGAGTATTACCAGGAGGAAAACTAAGGAAGTAAATGAACAAATTTGTTTGAGCAGTGTAAAAAATGGTTTATGAATATGATTATCCTTATCTTTGGGATTAAAGTGTCAGCATTTATTTTTCTTAATGTACAAATAATTCTAAGCAGGAATTTTTTTACTGTAATTTTCTATTCACATTCCTCCACTTCTGGGAGAACAGGAGAAAGATTATTTTAAAAATAATTAAAATTTCTGAGCTGGCCAGAAGACCTTAATCAAGAAACTCACTCCTCCTCCCCCCTTAACATCAGAGAGATTAATTTTTAATAGCTAAATATGTCACCACTGTTAAATGTTCAGTTCTGCCTTCCAGTACTGATTTACATACAGATGATGCAGAAAACACTATGACAGAAAATGTTCTGACAGAATAAAGATGTCTGAGTAAAAGAACATCTTTAATTTTAAAAATGGGTATCATATCAACTTTATATGCAGACTGATAAAGGCATAGAACACAAAAAGCATAAATGTTAGGTGTCTATCTTGAAGACATCTACAACTGAAGTAGTGATCTGAGAAGAACTTGCAGGACTGCTGGGTTGTGAGTCATCTTTTTTGTTTTGGGGTGGGTTTTTTTGACATCTAGATTATGTTTTCCTATGCTCACTATAAAGGAACCTAGATCACTAACTCAAGTGGAGATGTGTGTCTGATGACTGTCTGCCTGTTACTGAATCCCAGAACAAAGTCCATTTTCTCTCTTTCTGACATTGTTCAAATTGTCTGTTTTCATGTCTTTGAATATATTTCCTGTGAAAGCAACAGATAATATTATGTTAATGTTATCTGTTAATGCTATATAGGACCATTAAAGAATGGTCCTAGCTCATTTAGTAGCATGGAAACTAGAAAAGAAAGCATTATTAAAATGAGAAGACTCAAAGCAGCAAACCTGACTTTTCCTTTTCACTTTTCCTTTTCACTTTTTACTTTGCAGCCGTAATATTCCTTTTTTTTAATTTTCAAATTATTGAAATATAAGAACAAGTAAATATTTTTTCACTGAATGTAGTAGAGTAGCTTTACCTATTGCAAAAATAATACTATTCCCTGACATAAGAAGTGTTCTTTCATAATAGAAAGGGGTCCTCAATACTCTGCATCTACTCTAGCATTTTGGTTCTGAGGATTACTCTCTTTTTGAAGGGAAAGCACAGAAGCCTCCATTCCCTGTTCATTGGTTTGGTTCACACATCAACTGATGCACACAAAGTAGTCTCAACCCACATGTATGGCAGGGATATTCCTCCCAGGAGACGCCATTATATCTAGTCTGAAATAAAACACATGGAGCACATAGGGCTTGAGCTGCAGAGGATACAATATACTTGTACACACCTATTTCACTGAATTACTTCCCAGTGTGGGTATTTCTGGTTCTTTCATACATAACTTAAAACTTATTGGGGGTAAGGGGGTGGGGGAGTGGATGTTGGTTTTCTTTTGTTTTGTTTTTTAAAGTAAGGAGTACAACTGTAGGGATAGATTTTGCAAAATTATTCCCGTGAGTTACCATAGTAATAAACTATGTTACAAAACCAGAAGATTTTTTAGCAGTTTGTGTCTTGGGAAGACAAAATATTATCCTTTTGCAAATGTTGCTGGAAGTCTGACTGATATGTTGAAACAATTTATAGTCATAAAATCAATATGCTTGTTATAGTTTTACAGCTTTGGAATAGTACACTGGTTTAAACTTTGGTCTTAAAAGTTTCGATTTACTCAATAATTAAGATGAAACAGTATTTTGAGTACCATATGCATGTATAGAACTGTATAAATTAGCTGCTTTATTACACCGCTAATGCAACTGGCAGCATATTTGCCAGTTACATAAATATAGAGAAGGCAATCAGTTCATATAGCCAAGGAGTTTTAAGGGTGCATCTACCTTCATAGTTGCATTTCTTTCTAGATGTTCTGAAAGATGAAAGATTTCTTGTTATAGAAGAAATTATTAATACAAACTTATGCAATTACTAATATGCTACACTGTATATCTACTTATAACATCTACATCATAGCAAATGTTCTCTTTTTATTGAAAAAATGTGATTCTACCACTCATCCATTAACAATAACTTTTGCTTCTCTTGTCTTAGTTCTGGCATTGTTAATATCTGGAATGACAGAGCTCTTCTCTCAGGGAAATTAAAACTTGGAACAAAATTACTAATTCAGACATGCACAGGTCTTTTCTATACTAGGCAACATCAAGTAGCAGCATTCAGCAGATGCCGTGAAGTTTCTTCAGACAATGTCATTCACCTTGGCTGAGAGCAGTTTCAGATGACTTTGTGGCAAGAGTGGCTGCTCAATACCAAAGAAAACTTAGTTCCTTTTTGTTTTGGCTGGGATAGAATTAATATTCTTACTAGTAGCTGGTATAGAGCTATGTTTTGGATTCAGTATGAGAAGAATGTTGATAACACACTGATGTTTTCAGTTGTTGCTAAGTAGTGTTTAAACTAAGTCAAGGATTTCTCAGCTTCTTGTGCCCAGCCAGCGAGAAGGCTGGAGGGACACAAGAAGTTGGGAGGGGACACAGCCAGGACAGCTGACCCAAACTGGCCAAAGGGGTATTCCATACCGTGTGATGCATCATGCTCAGTGTATAAACTTGGGGGAGTTGGCCTGGGGGATCACTGCTCAGGTACTAACTGGGAATCGGTTGGCAAGTGGTGAGAAATTGCATTGTGCATCACTTGTTTTTTATATTCCAATTGTTTTATTATTGTTGTCATATTATTATTATTATCATTATTATCGTTATTATCATTATTATCATTATTATCATTATTATCATTATTGGTTTCTTCCTTTCTGTTCTATTAAACTGTTCATATCTCAACCCCCAAGTTTTACCTTTTTCCTTCCAATTCTCCCCCCCCACCCCACTGGGTGGGTGGGAGTGAGTGAGCGGCTCTGTGGTGCTTAGTTGCTGGCTGGGGTTAAACCATGACGCTTTTTCAGGTGGTTAATGTGACACTTAAGCTTGTAGATACAGTGTGACTGATCTGAGCTAGCTTTCAATATTAGCTGATTTCTAGGCTTCCAGTTGTCGTCATTTAACCCCAGCCAGCAACTAAGCACCACACAGCCGCTCACTCACTCCCCCCGCATCCAGTGGGATGGGAGAGAAAATTGGGAAAAGAAGTAAAACTCATGGGTTGAGATAAGAACAGTTTAATAGAACAGAAAAGAAGAAACTAATAATGATAAGATAACACTAATAAAATGACAACAGTAATAATAAAAGAATTGGAACGTACAAATGATGCGCAGTGCAATTGCTCACCACCCGCCAACCAACACCCAGCCAGTCCCCCAGCGGTAAATTCCCCCCGCCCCCACTCCCCTCTGTTCCTATACTAGATGTGACGTCACATGGTATGGAATATCCCTTTGGCCAGTTTGGGTCAGGTGCCCTGGCTGTGTCCTGTGCCAACTTCTTGTGCCCCTCCAGCTTTCTCGCTGGCTGGGCATGAGAAACTGAAAAATCCATGACATTAGTCTAAACCCTACTTAGCAACAACTGAAAACATCAGTGTTATCAACATTCTTCACATACTGAACTCAAAACACAGCACTGTACCAGCTACTAGGAAGACAATTAACTCTATCCCAGCTGAAACCAGGACAGCTATGGAAATTTTTGCTTTAGAGTGATTTTTTTTTTGTTTGTATTTCTTTTGAGAACATTTTGACAGGTATACACATGCAATGGGTAGCTCTCAATTTTCCTTACCCATAAAATTGATAATGCTACCACTGAAGTCTATGGTAAAAGTGCCATAGTGAAGTGAAGGATCAAGTTTTCTTTGAAGACATTTTGATGAAGGATGTGGGCAAAATTTCTGCAATAAATATATCCCAAATAATGTATGTAATTCTATGGACAATAGATTATTTTGTCACATATGCTTTATTTAAAATGAAATATGTTTTGTCAATACCTAGATAGTAAATCTACATTACAAAGCAAGCTTGCCTGTCCAGAGCATATCTCTACCTCCCTTTCAAAATTTACAGAACCAAAATAGCCAGATCTCTTTCTTACAGAATCCTTTACAGTTTACCCAAGCCTTCATTTTTTTTTTGCAGAAAACTCAGATAATAGTCACTTTGTTCCTGATGAACAGGATTTGCAAAGCAGACTACCCATTGCATGCCGGGCTGAAAAAAGGGAGGAAGTGTCTCAGTAGAGGGACTCCTTCTCAACTGCTATATGGTAATCATTGCCATTTTATCAGTGAAATATCCAAGAGTAATAGCGTATTCAAAAACCCTCATCAAAATTACCTTCTCTTTTTCTGACATCAGTGTGTTTTTTACCACTGACTTCAACAGAAACAATTATAAATGTTCAGAAAGGGATTCACCTCCCAATCTCCAACATCTTCTATAGACACATCTATAGTGAGTCTTGTTATCATCGAATCATAGAATCATAGATCATTTAGGTTGGAAAAGAACTTTAAGATCATGAAGTCCAACTGTAAACCTAGCAATGCCAAGTTCACCACTAAACCATGTACCAAAGTGCCACATCTACACATCTGTTAAATACCTCCAGGGCTGGTGACTCAACCACTTCCCTGGGCAGCCTGTTCCAGTGCTTGATAACCCTTTCGGTGAACAATTTTTTTGTAATATCCAATCTAAACCTCCCCTGGTGCAACTTCAGGCCATTTCCTCTCATCCTGTCACTTGTTACTTGGGAGAAGAGACCAGCACGCATCTGGCTACAACCTCCTTTCAGGTAGTTGTAGAGAGCGATAAGGTCTCCCCTCAGCCTCCTTTTCTCCAGGCTAAACAACCCCAGTTCCCTCAGCCGCTCTTCATAAGACTTGTACTCCAGGCCCCTCACCAGCTTCGTTGCCCTTCTCTGGACACGCTCCAGCAACTCCATGTCTTTCCTGTAGTGAGGGGCCCAAAACTGAACACAGGACTTGAGGTGCAGCCTCACCAGTGCCGAGTACAAAGGAACAATCACTTCGCTAGTCCTGCTGGCCACACTATTTCTGATACAAGCCAGGATGCCATTGGCCTTCTTGGCCACCTGGGCACACTGCTGGCTCATATTCAGCCGGCTGTTGACCAATACACCCCGGTCCTTTTCCATCGGGCAGCTTTCCAGCCACTCTTCCCCAAGCCTGTAGCGCTGCATGGGGTTGTTGTGACCCAAGTGCAGGACCCGGCACTTGGCCTTGTTGAACCTTGTACAATTGGCCTTGGCCCATCGATGCAGCCTGTCCAGATCTCTCTGTAGAGCCTTCCTACCGTCCAGCAGAGCAACACTCCCACCCAACTTGGTGTTGTCTGCGAACTTACTGAGGGTGCACTTGATCCCCTCATCCAGATCATTGATAAAGATATTGAACAGGACTGGCCCCAATAGTGAGCCCTGGCAAACACCACTTGTGACTGGCCACCAACTGGATTTAATTCCATTCATCACCACTCTTTGGGCTCGGCAATCCAACCAGTTTTTTACCCAGCGAAGAGTATACCCATCCAAGCCATGAGCAGACAGTTTCTCAGGAGAATTCTGGGGGAAAAGGTGTCAAGGCTGAATTCCATTACAAGCAATGGAGGAATAGAAACCTACTAAGGATGATTAATTTGATGTATGTTGGACTTCTGTTTTGGGATAAGTGGAAGTGCCTCTGGAACCGTCTGTGCCTTTCTTTTTACTGTAAGAGGGATGCAGATAATTAGATTAGATGCAAACGTCTGTTACAAATGTATACAGTTGTTCAGATTAATTTCATTTCTGCTTCCACTTACTCTACTTAGTGAAGCTACAGAGTCAGTCTGGAGAAAGGGCTCTATCTTACCTATGAATTGTGGGAAAGGACACTGCAGGAGAAAAACAGTATGTGTAGGAGAAGGGATTGAATACGTTGGCTGAGATTACACTGCAGCATGTTTCCATTTTCTGCTTGCATGTCAATCTTTTCATCTGATGACCCTTTAGAAAGTGTTTGCTGTTATTATTTTGGAGATGGCATGGATTCTGAAAGTTTAAGTGTGAAGGAGATTTTTAACACGATTATCTTGCAGTAGCTTTGATAGAATGCAAGAGGCAATGAGAACAAATGGGAAAAGCTGGTGTGAGAAGGGCAGTAGAGGGTTCCTTTATTAGCTAATGCTGATCATTATGTGATTTGTCTATGTAGCCATCTATTCAAAAGTTAAGCTAAAGACATGGATCCTTATACAGTCATAACCACCTAGTCAATTAGCCTGCATGCAAAATTCCTTTCCTGGGACTATTAAAGAGTAGTAATTCAGTACTCATAAACCCATACAGCGTATATCGTAAGGAATACTAATAAAGTAAGGTAAAAAATAATAGTACTGAGATGGGAAATCAAAGGAGCAATATATCTAAATACATGAATGACAAATAATTTACATTAACCCATTTCTGGTAATAATATTTAATTACCAAAATTCTCATGTTCTGATGTAAAATATTCATTATCCATATCTTTTCCCTTACCGATCCAATAAACTCCACTCACAGTTCAGGGCTTGTGAACAGGACAGTCTCAGAATCCCAAAAGACATTTAAGCAAGCAAGTACTCAGTCCCTTGGGTCGGTATGTGTTCTCTGCAGCTTCACCAAAGATCTATATTGAATAATATGAAAAATCTTCTTTGCATTACCTTGAATGACAAAGTCCTCCTGGTAGCAGGGCAGTCTAGTGACTAACATGCAGAAAAACATCCTTCCCATCACATGGAAACTCCTCTCCCTTTCTCTTTCAGTTCTATTCTGCACATGCTGTTCTCATGTTCCAGTATCTTCAGAAATGCCCTTGAAGAAAATTAATACACCAACTTTCACTGTATCTCTGCTTTCCTCTGACAACAGATGGGACCAAACTTCTTTTTAATATCTGGGGCTGCTTAGACTTCTGAATATACGTGACAGTCAAAAAAGGTCCATGGCCATTCTTCCTCCCATTTCCTAACAAAAAGTAGTAGAGTGGTCCCTACCCTCCAGTACTTCAAGGTTTATGCATATATAATTACATATTCCAAGTATATAGTTTAAAAACTCAATAAATTGAGTTGAAAGATGAAAAAGTATGAGCAATTAGGAATAAGTAAAGTTAGCAGAAAGGTTGACTGAAAGAGCTGAAAGGCCGAGCCTGGAAACAGGGTCATTGTTTTCAATAAACTTGAGAGTCAAGGATAAATTTTGGTCTCCTGGCAAACATAGGAATAGAATACAGGACTATTGGCTTCTTTTTCCCTGTCATGTGGCTTGTGAGTAGTTATGATTTTAGCTGTTTAGAGGCAACAGGAATAAATCTCCCTTTTCTTAAATCCAGCCAGTTGTTAAATATCTATAGCAAAATCTTAACTTTGACCAGAAAGTTCATGTCCTTGAAAGACAGAAGAGTGCTAATGATGCGGTATCACAGGCATGACTCCTTCAATCCTGAGTGCAAACCAAAATGATATCTTGCTGGATTGCAAATATGTGATCCTGTTCAATAAATCCTTCATAGAATCAGCTTAAAGGGATGAAGTATAATCTTATTTTGTTTTGGTGTATTGTCACTCTTCAATTATAAGCCTGAACTGCTAATTAATAAAAGCATATTGAAATTTTAGGCTGAAAAGCTTCCCTTTGATTTTGTTACTAAATGCTATGAGTTTGACTGACAGCATACTGGGGAGGTGGGAAGAAGTAATGAAGTGTTTATATGCTGTTGTATTGTCTTCAGAAATTATAGACAGGACTTTTAATGTGTGTCTTTAACTGGGAGTTCAATCCAATTCAACTGTCTTGCATGTATTATTGGAGTAGAGCCAAGGAATTATTATTGTTAACAGAAGCAAAGAGTAATCTCAAAAGAGTGGCCCAGAAATATCTTGAGGTGCAAAATATTCCCGTACCCCTTAATTGTTGTAATTAAGGTTCAATGAAGAAATTAATTATAGCTGGTTTCATGAGATGAGACAGAGGATCTAACATTGTAGTATTCATCCCACCTTCACTCAAAAAATTTCCAGCAACAGAATCTATTAAGTTTATTTGCAATATACTGATAATCTACAGCCTCCATTTGCATTTCCCCTTAAGACTGTTTCTAATTCATTTTAAAGACCATTAAGCAGGCCAATGATTTTCAAATATGTATTCATGTTTATTGCTGTTAATTATTTAAGTAAAACTAATCATGTTTTTCTTGTTCTTTCTTTGCACGCGTGTTCAGTTCTGAACATCAGTGCTCCTCGCAGGGCTGGGGTGTCTGCTGAGCTGCTTAGAATCATTTTGATTTCTATACCTGAGAGTGATCTGATGATAACAGATACGGCCTCCTACTTTTCAAACCTAATGTTTTCAGGATGAAGCAGTAGCTCTATTTAAGTCAACTCATGAATCAGTTGCATCATGTAAAGCTGGTATATGATCCATTCTGCACATACTCTGTGTCAACAATTCCATCCAAAGTGTCAGCTAAGGTTTCTGCAGTGTTTGTGTGGGAACTTGTTCAGTGTTTCTGGCTAGAAGATGCTGAAACTTTTTTCATTTTATAAAGGGGCTTAGTTGTTAGGCTAACTGGCAATCTTATAATAACTCAAATGGAGGATGTATAGAGGGGGACTAAGTGAGATATAGATTGCTTAAAGATAGAGACTGCTCAACTACTACTAGAAGGGAACTGATGTATGTAGCTGGGGTTACCCCCCCAAAACAATGAATAATTGTCTCTAAACTGAGGGCTCTGATACTGAGATCACTGAGCTGTGTTCAGTCTCTTATTAAATTTAGCCTTCCTTCATAATTCTGAGCCAAATTCAGAAGGTAATTTAAACGTATATGTTCCAGTGCAGATTCCTAACCCAACATTTAGGCATCACTGAGATCCTTGAAATTCTCTGTTCTTAAACTGCCCATATCTGATACCTTAAGGGCTACAAAGGTGTTAGGCACCCAAATAATCTAAGTTCCACTTAGGTGTATTTATATTACTTTCAGTAGGTGTGAGCACTTACTTTTCTGATACTGAACAAAACCACAGCTACCCAAGACTTGACATTCATGCATTATTTAGCCTGAAGCCCCAGCAACTTTAAAAATTAAGCTTTCAGTTGCCAATAATCCCTTTGGCAGTGGTTTTTAAAGTAGTGGTTTTGCCCCTAGGCATTGGGAGGGGAAATCCATTCCTTAAGCCAGAAATACCAATTTCAGTTAGCAGGAAGTGTTTTGAGTGGGAAGAACAGATGCCCCTCTAGCCTTCCAGACTGAAGACTACAATAGGGCTGGGTAAGATGGGAAAAATTCTGTTTGGAACCCAGAAGTGAGAGGGATCTGAAAAATGCAGTTATATACAGTATATGTCCTGAGACAGGCTATCATGTTTCCCAAATGAACACTCTAGCCAACAACCTGTAATGATGCTCACTTTTTCCTCGGCCTGGTGAACATACTAGTGATACAGACACTCAGTCTGTGTGTATTGTGAATCGTGGGCTTTCTGAAAGACAGCACTGGCCTACCTTAAGTCTCCAAAAATAGGGGAAAAAAAATACATGGCTGAACTGTGTTCTGGTCTAGAATAGATGCATCTCCTCAGCATTTTCTATTGACTAGTTTAGGTACATAATTTTTCAGTCTATTAGATTCTGTGAATGTTTTTCTTTGATATAGAGGGTTTTATTTACTTTTTCCCTGTTCTTTTTAGGAATCTGACCACCAAATTTAAGGCAAAAGATTTAATTTGGTGACAAGAGTGCCAGAATGTTTGCTACTGAAACATTTAGCTGTGTGACACTGGTACCTTTGCAGAAATTCTCTTAATTTCTGACTTCACTTAGTTTTCCCCCTGTTACAAAAAGCAACTGAAACATTATGAAAATGAGGATGATGTGGGAAACAGTAGCTAGAGAGAAATAAAATATCTTGCTCAAAATGCATTGTGTTTCCCTATTCCAGCATGATGGAAGATTAAAGAACACTTTGCATAGACTCATGCCTAAATTGATAATTTATTTTTTTTGCAGTAATTCCTATTATTCAGTTTATTTAAAGTAGACAACTTTAAAAATAGAGATGCTGTCTTGCAGTTCAAACCTGCAAAGTGCAGACTGTTGTCTAAGGACTGCTTGATTTCTACTGACTTCAAAGGGAATGGAAATCTCTCAGCTTCACACTGATTCCTGGGTTCCTATGTGAAAATTTTTAAAGCTGTCTAAGGTCTTAACTCCCATGAGAACAATTCAACCTAAATAGCTTTAGGTATCTGGACTTTACGCTAAAGTCTAGTTCCAATTTACAGTAAAAAAGAACACTGACCCTTTCCTTGGGGGCGGGGGGGGGGGGGATGAATGGCATACCTCTTTCAGTGATTTAATGTATATATTTCAGCCTGGCTTTTCACTAAACACTATAAAAAGTACTTCTGTGTTTTTAAGAAAACGCAGCTGGACTCTCTCACCGTAGGTTTTATTGCTATCTCTGGTGGAGATACATTTTAACGATGAAATTAATGCGTAACAGCATTGAAATGTAACTCAAGTTACTTTCTCATCAAACATAACAGAAAGCAACAGAGCTGGGAATAATGAAATTGTGATCCTCAGCATTCTTGAGGTTTCAGGTACAGATGCTCTTAGAAACAACTGATGCGCAAACAATTTCATCTGAATTACTGTATAGCACGCAATTGTAATAGATGCTGTAAGCCCATTCAAGTCAATAGAGTTCCATCTGGGATGAATTCAACCTATTCTGTATATTATTTCAATTTTCTAAAATTTGTATTGTTTGACAGTCTTTACGTAACTTCTAACATTATTACATTTCCTGCCTAAGGGATATAAGTAGGTTGAATGCTTTGTTTCCTTTGAAGTAATGCAACAGGTGATTGCTCTTTTCCATTAATAGTCTTCCTTTTTTAAATGATCTTAACTTACAAAGTTAAGTTTCTTAGATCTTTTAAGTACAGATTCTTTGAGTACAGTGTAACAAAAGAAGAACAACACCAATTTTTTAATACAGTGGAATACTTTCTTTTCAGGGAGGAACAGCCGAAGGAAACTAAACATTATTTTTAGAATAAAACTTTCATATAAGTTTGCTCTTTTTTTCTGAAAAGGAAATTCCCTCAAGAAAAAACACAAAATCTACTAAAAATTTTATGCTTATGTCTACTGAAGTGGGTTGCCTTGTGCCACTAACCTAGCCTGACTCAGTCAGAGGAAAGGTTCCCCCTATCAGCAATCATAGTTCAATCAGACCTTAGTTTAATATGATATTGAGATCCCCAATCCCTAGTTTTATACAAGCTTTATGTGTAGACTGTTATAGAAACAAAAGGTCATCACTTAATAATTATTCTACTCCGAGCAGGATTTAATTAGTTAGTAGGTGCAGAGGACTATCTGCTGTCCTACCAATTTTTATCCTTTTTAAACAGACCTTCAGAAACCGGATAAATGAAATTTTTCATGGATATGGCACCAAACCAAATAATGTTCATTTCATATTTCAATGGAAACAGAATTTAGCCTTTTTTGTTAATGTCAAATGCAAAATATGTACTATTACTAGACACTAAAATTAAAGCTCTGGTTTACCTACTGGTCCCTGTTGGTATTTAGAACAAAGCTAGTGCAGGAAGGAAAAGAAAGCAAAATCTAATTTCCTGGCCAAGTTCATGTCCTATACAGTTTTACTTCTCTGCCTTCTACTTTCCATAAGACAACTCGGAAAACTGACATAGAAGGTAGGCTGCCCAGGAATATGGCTGCTTCTTACAACCCCTTGTTTCTTCAGGCAGGAAATCACCTGGAAAAAATCTTGCATCCTGCCTGAGCAGTTCCAATTACACACTGAGTGGTGCAGAAAGTAGAGGTTTCATTTGAACTGCACATACAACTAAAGATAAGTACGTGCATAAGGTTGGCAGGACTGGACTTAAAACTTTTCTAGCTACCAACATGAAGAACTACTTACAGGTTGATGACACCATTTTGTTTCTAATATATCTGTTATTTGTAGATGAAAAGCTGTTATTCACTCAATGAAAGAGTGCAGAGAACAAGTGACTATAACCAATGTGTTCATTGTTTTAAGTTAGAAAGAGAAGTTTACAAAACTACTACCTTTTTGAAAAGAAATCCTTGAATGGACACTTGCCTTTAGGGTTATTTCTAGCACACACTAAAATAAAACAGACTTCAGAATGCCTCTCTTGTGCTGATGAGCCTGCTGCAATAGACAATGGCATATTTGCTGTCCTAAATGCAAGGCAGTATGATACCTAGGGCTACGATTTATGAGGCAGTATTTAGATAGATTAGAAATGTTCATGATATGTTTGGCTAGCTGACATTTAAAGTGATATTTCATTAATTATGACAAGGCTGACATTCCCATGACTATTTGTTTGTTTGTTTGTTTGCTTCTTTTTCCAGGCTCTGGGTATGAATGGAAGAAAGTGAAAGACAGATCATCTAGGACAACGTAGTTTCCTGGCTATTGGAAATGAAAAAAACATGTAGCTATATCTAATCTGTAGGGATTTTCTTATTTTTTTTTAGAGTACAAAACTGCCATGTATAATCAGTGGCTATTCTTTCTTTGTAAAGGTAGAATGACTTTGAAATACAGCCTCCTCATATTCCCTTATTTCTCTGCCGTGGGCACGCATTTATGGTTCAATGGGAACTGGAGCAAGAGGGAGTCTGAGTTCAAATCAGCTAGACTTTCTGCTATCTAAAGCAGCATATATATCTTCTTTCACAGTACTGAACTTAAGCCACCTCTGGCCCTTTATTCTTCCTGAAGGAAACAGGTGAAGCACCTAGTTGCCAGAAGTGTTAAGCTCACAACACTCAGCAGAAGAGCAGTACCACTAACAGTGGTAAAGCACCTTACCATGTTGTTTCCATGCAGATCTTTGAAATCTGATTAATTTTACTTCAGTGAAACAGCTGAGGAGCTGTGGGCATTACTTTATTGGGAATACGATCAGACATAAACTTGTACGTATGAAAAATGGTTCAGAAAACCTAGTTGCTGAAAGCATAATGCAGAAGTAAAAACAAAAGATTGAAATTCAGGAACTAAATCCAGATCATCCATTAATTGCTCTAAACTGTGGCCAACACTTGAAGTTTTAAAAAGTTATAAAAACATTAAGAAAGTGGTTTTTGTTGGAGAAGGAGAAGAGATGAAATTTGGAAAGATTCTCTTAGCAATACGGTTTTGGATTTGTCATTTTGGCTAATTACTGAACAGAGTTTTGGCCAGAAGAGAGGCTTGATAGAGATGCCAAAGTTCATCATAGTCTGAAAGAATCTGCAATGAGATTCTTCCTGGAAATGTCACAAGCAGTTAAGCCCCGGAGCACATAAGGAGAAATTGGCTCTACCTTTTCCACTCTGATTTTTCACCTGACATGACCAATACCAGAAAGGTGTCCATTAAAGGTTGAAGATTTGCAGGGGAAATAGTGTGGAAGCGATCAGACATTGTTTGTACGGCTACCTTTCAACCAGGAAAGACTGAATTTCAGGGGGTGTATTTACCTGTACAGTTTGTGTAATAAAAAACCCCCACATACAACCAGGATTAAACGGGTGAGATGCACAGTCACAAAATGTCTCATATAACATTGCAGCATGTTCTTCTATTGGCTGATCTCAATGATGAGGAGAGCACCAAAATCGCCTAATCTTCCCTTTTTTCTAATGAATTTGTTCCCATACATTATGGCTTATCATTAATCTTCACTTTTGATTCTAGACTGTCACAGACACTAAGTGAGTACTTTGAAGCGTTATATAGGTAATATGTGTGTGTATAAATAGAGGTTGATGGGGAAGGGAGAAGAATTCAGTCTGAATGCTGATCTAAGATCTTTGATCACTTCTCCACTCAAGTCACAGGATACAAATAGGAACAGCCAACCTCCTCTTAGCCTAGAGTTATACAAATTACACAAA
This sequence comes from Haliaeetus albicilla, assembly GCF_947461875.1. Classification (NCBI taxonomy): domain Eukaryota; kingdom Metazoa; phylum Chordata; class Aves; order Accipitriformes; family Accipitridae; genus Haliaeetus; species Haliaeetus albicilla. Next base: position 21,429,243 of record NC_091500.1, read on the forward strand.
CCAACTGCAACAGAGAGTGCATTTACTGAAATTACTAATGCTGCAGTTACAAACTGTATAGGTCAGGTTGCACTCCAAAGTACATTAATCAGATTCTAATGGTAATTCAGGAACTCAATCCAGTTCTTATATTTTCCTTCCTGGTATTGACCATGTCCTTACATTTGTGCTCCATAAACATATCCAATTGTATTGAGTTTGCATAGCAAGGTTTTGGTGGGAGGGCTGCAGGGGTGGCTCCTGTGAGAAGCTGCCAGAAGCTTCCCTGGCTCCAAGTCGGACCCGACTCTGGCCCAGGCCGAGCCCGTCAGCGACGGCGGTAGTGCCTCTGGGAGAAGAGAGTTAAGAAGGAGGCAGGGGGAAACTGTGCATCAGCAGCCAGAGACAAGAGTGAGAACATGTGAGATAAACAGCCCTGCAGACCCCCAGGTCAGTGCAGAAGGAGGGGAGGAGGTGCTCCAGGTGCCAGAGCAGAGATTCCCCTGCAGCCCGTGGGGAAGACCACGGTGAGGCAGGCTGTCCTCCTGCAGCCCGGGGAGGTCCACGGGGGAGCAGATCTCCACCTGCAGCCCAGGGAGGACCCCACGCCGGAGCAGGTGGCTATGCCTGAAGACAGCCGTGACTCCATGGGAAGGCCTATGCTGGTGCAGTCTGTGCCTGAAGATTGGCCCATGGAAAGGACCCACGCTGGAGAAGTTCATGAAGAACTGTCTCCCATGGGAGGGACCCCACGCTGGAGCAGGGGACGAGCGAGGAGTCCTCCCCCTGAGGAGGAAGGAGCGGCAGAGACAAGGTGTGAGGAACTGACCCCAACCCCCATTCCCATCCCCCTGCAGGGGAGGAGGGAGAGAAAACCGGGAGTGGGGTTGAGCTGGGAAGGAGGGAGGGGTGGGGGGAAGGTGTTTTTAAGATTTGGTTTTATTTCTCATTATCCTACTCTGATTTGACTGGCAATAAATTAAATTAATTTTCTCCAAGTCTAGTCTGTTTTGCCTGTGATGGTAATTGGTGAGTGATCTCTCCCTGTCCTTATCTCAACTCATGAGTCTTTCATTATATATTCTCTCCCCTGTTCAGCTGAGGAGGGGAGTGACAGAGTGGCTTTGGGGGTACCTGGCGTCCAGCCAGGGTCAACCCACCACAAGAATATACACCTTAATGATTCAAATGAAGAGGAATTTTGCCCAAGGCAACTTGGCAGGCAATTTACTTTAGGACACAAAATAGCAGAAGCAATTTTCTATTTAAACAGAGGTGCCTGCAAACTCAAGTTACCCACAACTTCATGAAAAAACTTTCTCTGCCAAAAGAATTTAACTGTCTCTTTCTGTTTAATTCAGAATTTCTGCGATGTTCATGCCTTTGGTCTCTCCTAATCACTTACCTTGGCTATGGTGATATTCCAGCTCTGGGTCTGGCCTTGTCATGCTGATATTATCAGTGACACTGACCTATCTTGTCTTCACAAGCCATCTAATTTTCTCAAGGAATCAAGCAGGTTCACGGGGGCAGCACCAATTACATGTACTAAAGATAGTAAAAAAAGAGCAGTATGGCTCATTCACATACAGTGAGTATTCAGGAAACTAATGGTCATACTGCATAAATAGGAAATTCAGTGTATTTATAGACAGGAAAATAATAAACTGTCATGAACCAGGGTGCTTTGTGAGTAGGAGACTTCTGCATGCTGTCATTGTAACTGAAGACTAACTGATACTCTTTGTGATTCCCAAGTCAGTATCCATCAAGCAAACTCTTAAGCTGTGCTGTGGTTTGTAATTTTAATGAACTAGTCTTTTGTGGCTGCACTCTCTTGGAGCTGGGTACTCCCATTACTTGAGCTTTTCTAATTTTGAAGCTGAACAAAAGGAAAGAACAATCTTGCAACTGGTAAGAATTCTGTAGAATTTGTTTTCTCTTTGTGTGAGTTAAAATGCATATATGTAGCATCTCTGATGAAAACTGTGCTGTGATGAACATATGAACAAAATAATATCTCAGTGCTCTTTGTTCTTTATATGCTTTTTTTGTCTACTGTTAGATATGCTCTGTGTACCTGAGAGAAGAGCAGCTTTTGAAAAGGGTGCAGATTTTGGGAACCGGATCCTTCATGTCCCTGAGTACTTTGAGTCAGAAACACAGGCAGATTAGAGTCCAAATGACATCTCATCACTAGCTTTTTTATAAACTGCTGGGTTAGTTTCTCTTGCACACAGTTAGCAAAAAGAGCATCAGAGACATAAGGGGATCTGTACTGATAACATGCCCCATTGTGGCTTGCCCACATGGGCATCAAAGAGTGTGCAGTTTCTCAGAGCCCCTATGCCTGAGGCAGTCCTTTTAACCTAACAATGGTAACGGTAGGCAAATTTGGATGATGGCCATCTTCAGATGCCTCTTGATGAAGTGTGGACCTCATCCTGGATTTCAGCCAGCATTAAGGATTTGGTTGCACTTATCTTTTAAGTATTTCTCACAGGTATTCATTATTTTTATTATTTAGTTTTTCTTCCTTCTGATTAATTCATAAAAGTTTTAGCTCTTCAAAAATTGCTATTTTAAAATACATTAGAGATCTAATACATTTTACTTATTTAGATTGTATATGGTCTTCCAGCAGAAAATCATAACCAATAATAGCTTGAAGTTAAGCAACTAACTATTCATCACTTATTCTCTAATCACTTCTTTTCCTCAATAAAAATAAAGCTTGATGTAAACATCTTTCCAAGAGTTTCTGTCATGTGCAATTGTCTTACAGGGACATCTATAAGGTAGAAATTGACTTCACATTCCCAACTTAGCCATTCCTATTTTCTTACTGTCAGAGTTTAAAATCTCAAGAGACAAAGATGAAGGAAAATGGTACTATTATCTCTATGTACTTAAGCACTGTGAACTAGAAAAGAATACGATGCGTTCCCAGGGTCTTGCCAGAAGGCTTTGATATGGAACACAAGACCATCTTCTCTCATATGAAGCATTCTTCAGGCACAACGATTGATGACTCTAGTCATATTGAACTACTTACTGGCAGGTTGTGAATTGGTTATATATTTGTTAAACATATTTTTCAGTATGTCTGAAGCACCCAGCTACCTATACAACAACCAAAGTTCATAGAGATGGCAGGATTTGAAACTATATAAATTAAAACTTTTAATTTTATTTAATTTCATTTTGCTTCATTGAATTTATCCAGAAGACTTCATTTTAGTCTATATTGTTTTTAACACTACAGGTCAGGACTTGTTACCCCTTACAAGATTTTATGATATCTTCTGCTTTAGTCATAATGACTTCCATCGTGTAACATTTGATGAAAAATGTAGTCTTCCAGGGACTCCAAGATTCTCCAGCAGTTAACCACTGGGAAAGGCAGCCTAACACCGTTGTGAACTGTGACATAATTTGTGTTTCAAGACTGAAATATCTTAATTCAAGGTAGTGAGAAATGTAGTATTTCAAGATTAATAAATTATTGAAAAAAACTAAATTTGTCAAATAATATTGTGTAAGTCCTAAGAAATATGAATAATTTTGATTGCAAATTCTGCATCAAATGCTTCTTTTAGTATTTTTAATTGGAACAATGTGTTTGAGATCATAATAGCTGCATTTCCATTCATTCCATTGGGTTTTTTTTAAAGATACAGCTGTGGCTTTGTTCAGAATTGTTTGGTAGTTAATACATTTTATCTGATGTAAAGGAACAACAGCCATCCATTATGTGACTATTGCACAGGAGGCAATAATGTAGACATAACATCTGATAATGGGATGAGATAATATTTTGCCTGATGTACATCCCTAATTTTGCCTCTTACTAGCAGAAAAACAGCAAGGTCTTTTAACTGCTCATGTAAGTGTATGAGACGAGTTAGCTTTTCAGTATGCAATAATCAAATATATTTGAAAGTGGAAAAATGTGAACTTTCATGCCAAGATATGTGACCTTAGAAATACCTGGTATCACGTTCTAGCAAGTGGTCATCTGAGGTGTTGTTTCATAGAAGTAATGACGCCAAGTACTCCCTATGCAACACTTGAAGAAAACTTATGATTGGGGGCCGCAAGAATTTGCTGACTTAAACTGTTGACCAAGCTTACAGAAATCAAACCAAAGCAAAACAAACCAGGGACTTCTTTATCTTTGTATATTTCTACATCACAAGCACCTTATATTGGGTGCTGCTTAAGATATGTAGCCTTGAACTGTGTCAGTGAATAAGTAACTCCATATTTTTCCATTTATCTTAAGAATTTATTGGAAAAATGACAAATCCAACAGTTCCTTCTCCTAAGGATACATCATAACCACCAGGCTAAGAATCAAGCTCTCTTCTTTTCTTTGATTATTTAAGGATTTAAATATTTAATGGTGTTAAATGGACTGGTTCTCCACAGAAAATCAGGAAGTGATTTATGTTAGGGGCATAGTTCTGGCAGACTCCTAAGAAGCAGCTTAGGCTGAAATTCTCTCAAGCAGAAGTAGGACTTGATTTCAGCTCTCCAGTATCTTAGAGGCTATTTTACGAGCCATACTCTGAGACGTGATCAAAATGAGCCATAGCACTCAGGTGCATGTGACGCTTATTTTGTGAACTTAGGTAGAGTTTAGTCAGACTGCAGGAAAAGAACTTAATTTTAAGATGAAAATGTTGTTACATTTGGGGGGAAAAAAAAAAAGTCTGTCTGTTTATTTATTTAGTGTTTTCAGGGTCCTAAGCTTTTGGCATGTTAAGGCAGGTGTCTGATAAGTGTATCTGGAGAAAAATTCTAGAATTTTCTGCTGATTTTCTGCAGGTGTAAAAAGAATGAAAGCTGTAGTGAATTCAGTCCTGCAATGAGCTGGTAAATCTTCCTGTAGCTATTCAGTAATAAATATTGTAAATTCTAGGCATGCTTAGCAGGGAAAGGACAAAACAGCTAGCTCCATTTGCAGTGTAGAATTCCCAGAGATATTGAATAATTGTAATCTCTAGGGGAAAAAAAAAAATTGTGTTTGTTTCAAATCAATTTTCAAACCTTTCAAATTTGAGGTTTCCAGTCTTTTTTCAATCATCTGTAATCATCAGTTCGGGCAGAACTGAAGTGGAACTGTAATTAGGATTCTGAAAAAAGCCTAATCCAGAGACAGTTTATATTAATTGGACTTTTCCCACTGGCTTTTTTGGGTTTACATCAGGCCCTCAGAGAAAGGTTCAATAAACTTGACAGCAAGCAAAAAAGACCAAGACAGAAAATGGAAAGAAATTTGTTTTATTCTTTAGAAAGAATGTGATTAATTGAGTTGCACTCTATGATTATGCAATGTCATGAAAAAATGCTTGAAAAATAATGGGAGAGTATTCTCTCTTTTATAAAAGTAAAAGTTGGATTCCAGCATCTGTGAAGTTTTGCCTTTAAGTTTATGAAAGTCATGTACTCAGAGGCAGTCATTTATGTGTAAAGGAAAGTGTTCATAATGGTGTAGCTTGACATCTGTGAACTTAAAAAAGTTCAGAGCTGGAGTCTAACTTGATCTAAAACCCTTTGACACTGCTCAAACGTGTAAAGGGGGCTACAATGGGCAAACCCCATCTTCTTAAATTCCTTTGGCTATCCATTTGAATTCAAAAGTAAATTTCAGTAAAACTGTAACATTGCTGTTTCATGTTTGCTTTCAGTATTCTTTCAAGTAATTGCGCCTTACTGGCATGAATAAGTACAAAAGCAAAAATTAAGTTCAAAGGCTTGAAAACTCAAACAATACAATATAAGGCACAATAATTTCATAAGAGCCAATACATAAACCAGCAAATTGCTAATAAACTACTTATATTGCACTACTCACACAGAAAACAAGTTTGTCAGAAAAATCACCAATCATTTCAACTGATAAATATGGTTCAGAACTTTGCCACCAGCACAAATTAAAATTTGATTAAATTTTGGTAATATGACTAAATATTTAACACCATTTGGCCCTGTGAATAAGCCCCATGTCCTCTTTGCTTCCAACCAGGAAAAGATATAAGAAATTTGACTTCTTGACAGAAATGGCTTCTTCTTTTGCCTTTTTTATGGTGAGGTGACTGTTTTTTAAGGAATATGCTTTTCATAAGGATTTCATTTTGTAAAAATTTGGGTATGTTGGCATACTGTAATTCATGTAACTGCATATCACCAACCAGGTTATTCAGATGTTTATTGCTCCAGAATGTCCTAAGTCATTTTTAACTGCTTTTGATACCTGTAATATAAGAAGCTAAAAAGTTAGTGATGTTTAAACACTTTCATTATTACTCAATACTGTGGAAAAAAAAAATGTAGTTATTGAACTTAATTGATAAAATATCTTGTAAACTTTTCCATTGTTTCAAAGTTGCAGTAATTGTACTTGTATATAAAATCTTTATAAAAAAGCAGATAAGCCATGCAGTTGTGCTTTGAGTGATACCTTTTTCTGTTGAAAAAAATGAGATAAGGACAACACAGGTTTCCAAACATGTGAAAAGTTTCTAAGACTCTGATTCTCAATAATTGCTGTGTTATATAGTGTTTTAAATTTTTAATACAGAATATACTTTTCCTGTTACTATTATTTTTCTTTATGTACTTAAAAATCAATAAAATCTGTATGACCATAAAGAAAATACTTGGGTCAAGGACTGCGTTTGTGATACAAGTATTAATATGATATATTTATTAGTTTGTATGCATACAAACACAAATAACGTGTGAGCACGCATACAAACACACACGTGTGTGTGCATAATGCAGAGCTGACTCATCAGACAATTTTCCAATACATATTGTCACTATCATTTAGATTACAGCATATTAACAAGCAGAAGTTATTTTATATGGGAATAGATGCTAGAGCAAGATGCCAGAAATTTTTTTTTTTTTTAAAAAGCATAAAGAAATAAAAAAGAAACATTAATAACAGGTACAAACCCCAGAAGTTCAGCTCAAAAACAGAACAGTTTTTTCTCACTCTGTCCCAAATCTTTCTATTACAGAATTATTCCTCTCTTCTTTTTTCCATTTGTGTTTTAAATCCAAATTCAGATCTGATGCTCTACATTAAAGCAGCCTTAGCCATTGTCGTAAGACTGCTGAGGTAAAGGTGAAGTAAATTCAATTCCAGATTCATTTGTTATATTTATTACATCAAACACAAAAAGCTTCTTGTTGTGCTATACATTTTCACATGCAAAAATTAAACAAGATGAAAATCAAAGTCAGTAATAGTAACAAAATACACATGCAATTTCACTCAAACCACCTTGCTAGAAATACGTGGCAGGCATCACGTCTCAGTGGGGGAACAATTATAAAATACCAATCTTTGACACCCCTTTCACCTCTCATGCATTCATTAGCTAACTAATTCTGGTATAAAACTCCACAGCTAATGCAAAGTACTATAGGTGACTGATTCAACGTGACTGCACTTATATTGCATCACCCAATCTTTACTTATCTTTTCAGGTGTATGCCAGACATGCAGAGTCCCATGGCTCTACCCCAATATATCTTGGTGGCTGCTAGGTTGTCAAGATGACAACTTTTTAGTTAATGTTAATGGCTTGACACATCATAAAGTTTATTACTGTATTTCTACTAGCCAACAGACACTATAGTCTTCTATTAACTAGAAAAATCTCTATGCCTTTCAAAAATCTAATACAACTTTAACAGTTATTATAAAAACACTTGATCAATTTAAGACACTTAGGCTCCTAAAAAGTCACTTGCCCACTCTTGAGCCTCCTCCAAAGCTTCAGTTTGTTGGTGGGAGAGGCTTACTTGCACCTTCAAATCCTTCAGCAGCAGCTCCTGAAAAGATTGCCTTTACACATCTGTACCTTTAACACCTGTTGATGGTGTTCAACAGGCAGGAATTTTTGGCAGCATTTCATAAGAGTGACAAAAAGAGGTGACTATTCCAGGCTTAAAAGACCCATGAACTTTGCTTTTGTTTTCTTCAGAAGAGGAAGATGGTCTTGTAGGTTATGGTACCTTTGGATTGAAAGGGTATTTGCTCTGATGCTGGCCTTCCCTCATTTGCTAGATATGTATGTCATATGCTAGGTATGTATATGTATCTGCTCATTTGCTCATTTACTTTGTGGTTTAGTCTCATTTCAGCTGAGCAAAGATTTAAAATACATTTAAAATTACATGGGAGAAGTAGAACTGAAGGAATCTTGAAAAATGCATTAAGCCTCTAAGAAATTTAGCAGGGAATCAAAGACAGTTATAATAGTGGAACCTCTGCCTTAGGTTTGATTACAAAGTTAATCCTGTACTTTTATTATTTAATCCTCAGGTTCTCTATTGCATAATTTATGTGTATTAGGAAAGCGAAAGCTTCCCTCTGGAAGCTCGTCTGCAGCAACTAGGGTTTGGACTAAATGGAGAGTCTGGTCATTAGAGGAGGCAGGTAATTAAGATTTTCTCATTCAATACATTCAGCATTTCTCTTCCTTCAGCAACAGATACATGACTAAACTCAAACGTTTTTTCATGACTGGACAGTGGGATATTCAAAAAAGTTCACCTTAGCTTCTTCTAAATGCACAGCTAATCTAAGGAGAACATAGCTGTTGAATTGGGGATGATAATAATCAATATACTTTAGATAAAGCCTAGACTCTTTTTTTTTTTTTTTTTTAACCAGAACTCCTCTCTTTTAGCATCCTAAACTATTCAGTTGCCATCCAAAAAGTGGAGGAATGGACATGCAGGTTTATGATAAAGTTAAAATACAATCAGGAACAATATTGTACAGTCTTTCCTCACATTGATATAATTGTCTTGTGTTATTATATATCATTGCTCATCAGTGTGTATCAGAGTACATCACAAGGTTGGTATCATTCATTTCATATAAACAAAAAAAGGAGTCTTTATCAACATTGCCCATCAGGCCAGCCAAAAATTGAGCACGGACATTTAAAGCCCTTCCCAACAGCTTTGCTCTTAGGTACATTGTTTCATTTGGAAGCAAATTGAGTAAAACCCCTGGGAAACAGGTGGAAGGTCATTTTCCTCTGACAGATAAACATAATTCATAGCTTAGATGCAATTGTTTAAAAGATCATCTAGGTTCTTAATAAAGGTGTTGGAAATAGTCCAGAATTTCATCAAAAAGGTCATATTCACAAAAGCTGACTTAAGCTTAACAAGGCTTATCTTTTAGATGGCTTCTGCAGTCAATAGACAGGCAGTTACTCTGGAGAGCAATTTGAAGCAGCAGCCGCCTTTCGCTGCTCCGAACTGACCTCTGGAAGTGCCCATCTTTCTTTTTCCATTTCAGTCATCCTCCACAAGCAAATTATGTGTGGGTTTGCAGTGTTTTTTTACCAACCTGTGACCAGCTAGAAGCAGGAATCCTGCTCCTAAAGATAATCTCTTCTATTCTTTTGTCAATAAGGATGAATCTTTCTACCTGCTGATGCTAAGGTTAATTTTTGTCCCACCCCCTGCCTCAGACTCCTCTTGGCTTATTTGGATCCTGCCTATCTGTCAATGCTAATCTTACATCAATTCTCATCCCAGGTCTTTGTCCTCATGCAAATGGCCATCCCATTTTCCATTCAGTGGTATCTCTGCTAAAAACAATGTATTCATGCACTCAACTCACATGATAGCTCTTCTTACTGTTCAGTTTACCTTAATCTTTATCCTCCTACTTAATTTTGTATCTCTTTAATTTATATGCTACATAAACTACAGGTCCTTTACTGAATCAACATCAGAAACCAGTACCTTATCTCAAAGACTACAGTTTCCATGACAATGGTAATCTCCATGTTCCTGCATGCTTCCTCGGGTCCAGCCCGGCTCCTCCCCTGGATGCCTCAGTGGCCTGGTAATGTCCTTATGGACAGAGGAGTGCCCTGCTTAAACAAGCCAACTCTGGGATAAGTGGCTCGTCACAGCAAACAATCCTTGAGACTAGTGGCTTGAGATGACAGTCCAGTCTCTCACAACAAACAATCTTTGAGACAAATAGCTCGAGATAACAATTCAGTCTCTCACAGGGTGGCAGTTTTCCATGGAAGGCAAACTTCTGGCCCTCTGTTCTATTCACCTACTGAAAATTGATTACCCTGTATTCTTAGCAAAATATCCATACTAGCAGCTATTAATGTTTCCACATTGGTATTTACTACATTGGATGGAGAGCTTTTCATACAGACAGAAGATATTTTTGCCATTTTTAGACAGCATGAAAGCTATCCTGGAGATCCACATGCATTTCTTTACAACATAAATCCAAACTCTTTTCAATCAACTACTGTACATTAATAATTATGGAAATCAGAAAAGCCTCATGGCAGTGATGAACTAAAAGCATGTTATCATGAGGGCATACTTTTGATTTCATAGAAAGCATTAGATCAGGAGATAATTCATTCTGCAGGAAACAAGAGAACAGCACAATTTGTAAGAGAGCAGACAAAGACTACTATCTTTATTCCATTTGGTTTGTAAGTAATTGATGTGTGGCAGCAGAAATTTGTCAATGTTGAATGGTGTTCTACACATAAACTTGGCTTAAAAGAACAATGGGTATTTACACTGAGTAATCTAATGTAAAAAATTGTTTACACCTAATCCCCAACAGCCATTATTTTTCAGGATATTCTCCATTCTGTCTTTATAACTAATATTATTTTTATGTGCGCCTTCAGAGATGAAAGCAGCAACTTCCACAAACACCTTCCGACAGCTGGTACACTGAAACGACCAACAGATAAAATATGCACTAGAAGTCAAATAATGGCTATTTTTTACAGTTCTTAATGCCATGGATGAAAACCAAAAAAATCTTCTTTTTTTTTCCCCTTAGAATTAGTTCTAGAAAAAACAGTTGGAGGGACAATGCCATTAACCAAGCAGGTACCCTAGCCATGAAGACACTCAGGATTGGGTGAAGCTTTAGTCCATTAGATATTTTTAGATGAATTCAGAAGCCCACTAAAGTCAGAGTCTTATAATTCAACAGAAAAGTCTCTCAATATTTTATTCAACTGTGTTATTTTGTCAGTGCTTTACCAGACTGGTGTTCCACTGATTTGATCATACTCCTGTTAGCTTCAGTGGATGAGGACAAAACCTTGTGAGAGAAATCCACTTCACCATTAACTGTAGTTACAACTCAGATCCTACTGCAGTTTCATGAGTGACAATCATGCTAGCTGACCAGCACTGACCCTTGAAATTTAGGCCCTTTTCCAGTTTTGTTTCATACCTGGTATATTTTGGATAGGATTTCCCACCGGAAGAAACTTTTCTACCATACCAATAGCAGTATTACCATGCCATAAAATGAGCATTATCTGAAGAATATTCCCACTGTCATTCAGCACCTCATATATCTTTTGGTGGAGCATTTGGCAGTGGGAAAGCGGTTTATGAATCACTCCAACCCTAGGCATGGTTTCCGGTCCTTTAAAATCACCTCTGCATCAACCAGTATTAAAGTAGATGTAGATAATTAATCTTTAGAAATCCAAGAATTAACCAAGATAAAGCACTGCAGTGTTTAAAGGTGTAAAGGGGTGTGTGTGTATGTATATATATATATATATATATATATAAGCAACAAGTACACTTTAGGTTGTCTATCTGTTTCACTTAGCTAACAGACTGTAACCATACTGATATGATTTACTGGCTGAAATCCATTGGCATGGCAAGATCCAGAGGCTGGATATTGCTTTTCTTGAGGGGAATCTGGATGGCAGGATGCATCTGTCTCTATATGCTCATTCTCTTTTTGCAGGTTACATTCAGGCTCAGACATTTGTCCTTGCTGCTCCACAACTCTCTGGTAGTTCATCACTTAATCAGAATGTCAGTCTGTAACATCGTGCCTATAGGATTATTGACTTCCCCTCCCCAACCTGAGAAGTGCTAATGTCTCTGTCTAGACAATAAATAGAAAGTGCTAACATGGCTCCCAATATTTAAGTTTAAGGAAATCATGACTCTTGAGCTAAATACTTCTTCCTGACCGGGCTCAGCTTTTGGTAAAAAACCTTTTTTTTATGTAACATAAAATTCATATAACAATACCTGGACAATCACACATTGTAAAGTCACGTGTAAGGAAATACTGTATGCAGTTCATCAGATCATGTTTGAGAATGAACATGGCAGTGAAAAAACTCTTTTGGGAGTGGTGATAGTCTTGGGGTAAGTGCCTCTAACTCCAGCTCTGAGGTATGCTATGATCTTTAGGTTTTGTGTGATTCATAAACATAAAGAATTAGAGTTTAGAACATTATTTCCATGAGTACAGTAAGCCTGAACAATATGATTTCAGTCTCTTAGTGCTGATACAAGCTCATTTCTTAGAGATCACTACCAGAAGTCTCAGGAGCACTAATATAATCCCTTAGGATCATTTTCAGAGTTTTGTACCAGTTTACCTGAAATAAAGTTAATTTACAAGTGGTCCTTCTTTGGTGTGTTCTATGCCTATTGGTGTGTTCTATTGTTAATGTCCTTTGCCCAAGCCTTCAGAATTTTGCCTGGTATTGATAGCGTATGTCCATACATTTCATGTGGTTTGTTCAAACTTTTATGGTTTTAATATTTTCTATGAAAACTGGTTTGCTGCTAGGTGACTGTGCAAGTGAGATTTGATAAATGATCATATATTAACATTATGGTTGAAACAATAGACAAAGGGTAACCAGGGAGATAATTACAAAGTCTAGTCAAGTGATTAACTAGTAATTATCCATAAGTTTTGCAGTTCTTTGCTCTTATGACGAGATGTTCCTGTACACTAGATGAGAACAATGCTGAAACTGACCACATGTGACTGAAACTGTGTTAAGCCTCAAGATCAAAGAACAAGGACAAGAATAAAGACTTCAAGGACAGCCAGTAAGAACTTCAAATGGGTCGGTGGTCACAAAAGCAGCCCTTCGACTCAAATGGATCCTTCATTGTGCATGATCGGATGTAGGCAGTACTAAGATAATCAGTTGCAATCATTTTTACGTATATATATACTAATCTGATTAATATGCAATTAGTTATTGTATATAACCTGTTTGTGCTGGGGCTGTGGTATGCACGCTAATTGGAACTATCCCCCATGTATCCAGCGCTGCAATAAAGAATGCCTGCTTTCTAAAACTCCAAAAGGAGTCTTAGAGAGTTTCTTTGACCGGCTTTTTGGTATCAATATCTGCTCCCCCTGCTTTGAAATCTAGATTTCAGAAGTATTAAAAGTGCTATTTTAACATGAGCTTTTTAATGAAAAACTTCAGATTTCTCTAGGTCAGTGCACCCTTAAGAAATCAGAAACAGGAAACAAAAATGGAGTAACTAATCATTTTCTTACAGGAATAATTCTTAAAAAATATGTTGATGCATACCAAATTTGCTATTTCAGCCAGTGTGTTAAAAAAGGGAAAAAAAAACCCCAAACCAAACCAGAGCCTTAAGGCTAGAGTTTATTCATAATCATGAACTTCTAAACCAGGGGAAACTCCTGACTGACTCCTGGTGACTCCTTTGATACTTTCAGAAAGCCACCAGGGAGCTGACAGCTGCGGAGGGCAATGCCACCCCTTACGTGAGGTGTCCTGGCGTGGTGTGCAGCAGCCGGGCACCTGCAGCGGGCACAGCCTCTTCGCCTTGTGCGTGGGGTCCTCCAGGCACGAGGAGATGAAGTTTCACAGCATAAGAGGCAGGAGTTCCAGCACACTGAACGGAGAACTAAGAACAAGAAAATGATCGCAGTCCTGACGCAGGTTTCATTTGTCAGGACCGACAGCTCACAGTGGGAAACCTGAACACCTGATGTTGGTATCAAACCGCAGAGGCTGCACGAGCCGAGCAGCTCCGAGCAGCAGATCATTATTCACAAGTGTAGGTGGGCACAGGCAGCCGCAGAAATATTGGCTTCGCTTCTGTGTTTTATTCTGTGTGCCCATCCTGTGAGGATAGCAGTCACAGAAAGTTTCTGACAATTAAAAACCAGAAAGTTTCTAAAGTGCTATGTAGGCGCAAAAATTCACTGTGATTTCTATAAAGCCGTCAGTGTCTTGGGACCTAGAAACTTCAAGGGCTCCAGCTGTCTTCAGCACCATCTCTTGCAAAGCTTTTGCAAACGCTGGCAACAACTGAATGCCTTCCCAGAAGGTGCTGGATATAGCTGCAGTTGCACGAGAGCCTTAGAGTGGAGGGCAGGAGGAAGAGCGGTCCATCCTGACAAACACTGCAGAGCCATTATTCTTGCTTTAGCTGCATTCCTGAGCCAGTGAATTGCAGCTCTGGACCCCACTTGTGGCATAAGCATGGAAGCAGATAAAAGAAATTGATAAAAATAATCTCTCAGTCCTTTGTTTGACATAACATGAAAACAGGAAACCATTGTCCTTCTTTAATATATTTCCCTTAATTGCTATATTGTGTAACATGAAAATATGGTTCTCTGAAGTCTATTTCAAACCCATGCAATTATAATTTTAAAAGTGTAATGCATTCATTTACAACACATTCTGTTAATGTTCTCTTTTTCAGTGTGGTACTTACAACAGAATGACTATCCGAATGAGAATAGCTGTTGCCAAACACCATACACAGTAAGCTCAAGCTGGTCTCAGTAAAAAATATTTCTGAAGAGAAAAATATTAGAAATCTATAAATATGAGAGATATATATATACACACACACATAGAAACTTGCACACAGACTACAGGTTTGCTAAATAAAGAGTATTTGTAATTTGGAAAAAAAAAACTTTGCAAAAAAAAGTTTATTAAGGAGTGGACAGAAGTTAAATAGACTTTGGCATTTGGTTTAAAAATACATACCTACTTCAAGAAAACCATCATTTTGGAATACACTCAACATTACATTTTATATGTGACATTCTTTTAAAAAACTTGCAATCTGATCATAAAACATTTCATAAATAGTTTCTGAATTTTCTCTTCAGAGACTAAGATTAGCCATAATTTCTAAATATTTGCTGAAGAACACATGCATCAATTTGATTATAACATTATTATACATTATTACTGATCTTGCTTGAAAATAAAAGTATATTTCTGGTTATAGTGGCAAGAAATACACACCACACACCCCTGCAATGAAGAGAGGAATGGTCACTGCTTTGAAAATCTTATTGTCTAAAATCCTTTGTCTGGAATATATTCTGACCTAGATTGCTATACCATTAATTGCACAATATTATTACTATCATAATGAGGTAATACTTTTGAAAAAAGCAGTTAGCTGAGGAGGAACTGCATATAAAGAAATTAATTTAATTAAAAAGTCATTGTGGTCATTGCAAGGTTTTAGTGGGTCTTTTATGAAGTAACAAGGGTGTCAACAAATAAATACAGTTTTGGTATTGCAAGAAGCAGGTCACTGGCTTTGTAGTAACTTAATATTCAGGTCTCAGGACTTACCCAAAATTTTCTGGAGTGGTCAAGAGGTTTTTTTAGCAGTAAGTGCAAAAACTGTAAGGGACAGGGAGGAATCAGGAGGACTGTTTACTATAATAATATTTCTTAATGTTTTATTTTGCTACAGCTTAATGCTGAGGCTTCTGTGGCATGGTTTAACTTTATGTGCTATAGGTACCAAAACTCAGTAAGTAATATGTAACTGAACTGTGGGCCAGTAAGAAACAGTGACTGAAAGACCATGCAAGAACACAGAAATATAACCTTAGGAAGACTCTAGATCCCCCAATATCAAGATCACGCTCTTCCTGATGAAGAACCTGGGTAGATGATGACTGTTGCAAACTCTCATGTGCTTGGTTCCCCTTGAGGAAGATGAACACCACTGACCTTAGGGTACAAAGGGATATCAGAACAGCGATCAAAAAACCACAGAAATAACTCTTAAAAACTTAACTGCATTGTTAATGAGAATTTTTTGCTAGTAATTGGACAATTTGTGCTATGACTGTTAGTATCCTTGTAACTGAAATAATAACTAATTTGTTTAATTTTGATTAAACTACTAATAAATTTGTGGCCTACTTATAAGATGTGTTTCTTTGTCCTCATAATCTATATGAGGTGCAGTGATCAAAGTCTTTACAGGCTTTACAGTTTAGCAATTTTGGTAAAGAAACATCACCACCAAGGCCTGGTTCAATGCCCACTGAAATTTCTGTAATTTAATTCAATGGGAGAGAAATTAGACATTTTTTCATTGGAGTTGGTAGTGTCCTGAGAGCTGGTGATCAGTGCATTTGTCTGTTAAAAACCTCAATTACCAAGACATGCAAGGAAGTATTGCAAATAAAGGTGACTATTATGATGTGCTGAAAGTTCTGGCAAAGCTGGCAGTGTGGTACCTTCCCAGCATTCAAAGCTTGTGTAACCATATTCTTGAAAATGACCAAGAATGCCCACAATGAAATTGCTTTTCATTATGATATGAAATTATTGTAATAATTGTTGGACTATTACAAAATTATTAAATGAAATTATTTTTCAATTTCATCAAACATAAAGAGAAGCTTGTAGTAAAATATGTTAAATGGCCAATACACACTGTCTCCCACACTGAGTGGTTCAACTCTTTGAATGATAAGGTCAAGTGCAAAGTCCAAAGCTACACAAGAGAGGAATACTTAAAAAAGGTGAGCACAAAGAGTCCTTGTTGACTTTACCCTACGGAGGCCACTCAAGTAAGTCAGAATATAAGGCTCAAAAGAAAAGAGAAACAAAATTAAAACCAAATTCAGAGAAAGATGAGCTAAGGCTTTTACTGACATTAGAGCGCCTTTCTCTCTTCTATTATAAATGTTCTGGTTTCTTTAGGTAATTCCTAATATATCATCTAAGGCTCAAGCCTAGAGTGCTCAGTGCAAAGAAAAAAAAAAAAGAAAAAAACCCCAACATGAAAAAAACCAGCAGAATAATGTAACTTTAAATGAAATTAACAAGTGACCTGCTCTTTATGCCAGTCAAGAAGTGGACAGTTCTTCGCATAATAATAAAAGCTCTTCTCACTTGGATCAGTTGTCTGCTCTCCAAAGTTCCAGCAAAGGCATTTTAATCACATCTCACTGCCCTCAAGAACCCCTTCTTTGCTTCACACTTGAATTGTAACGAGTCTTATGTTGAAAAAAAAATGGGAAGAGAAAGAAGATGTGATTACAGCAAAAGGAAAATCTAGACAGAGGAGGCAGTAGCAGGTATGATAATTCAAGTAACAGTGAGTGTATATCATAAATTTTTCAACAATATTTTTCTTAAAAATTAATTAGATCATATCTCAGGAGACATGAAATTTTCTGAAAGAAATTTAATGCAGGATAATGCTAAAACAATGGTTTAGAAAGTTTCTCAAACTTACACTGTCATTGATACTTTTTTCCAGCTATATGCAGAGGACTGTATTTAAGTGGCAACATAAATATTAAGTTACTCTTAATAGCAGTTAATGTTTTAAAAACAAATTATTCTTTCAAGGTATATTACATCTCAGTAGAGTGCTGAAAAGTGAAATCTCATGAAACTGAAAAAGACAGCATGTCTTGTTCCAACACTGGTGAGAAAAAGAAATGGAATTCAATTAGACATCTTCTGTAGGAGTCTCCTGTGATAAATCAGACACTGCTTATTAATCCACAGTAAGCAATATCATCTGGTTAGAAAAAAAAGGCTATATATACGAAAGAACAGAAGGCAATTCTAGCTATATACATGGAAACGGCTCCCTGGAAATCCTCTGTGCATGCATGCTGAGTGGAATCCATCCAAAAAGGGAATTGTTTCCAGGAAAAAAAGCACACAGGAGCACCATTGCTGGGATCAGTTTCCTGTCTTACTTGCCCATTAATTCATGAGACTGTGAAAATCACTCAATCTGAGGTCTCTAAGGGAACGATTTTCTCATGGTGGCTCAAATCCTCACTCTCCATGTTTTGGCTCTTGGTGGCATGTCCACTCTGCCTATGCAGCTGGTGCTCTGAGCGTTTGAAAGTATTTTGTGCTTATGACAGAACTAAAGTGATATCTTTCAAGCTGCATTCTCCAAGAGCTGATGACTAGGTCGAGGTTGTGAGCCCTGTACTTTCTGCAGTGTGCCCTTGAGTCTCAGTCCCAGTAAAACTGGGAGATCTGTCACCATGTGCTGTGGCTACCTCCTGGCCCATATGCTTGATGTTATAATTTTTTTTTCTTTTTTTTTTTTCCGTACAATATTTGGAATACATTCTTTGTCCTTAGAACCATTCCTGAATGAAATAGCCTGTGGAATTCTCTTACCCTTCAGATCAGGGTGACCAAGTCCCAACTGTTGATTGGTAAGGACCAACAAGGACATAAGAAATGGAAAATGGCAACTAAAATAGTAGAGGGGATGGAGTTACTGTCTTGTGAGGAGAGACCAGAGAAGTCTGCAGCGTGTGTAATTGAGATTTTAAAAATCCTGAGGAGTGAGGGTGAATATATAACTTGTTCACAACCCTAAAATAATATAACTAGGGGGCACTCATTGAAGCCTGTAGCATACTAGGTTAAATCAGATTTAAAAGCTACTTTTTCGTTCATTGGGTATTGAACTTCTGGAATTCGTTAGCACAGGAGGTTGTGAAGGCAGATAGTATCTGTAGATTCAAAAAAAGGTCAGAAATTTAATGACTAGTAGGTCTCTAAACAGATACTAAAAGATATACCTTCCAATACTCCAAACGTAGAGAAATTATGAAATAAATTGGCTAAAGGCAGTGTCCAGGCTTGTCTGCATGTTCCGTCTCATTTTGACTTGTTTTGAAACAGAGTATTGGGTGTCATGGATCACCCTGAGCCAGCAGGGCAGCTCTGATGTCCCCATATCATTGCCCAGCCTCTGCTAGTTCCCACACCATTCTCAGGGAAAGCCCAAGAGATTGCTACCTGTCCTGGGCCAGACTGTACCAAGCACCATTTAACAGTTTGTCAGTTTAGATGCAGAAATTCCAGAAACAAAGTTCCCATGCTATGTATAGTTCAATAGTCCAGACATACTTAAACAAACCAGCATTTATGAGCTTGAAGGAAAAACTTACACTCCATATTTACTTCACATCACAGCCATTAACTAAAAATTTTACTTATCTTGATTATTAATATAGTTTGTTTTGAAGAGAATGTATTACTTCAGAAAGAATTTGCCATGTAAATACAGATTCTCTTCAATTACCTAATCCATTTGCTGCTTTAGATCCATATGCTTTGCTAATGTACTGTAAATTTTCTCTTCCAAAATTAGATATATTGTTTAGTTATAAAAAATGAAATACAATTATTTCAAGATTCACTTCCAGTATAATAGATTAGCAGAGGATATCAGCAGATTAATAGAAGTGACATTGATTATCCATATTGATGCTTGATAAAATCTTATTTTGCCTTTTTTTTAATACATTGAAATACTTGAATTTGATTTTGATAAAGATATTCTTAGTTTATTAAACAAAGGAGCTAGTAATAATATAATTAATAACTTCATAGTGTTCTTGCCTGATGAATATTTCAACCTCACTACAATAATTCCCAAAGCTCTTTGATGTTGTCATGTAACTGTCTTGTCTCTAGCAATCATCCACCCCTTTTATACCAGAAATAAAGGAATCCTGCAAGTTTATATAAACCTCATAACAAATTCCCATCCCATTTCATTGCTCTAGGAAAATACACTCCAGCCTCACGAGTAGATTCAGACTTTACCAGAAATCTCTTCATGCACATTGTCACTGTTCCTTTGGCACACACAGTCTTCCTGTACAAGTGCCCCCTGACACTCATGGAGATTCTGCATAAATGAACCCCAAATCTCATTTGCTGGCATTTTTCAGTATTGACTGTAAAGATGATAGGTTAGCTAAGAAAAATGAAAATAAACACTTAGGTCTCCTTAAAAGTCTGAAGATATCACAAGGTGTTTTGGACAACACTAAAAATCTTTTAAGCTATCTTAATTAAGACCCATCACCTCCCAAATCCCATACACATACAGGGAAGTGTGGCATTTTCATTCAGTCTCTCATTATACTGGAACACTAGATTAACTTGTATTTTGTTGTTTGTATATAATACCATGCATATGGCTGGTATGTCCTCTGTAAAGAAGAATCCCACCAAGAGGGGTTTACCTTTCAGTGTTGTTAGATGTCAAGAAAACAAGAAAGCAGAGTCAGATGGACTGTGAGACTAAAGGACGGGGAGAAATACAATTAGACAGGAGGTAGAGTGGTGAGCACCCATGGAAAGACCATTTGTCCAGGCTGGATCAAAGGACTCATTCAAGGAGGTCATCAAGTCTATAAGACATATGTGGTAGAAATAAACAGAAAATGATGAAAGTAAGACTGAGATGATAGCAATGAGAGCACATAGCATGTGCATAGAGAAGAAAGTAGAGATGTAGGCAGGGGTAAGCCCCAAGCGTGAGCATAAAATGCTTGAGATGGCATGTCATAAGCCAGGAATCTGGATGGAAAACAGTTGTAGGAGTAGGAGACAAAGCAGTTGTTAGCATGGCACATTGACATACAGGAAAGAATGAAGTTGCTTAGACATGAGGAGTGCCAAAGTGAAAAACAACATGTGCGAGTGGTATTACAGGAGAGACAAGTGGCGCAGTGTTGCCAAGCTGCAGGATGAGAGGTAGGCAGACAGGATCAACCTAAACATCAACCCTAAAATAAACAATCAAAACATTTGGGGGTAAAACAGAACCACAAAGTCATCAGTAAATTCAGGGAGAAAGTAAAAAAAAAATGTAATGCCAATCGTGTCTACTTTATGTGAGTTACACTATGTGAAATGAGGAAGAGAGAGGACCAGTTATGGTATCTAGGACATGTATGATGTTTTCATGGCACAAAACAGAAAAAGTGTGCCACTAATGACAATATAATTGTATCATTTAAGCACTTTACAGTTATTTTTAGGAATATATAAAGCTTTAATTTGTGAAGGGTCATGCTGTGACAAAGAAATCAAGCTAGCAGCAGGAATGCCACTTTTCTGCCATAGGTAGCTACCGGTCACATAATAGGTATCTAACAGGTACACGTCTGTCTACTCTGTCACACTTTGAGTGGTCTACAGCTGAATTGATTTTTTTTATCCTTCCTCATTATTTTGTACTCCCAACAAGCCTGTAGAAGTGAAAAAAAGTTTAAATAAGGATTCTTGAATCTGCCTAGATTTTCAATTTCACAGCAAACAATCTGTATCTGCTAGCCATTTATTTCACTCTTATTGTCTGTCTGTAGCTGAAATGGAGATAAGAATCCTAGCTTAAACAAAGTTTAGCGATTGCATCATTGGCTGAAGATTTCAAGGCTACTTTACTTTAGCCTCATCATTGACTGCAAGGATAAAGGCATCTTCTCCAGAAGTATATTGAAAAGTTATTTATATAAATATATTTTCCATATATATAGATACATATGTTTTGATGACTTTGCTTTTCAGATAGCTTTTTCATACCAGACTTTATCTTCACATGATTCCCCCCCCGCCATCTGATGGGCAACTTTGCAGGTTTTGTAACAAGAAAGTTATTGAATGAGGAAATAGCTCCTGAGGGCCTGATTCTGATTTCACATCTACCTTCATAAATGAGGAGCATCTGCACTGAAGCCAAAGTAAAGCTAGTGTCAACTGTCATCAGCCATGCAGCCTGCAACTCAAATTTCAAAGCCAGTAGTGCCAACAAAGTTAAGGAGCTCTATTTCAGCTGGCAGAGGCCACTTTTTTCAGTTGTATTATCTGACTGACAGGGAATGAAGAATAATTAACAGTGAAGAGCATGACCAGAACTATTAGACTTCATTATAAAATATAAAGCTAATATTTTAATCAATTTATTTTTCAGCAGGCTTCTTGTTTCAATACTTTTTCAGCAAATACTCATTTGCATTAGTCTACCCAGGCCAAACATGAGAAGAACACGAAAGGTGTGAGATGAGACCTACCTGTCATCAATACTACCTGGTGCTTCCACAACCAATGCCCCATGCCTGCAAAATGTTAAAGCTCTGCTCATTTCCATCGAGGAGTTGTCGAGATTTAGCTTCATTCTTCTGTTCCAGCAGGTGAAATTCAATTAGGTACTTCAGCTAGTTGACACATTAATTCAGCTATTTATGTGTGCAATTATATTTTCATATATATACCGATAGATACATGGATAGACAGATAGATAGGTAGATGGCTCCCTCCTGGGAGTCTTTCCCTCCCTATCAATGCCCATCTTCTTTCTCCCTGAGGTAAGAGGTCAAAATCCTTTTGCAGTTATGAGAATCCTCTGTGTAAATTCAGCTAACATTACCCTGTCACCAGAGGATGCCTGTCCAAAATGTTTCTTTCTTCCCATCAGCTTAGATCTGTTTTGTCAATACAGTAGGCTTTTACTTCAGTTTGGAATTGTTGTCTGCTCTGTCAGGTAAGGTGATGTATTTTAGGACCCTTTCTGAACATTTCACATGCAAATTTCTCAGGTTTGGATCACCTTCTGTTTCATCACTGTATTGAAAGCCTCATTGTTCTCAGTATGAGAACACTACTTATGTTGCCCTGATTAGGGACATTTATGAGGAAGATGAAATAGCTGATACTAGACTTCATTTCTCCACAGTAAAATGTTCTGTTTTTACCCAGGCCCAATTTCAGATGTATTAATTGGAAAAAATACTAAATATATTACACTTATGTTTGAAAAAGTATTATAGTTACAGGGCTATTTATTTCAAAGTAACTTTTACACAAGTATCTGTATGCCCAGCTGCTTTCACACTGTGCTTTGCATGATAACAGAAATGACTATTTGCTAGACACGACTAGTCTGGTACACCTCTATTTCACTATGTTTCTGTTAACTGAACATCAGCACCTGAAATGACTGCTAACATGAGACCAGAAGAAGGAAGTTTGTGATTGATGATCCCATAACTATTCCTCTATGGGAAGCCCTACTCAACTGAAATATGCCCTCAGTGAGGATGTGGAGGGGTCCTGGATTTCTTTATGCTTCACCTGTCATCTTCCCATGAGAGAAGGGAAGTCAGAGGAAACTTGAAATAAAGCTGCTCCTCTGCTCTTTTCTCACTAATGGCCAGGCATGGCCACAGGTAGGACATCCAGTGATGCTGCATGAATTGCAAGGAGATAGATAAAAATCAACTGAGAGGATGCAACAGACCAAAAACTCAGGAGCTTTATGCGACTTTCAGTGTCCCCTGTCTGTATTACGGTGATCAGGAGGTGGTTTGTGTTGCGACACTATCAGCTGCATCTGATTGCAGGCGCTGAGATCACCAAAATTGCTCCAGCAATTAACATGACCCTTACAAAGAGATGATTTAATATGAAACCCTAGGAATCTTCACCACAGAAGAACTGTATTTATCAAGGAGATAACAAGCCCAATTTTCTTTAAAGGGTTGTTTAGAATATAAGCTTTTTTGTAATATCTCCCTAAATTAAATTATTTTATAAATTATTAATTTATATACTCTTCCTGCCCTTCATGTCCAGTGGCTCAAAGACTACTTTGTTTAGTTATTTAACTAACTTCATGGCATACACTGAAGAAATGTGATAAAATCAGCCACTAACAGACAAAAATTAACAAGGAGCATTAAAAATATATCTATAAATAATGCTCTGCACATACAAAGCACTATCTGACATTAAAGTATCTCTTATTATAGCAGACATTCAAATAAAGATCATGAATAAGAGAAATTCTGATAATCAAATTCTTATTTAATGATACTGAAAGACACAAAAATAAACATGATTTGGACAACACCAGATTGTTTATCTATAAATGAAAAAGTGACTTCTAACTGACAAAATATTAATCTTTCCTATCCATTTTTACTACTATTAGAGAGACATGATTTTTTCTGTAGCAGCACCTGAAAAATGTGAGAAGGGTTTAAACATTATATAAAGCAACTTGTATGTGTTCTCTATTAGCCTTAGTTTTTTATTTATTTAATATTTACAATTATTTAAAATGGTAGTGTATTAATACATTGGTAGTTAACAATCTTTTCTCAAGTGTGGCTAGATCATTCTTCAGTCAGAAGAATGAAGATGCTGAAAGATTGAGGAGCTGCATTATGTCAGCACAAAAGGACAAACATTCCAGGTGTTAGCTGCTGCACCTTTGTTTCCAAGAGAGACTGAATTGAATAAAAGGGCATGGATCTCCAGCCACTAAACTTATTCATAAGGTTACCAGACACAACGGAACTTCTCTTCATTAGCTGAGAGGGTATGAAGAAAGAGGTCAAAAAGTCACCTCCTCAGAAAGGTTAAGTTGGCCTGCTCTGTAAATTATCTATTATGTTGAATACTTCATAATACCAACAATCCTATAGGAAATTTCTTACTCTGAGAATGAATTCCTGTGAATATCTGTAAGCTCCTACAAAAGTCATCCTTTCTGTATAAGCTGTTTGAATTATGAGTTCAGAACACTACCGAATCAGTGATTTCCATACATGTTTTACAGACTGCAATAGAATAGTATTGCATAGATATAGATATATCATATGACTTTGATTCTGAATGTATGATTTGATTTTAGCTTTTGAAAGCTGATATTGTGACCACCGCTTCAACAACTTGGGACAATAGAAGTATTACAGGCAGAGGCATCTCACTCATTCTACATTACTTTTCAGAAACAGAATCATGTGGAAGCCACCACGTGAATGCCACATAAGTATGTAAGAGACAATTTATAAGCAGGAGAGGATAAACATTTTTAGTATAGTACAAGAGTTGACTGGGATGATTTCTTTTCTGCTCATGTCAATTTTCAACACCAGAGATATAAAGAGATTGGCATTATACTGTACTACTGTCAATATTCAGCAAGTGAGGACAGCACACTCGGATTACACAAAGACTTGCACTGTAGTATCAGTCCTCGATAGAACAGGAAATGAATAAATAACTAAAGGATGGAAGAGATTTTATGGAAAAGAAACATTGACAAATAAATCTGACTACGTGGTTGGCACTTATTAGCTTGTCTGAAAAAGAAAATGAAAATAGCCAGACTTCTGAAAAACATTGACTTAGTAAAACATGGCATTATGATACAGAATTGGCACTATATGCCATATTTAAGAATAGATTATATGATCTCCAATATAACTGTGAATGACACAGTCACATCAATCTCAAAAGGGAGGTTTTTCCAAGAGGACTGTTTTAGTCTTGATTTTCTCCAATATTGTCATCAGTGACATGGAAGCTAATACAAAAATTGTTACTGATGTGCAAATGGTAAAGATTTGTATAATGATAAAAAAGGATGAATACAATGCTATTATGTTTGTATAAGTACTTTGGAAATCTGAATCTTTTGGTAAACAGAATTCTTTCAAAGATCATTTTAGCATCACTATCTATGACTGTTTTAGGCACAGGAAGGAAAAAAGGAGTGTACATATGCATACGTGTGTGTACATAGACAGACACTCATACATAGATAAGTGAGGCTTATACCAGATTTCTGTGTCCACTTGTGATTAATTTGAAAGTATCAGACAGCATTAGAGCTACTCTGACTTTACATAGGGAGAACATGGTAGACTAGTTCATCATCCTTTTAATAATGTCCATAGCTTTATTTAGTTTTATTCTGATTCATCACTGATTCAGCTGCATCCCCACCCTCAGTACTTAAGTTCTTCACTGCCTATGGGCAGCACATGGAAGGGTTCTTTTGTATGGTATGGTCTAAATTGGTCACACACATCATTTTAGGAAGCAAATAAAATAAAAATGCATAATAAAATCAAGACATCATAACAGCAAAAAATTTTTATACTAAATTGCTCTAGCAAAAGCTGCTATAAGGAAACCTACAGAAAAACAAATGCTGCATTCTGGATCTTCCTCTTAAAATAAACAACTGCTGAGGGACCTGAGCAGCCACTCCAAAGAAGACCTTCTAGATCTTCATCTTCGCAACTCTCCAGAAATCTTAGTAGACAAACTGATGATATTTGGACTTTGCTTTCTAATAAAAATCCATTTCCAAAAGTTGAATCAAAGTTTTGTCTTACTCTAGTAATATATGTAATTGCCAGCTCATAAATCTTAACTTGGACTGGACCATGTGAAGAATGGGAGTCTTCTAAAAATGAAGCAAATGCCACTTCTCTAGTTGTCACAGAACTGCATGCATGTAATACTGGTACAGAGAAACAATACGGTCAACAGAAGCAGTTCAATGCAAAAGTGTATCACTTGAAAAAGTAAACATGAAAAAGCCCTCCTCCAGTGACTGATAAGCTCACGTATCTTTTCTCAAAATACACAACTCTTTCTTGTGTTTCATTTTGTGAAAAGTCATCACTGACTGAACAAAGTTGCCAGCAGTTCAAGGGAGGTGATCCTGCCCCTTCCTTCAGCACTGATGAGGCCACACTTCGGGTACTGTGTCCAGTTCTGAGTTCCCCAGTACAAGAGAGACATGGACATACTGGAGAGAGTCCGGTGAAAGCCCATGAAGATGATCAAGGGAACGGAGCATTTCTTCTATGAGAGAGAAGAGAGCTGGGATTGTTATGCCTGGCAAACAGTTTAATGAATTCAAGCCAAGCCTGATTTTAGTCTCCTGCATTTTTTTCCAAACCCAGGCAGGAGTCATGTCAGTGAGAAACCTCTTTATAAAGCATTTGCAGCAGCATTAGGTTACAGACTGAAATAATTGGTGGCTGCTCTATGATTCACAGCAATAGAAAGTCCATATCAGAAGACACAGAGGGGTTTAAGTTCATATTATCAATATGCAAAGACTATGTTAGTGTTTCAACATTGGCAAAGAATCTGGCTGATTGATAACTGCAGCATAGGGGAATAAGGATGAAAGGAAGGGATAGCAGTAGATGCAAAACTGACAGATATTTTTCTACATAAAAATCAAAAGCCAAAATCTTAACCTCACACCTATTATAGTTTGCATAATAGAAAAAGAATTTCAACTTTACTTTTATTTTTCTCTGTTAAAGTTTGCATGTGTTGCTGTAGTATTTCCAGTTTGAGTATTTTCTTAGGTTAGAATATTCAGAAAGGCCTAAAGGCACTTGAGATAAAGGTTAATTGGATTTAGGTGTCTAGGCACTTTGAAAATCCCATTAAGGTTCCTCTCTGTAATCTTTAACAACCCTTGAAAAATATTTTCCTCTAAAGTGAATTGATAGGAAGTTAAGGAAATGTAGAGTGAAGATGAATCTCATAGACCTCTTGGCTGCAGACTCATCTTTTGCTCTCTGGCCAAGCTCCTGATGATGTATAAAATGAGTAAAAGGGTCAGAAAATTAAGTGGTAAAACAATGCATAATACTCACCAATTTGGCACTTCATAGATATGTGTGTTTAATAACTTTACATCTCTAGGAAGTGCAATGGATTATTGCACTAGGAAAAGAAATTCAGTCAAAAGCTTTAAAAGATGAAGCAGGAAGGTTCTCCATCCAATTTCACTTGTATTCAGCCTCCCAACTTCTTGCGTCTAGGTTCAGAATCAGTATTATTTATATTCAGTAGGCTATAGAACTACAATCTGTTAACGGTAGGAGCTTACATGCCCTACCCTGACTCAGTACCTTACCATTCCATTCTCTTTATTTTACATTCCTTGCCCAACTTTTTAACTTCAATTGCTCTTTAACTATTCTTCAGATCTTTGCAACCTGCTTGCTTTCTTTTTTTTCCCCTTGCCATACATCAAACATTTAAAGAGAAACTTCATCTTAAAAACGTGAATAGGCCCACCTTAATAAAATATTTTATTTTCTGGAACAAATCATCTGCTCAACTAGGCCATATATAGTGCAGTACAAAAAGTATCTAGCTATTTATTTTTGCAAGATTGATTGTACCATGGTTTTCAGCTACATTCACTGAGTCATTTTCATTGACTTTTGTAGAGTAGCACCCATTTATGTCAACTGAAAATTTGCCCCATAATCTGTCTTCATTTCTACACTGGTTATCTATCTTCTTAATCTTAGTTTTTCTTAGGCATTGATGTGGAAATGTGGATGATAGATAATTTAAATCATAATGTATCTGTGAAAACTAAGCAGTGGAGCTTCTCAGTTATTGGCTGTAAAAAAGCCAATCTTGCAACAAACTGTA
Source organism: Haliaeetus albicilla (assembly GCF_947461875.1). Lineage (NCBI taxonomy): Eukaryota > Metazoa > Chordata > Aves > Accipitriformes > Accipitridae > Haliaeetus > Haliaeetus albicilla. Next base: position 21,457,406 of record NC_091500.1, read on the forward strand.
CTGAAAAGCAAGGTAAGAGAAGACTTTCACTCCTAATTTGATTTATATGATATCCACTTTTCATGAAAAAGATTACAGAGAAATAACATTGGGGTACAGTCAGAAGGTTATCACATTTACAGATTATCAAGCAACTTAAATCCCAAAGGGCCACAAATCTCCTGTGGAAAATTGACAACCTTATTTTGAACTTTATACATCAATATTGAATAGCAAAAAAGAAAAAAAAAAAGGGCCAATGAAAGCACAAAACGGATCAGCTTTCCAAAGAATTAATTGAAGTTTGCTTTTTAAACAATGGACATCTTCATATGATATTGCGTGATCTTGAAGTTCATACACTTGTTATTGCACATTTGATTATGAGTATAAATTGAATTAAAATAATTGTCAATAGAAAAGTATGTTACCTGGAGGATGAAGTTTATATGCCTTTTGGTATTGACATGCTTTGGCAAAACTGTTTTGCTAACTAGCATAAATTTTTAGACTGCTTTTCATTAGCACAGCATCTCATCACTCCCATGTCTGTTATTATACTATTAAGTATACCTAGTTTACTGTACAAAGTGTGTATGAGTGGTTTTTTTTCAATATTTATCTGTATATATACATATATACATGCACATGTACTTGCATACAAGTACATATTTTGTTGTGTTCATATGTATGTGTGTATATATACAGAGCTACAGAAGCTTCTCTCAGACCTAAGGAATTGGTAATATGGAACAAGTAAGAATGGCCAAGGTACAGCATGAGATCATGAGAGGTAACAGACAAGAGATATTAAGTTGTTTAATGATCCTCCCCTCTTCTCCCTTCCCTTCCCTTCCCTTCCCTTCCCTTCCCTTCCCTTCCCTTCCCTTCCCTTCCCTTCCCTTCCCTTCCCTTCCCTTCCCTTCCCTTCCCTTCCCTTCCCTTCCCTTCCCTTCCCTTCCCTTCCCTTCCCTTCCCTTCCCTTCCCTTCCCTTCCCTTCCCTTCCCTTCCCTTCCCTTCCCTTCCCTTCCCTTCCCTTCCCTTCCCTTCCCTTCCCTTCCCTTCCCTTCCCTTCCCTTCCCTTCCCTCCTCTGCTCACCTCCCCTTGCTTTCTTTCTCCTTGTCTTTCTATAAAGTCATATATGAACAAGTGGTTAGCACAAAGAATACCTACAAAATAATAGAGAATCAATGTAAACAAATTAGAGGGTACTTAGGTTAATTACGTGTTTTCAGATTATTTTGTGGTACATAGGACAATCACAGAACCACCAGCAAGGGGGAGAATGGAGGAATTATTCAGCTTAGCCTCAGTTCCTGGAAATCAGCGTTAGTCAAACTATTTGTTAGCACCTGGAAAGCAACAAGGAAATCAATAATAGCTTACCTGGATGTGAAACATCATATGTTTTCAAACAAATGAAATACCATCTTGGCTTGTGAGACTCTCTCAACATCTGGGATTTCACAAGGAAAATTCTGGAAGCTTCAGTTCTTTTCTTTATTTTCATTATCTGGATGGTAGAATACAGACTGTGTTCAATAAACTTGCAGGTGAAGTGAGAAGGAAATCAAAGAACACTAGAGAGCAAAGTTATCATAGTAACTTGAACAAAAAGCAGGCTTGAAAAAGAATAGAAAGATAAAACTGTGACAAGTGTTATTAGTCAGGAATGACCAGTTGTACAGGTAAAGGGTAGGGGGAAAACAGTTGTTGTAAGAGGTGTGTAAAAACAGATCTTGGTTTAACAGTGTCACAATATCACATATTGTGGTGTGTAGTTGGAGAGTCAACATGTCAAAATATGTGCCATAATCTTTCAGCTCCGCTCAGCATCAGTGAGCTCGAGCTCACCTGCAGTGCTGTTCTCAGGCATGAGCTGCAAGAAGGTATGGCACAAGCAGAGCCCAGAAGTGAACGATGCTCATAATCAGGTTCTTGAAACATAATCTGTGAGAAAAGACTGAAAGAAGACTTCTTTAAAGGGAAGGATGTTGAGTCAGTATATAATAATGTACAAGTATTTAAAAAGCTGTCAGAAATAGCTTTTCTCCATATCCAGATTGGATAAAAAAAAAGAATAATCTTAATTGCAGAAAGAATTAAGCATTAGGAAATGCTTTCAAAAGAAAAGAATAACTAAGCTCTGGATAAGATTATCTAAGATCATAGTGAATTTCATTAGAGGTTGGAGGAAAGGTGTGTATGACCAGAGAATGTCTGTTTTATCAACTGTATTAGGCACTTAAATAAACAACTATTACATTTCTCAGAATAGCCTACACTTACATCCTTGTATCACTCCGAGTTTTTATTTTCCCTCATTTGAAAAATGTTGCCTTCTTATTAGTGGAGCTGCTGTGATGTTGATTTCCTAAACATAGCAGAAATACAGGAATTTTCACTGATTAGGCTAAAATCTGAGTTTATTTCAACCTTAGGTAGCTAAAGAAAACAAGTTGGACGGAATGCCCCTGTAGCCCTGGAGTAACACAGTGATGAATCCAGTCCTAAATACACCCCAAATAATTCAAGTATAATTTGTCAAATACTTTATTGAATTGTTGCTCATAAATTTATTTTTTTATTTTTCTTTCATAACCTGGTTCTTCTCTTCACTTATCCTTATGTAAATATTTCATTTTCCATCTGGTGAACAGCTAGGACATTATGTTGTAACAAATGCTATGAATCCATTTAAAGGTTCATAATAAATTTATTTTATTTTCAAGTTAACATTGCTGTACAGGATATGTAACAGTCTTTATTAACAATGTTTAATACTAATTTTAATATTTTGAGCTTTAAAGATAAAGATGGTAGATACTAGGCAGATACAATGACAAATCAGGAAGTCCCTGCAGCACTTCATATTTCTTTCTTAGTAGAACACATGCTTTAATGACAAAACCACTGGATTTTTTCTAATATTAATGCTAAGATAGGTATAAAAAATGTCAGTTTACATTTATTCTCATCAGGCTATAAAGTTTTCCTGCATGAAGAAAATAAAAATTGTTTGTAAAAAATACTGGGTTTGGTTGGGATAGAGTTAATTTTCTTCCTAGGAGTAAGTGAGAGGCTGCATGGTGCTTAGTTGCCAGCTGGGCTTAAACCGCAATATTCACTGAAGTGAAAAAACAAGACCAAAACCATCAGAATGGACAAAATAAGTGTGAAGCTCTCAAATTTAATCTTTCTTTTTTTTTCATGCACAAGTTTTCTGGAAGACCTAAACCGTATATTACCGATGGGTTGGTACATGGAGCAATTATAAAACAAGATGAATTCAGGGTTCACAGTATCTAAAAGAATGTCAGATTATCTATGCTATTCTCTCTTTAACTCTAATAACTGTTTAAATGATGCTTCACAGAGTCTGAGTGCCTTTCTTACTGGTTGGTCATAGACCAGCACCTCCTGCTGCAAACAAGTCTCTCTCTACCATTTTCCACTATGTGAAGGGAGATTATACAGCAAATAGAACCAGACTCTTCCTAGAGGTGCAGAGTGAAAGGACATGGTGTGCTGGTCACAACTTGCGACAAAGGGTCACAACTTGCAGCAAGGGAAATTGTAGCTGGGCATGAGGAGGCAGCTCTTCACCATGAGAGTGGTGGAGCCCTGGCACAGATTGCTCAGAGAAACTTTGGGATATTCACCCCTGGATACTTCCAATACTCAACTAGATGAGCCCCATGGCAAACCGATCTAGTTTTGAAGTTGACCTTGCTTTGAAATGACCTGCAGAATCCCTCCCAGCTGAATGCTTCCTATGATTTGATGCACTCTTTTCCATCTGGGGCAATACAATTCAGTTTTAACAAGCCAAGAAGTTGTGTTAATTTGTTAAAAAGATTTATATTTCTCTTTCAGTAGAACAATCAAGCTTTCTATGTTCATTATTCATATTACTATTGGTACTGGCATATTTCTTCTTGCTATACCCAACTGTGTGAACAAGTATCTAGAAATAACTCGTGCTTTCATTCTGAGAGTGAAAATCTGCACAGCCAGATACCACAATATCTACACGGTTTTAAAAACAAACAAGCAAACAAAAGGCTGTCTGGAGTTCTAACAAATTTGTCTTCATTTTTACAAGACCTCCTTATGGTGTGGAGTGGTAGAGGATTTTAAGCTAAAAAGAAGATTGTGGGAAGATATATAGGTGTTGTTTTTAAATACAGTAGCAAAAGAAATTCTGAAAGAAATTATATACAGGTATTCTGTACTTAGTAACAGCAATGTATTAGAAACTCTAGAATGCAAAGGGCTGCTTGGGTCAATTAGTCCAGTCTCCTGTTATTTTAAGCAATGCATTGGATAACATGGCATGATGCTTCCAGTCTCTGTCCCAAAACTGTTTTGGTTTTGGTTTTGTTTCAGTTTAATTACCTGTCCTCAGAACTCCCACTGAAAGATTTCTTGGACTGCAAAATACATTTCAGCTGCAGATGAGTTAAAGTATGATACTGATCTTAATCTCTGCTTAATGTTACTCTATGAAAGTCAATGAAAGTATGAATATCTCCATCTCTGCACTTATTACAGACTAAGGGACAAACTGTGAGCATTTTATGAGGCTGCTCTGCAAGGCAGCGGGTAGAACTCATGGAATCTTATATCAATATTATAATTACAATACTAGAGCACCACAGAAGCAGCAGGTTAAAATTTGATTTAAAATTTGGTGCAAAGCCATTACAGGGAGGAACTTGCCATTGCGATCAAGGTCTGTATTACTGAGCACATAGCCTGCAGCATTGTGTAGTACTCAGATTAGCCTCTGCACAACAGCCTTTATGCTCTGATATGCTACATTGTTGAGATGTTAAATAAATAAATAAAAAGGCTCTATCATTTTATTCTCAAGCATGTGGTACATAAAACATTTATATATTCTAATCCCCCAAAGTCTACATACTGACCAGCTTCCTTGGTCCAGTTAAAGTATAGATTAAAAAGATGGTCTCTAACTGTGAGAATTTCCAGTGTGAGCAGAAAATATATGCCTGGTGTGATGGGAAAGAGCAGCAGGAATAAGATTCAGTAACTAAGATGCCTGTATTTATATTTCTATGTATACACGCCTACAGATACATCATGTATATTGGGACTCATCCAAGACTCAGTAACTTAAACAAAAGCATCTGGTGTACTATCTGGTTCATTTTATTAGTGGAGTATTTTCCCCAGGGCTCCGATTGCTGTTGTAGAATGGCATGGATCTCCTGTAAAGCGTATTCATACCTACAGCCCCATACACGTCCTAAATATCCTGAAATGGCACAAAACACCAGTGTTTAAACAACTGATTCCTGATTAAAATTACTATTTTAGAATGAGATATATTTCTTTCTAGGTTCTATTGACTGTATTGATGAACATCATATTGAGTTGTCCTAATTTCATGTGAGACGCCATAGGGCTTTCAAGACAGCTGCACAGGTCTATCAGACACGGCATAGGGTCTATGGGTTTCCTGTGTGATGCTGGAGCAACACCTGGAAGCCAGACACCACATCTGAAATGACACTGGATCCCTGTGTTCAGACCACTCTAGCCCTCCTCAGATGCCCGTTGGCAATAAAGGGGGAAAAATGTCTACTACTGACACATATATGGACACTTACACACAACTGTCTAATCTTGAGCTGATTCTTCCCCTGGGTGCTTGATCATAAGCTTCTTGTGCTATCTGAGGAGCCCTAGCATAAAAGATATTAGAATAGAATAGAATAGAATAGAATAGAATAGAATAGAATAGAATAGTTCAGTTGGAAGGGACCTACAACAATCATCCAGTCCAACTGCCTGACCTTTTCAAGGCTGACCAAAAGTTACAACTTATTACTAAGGGCATTGTCCAAATTTCTCTTAAACACTGACAGGAATAGGGCATTCACCACCTCTCTAGGAAGTCTGTTCCAGTGTTTGACCACCTTCTCTGTAAAGAAAATGCTTCCTAATGTCATCTGAACCTCCCCTGATTCAGCTTTGGACAATTCCCACGTGTCCTGTCAGTGGATATGAAGGAGACAATGTCAACACCTTCCTCTCCACTTCCCCTCCTCAGGAAGCTGTAGAGAGCAATGAGGTTGCCCCTCAGCCTCCTTTTCTCCAAGCTAGACAAGCTCAAAGTCCTTAGCTGCTCTTCATTGGACATTTCTTCCAGCCGTGTCACCAGCTTTGTTCCCCTCCTCTGGACACATTCAAGGACCTTCACATCCTTCTTAAATTGTGGGACCCAGAACTGCATGCAATATTCAAGGTGAAGCTGCACCAACACTGAATACAGTGGGATAATCCCCTCTTTTGACCAGCTGGTTATGCTGTGTTTGAAGCCCCCCAGGATGGGGTTTGCCCTCTGGGCTGCCAGGGCACACTGGTGACTCATACTGAGCCTGCTGTCAACCAGCACCCCCAGATCCCTTTCTTCAGGGCTGCTCTCCAGCCACTCCTCTCCCCATTTATACTTGTGCTTGGGGTTACTCTGTCCCAGATGCAGAATCCAGTATTTGTTCCTGTTAAATTTCATGCTATTGATGATTGCCCAATGCTCCAGTCTATCTAGATCCCTCTGCAAGGCATCTTCTCCCTCAAGAGAGTCAACTACCTCCCAGTTTGGTATCATTAGCAAACTTACTAATGGAGCTTTCAACTCCTATATGCAGCACTTCTGGGTCATTTGCTGTTGCTAGAAAACATTTGCTGTTGCAGACTTCAGCAATGCAGATAGGATATTGGCATGAGAGGAGTGGGGTTTTAACAGCGTTGTCTTGTCAGCTAGGTAGGATGCCAGTTTTTCACAAAACTTTTTTCTTTATCCTGGTGAAGATGATAGACCATGATATGTTTAGTACAGTTTAGTATGTGGTAGGCTAACTTTGGCCAGCAGCTAAGCACCACACGGCTGCTCACTGAGGGAAAACCCTCATCCCAGTGGGACAGGGGAGACAATAGGAAAAACAAAAGCAAAAAAAACCCTTGTGGGTCAAGATAAAGAAAATTTAATAAGCAAAGGAAGAAGAAAGAAAAGAAACACCCAAGTGACGCAACGACAATCATGTACCACCTCCACCACGTAGGTTGATGCCAATCCAGTCTCCCAGGAATGGCTACCTTCCCCCAAAAAACTCCTTCTGTCACTTTTTATTGCTTAGCATGATGTTATATGGCATGGAATATCCCTTTGGTCAGCTCAGGTCAGCTGTCCTGCATGTGACCCCTCCCCAGTTCTGTGTACCTCCCAGCCTACTCACTACAGCAGCAAAGTGGGAAAAAAAATAAAACCTTGACACTGTAAGTACCACTCAGCAACAGTTAAAATGCTGGTGTGTTACCAACACTGTTTAATCACAAATCAAAACCACAGCACCATATGGGCTGCTATGGAGAAAAGTAACTCCATCCCAGCCAGACCCATTACAGGTATTTACTAGGTAAAGTGACTTACCAGTTTGGATAGCTCCTTTAAGTGCTATTAGATTAGCTTTAACAATGTCAACTTTTATTGGCTTATGGTATTGCTTCATTTTGAAACCTGGAGGGTATTATGGAGGGATTCAATTCTGTCTTAAGACGTTTAAATTTGCGTGTCTAAAAGTGACTAGACATCAAACTCTCCTTAGTCAGTGTAAAACCTGAGACATTCTGCTCACTCATCAGTGGTGTCTTAGGTGGGATATAGTTGCATGAAATTAGCCAAGAGAAACTGAATACAACTCAGTTGGGTTCAAAGATGTGACATGGATGTCAGTGAGACCTGAAGACTTCTGGAAGCTGTAGTGGGAGGCCAGTGTGGACACTCTGCAGCACCTAAAATGACATTTGGGCTCAGTTCAGTAGGGTTAATAATATACAGTGCTGTGTGATATACTCAGGGTTACCTGAGACACCCCCCGAGACTTGGGGGTTTCACACAAGACTTCCAAGGGACCCTCACCCTTCTGGAGAGGCAGCTGGAAGCCAGCCAGGATGCCCTAAGGCACCTAAGACAGCATTATTGTCTTTGGCATTTGTATCTAAACTACACTTTATTTTGACTCCTGCACCTTGAATCCATCTGAGACTTCATCTTTTCATGGGTAACAAATGAAGAATGATGTGTGATGAATAAGTTTTTGTGATAACCTCACAGTTTCCTCCTTCTCCATATTTTCTCAGAAAAAAAGATTAAATAATCACAATTTTTTTTTTCTTTTATTTTCTGTTTTAACAAAACTTGTCTTATGTCACTGCTGGAAATGAGGACTTGTTTTCTGGAGTGGAGTCAATATGGCCTTCTTGCCAAGACCTGTAATTTAGGTGTTGATTGAACTTCTTAGTTCTTTGAGGATTAAAAGCCTGGGAAAGCTTAGATCAGTAAACAGTAGTGGGAAGCTAAAACTGCTGTTCAGTTAAAAATTCATACATTTGTTCAGTGTTCACTGTTTGAAACCTCTATATAGTCCTATAATCAAAGTGAAGTTGCTTTATGTAGATACCTGCAGGAATTATACCATCCAAGATTTGATCCTCAGTGAAAAAGCATAATAAGCTTATTTCTGAGTATTGCCCAAGCCACAGTAATTGATATCCAAGATGCTTCCAAATAAGGATTATAATTTCATCCATTGTGCAAGACACCACCAAATCTTCATCTTTCCCAGTGCTAAGCTAAACATTCATACTACCAGATTTATTTGAAAAATGGAAGATAGTTTTACATATAATCCTGGTGCTTAGGCAATTTTTTAACAACACATTTCTACCTACAGTAAAGGGAATATTAAGGCTAGAAAAGACAGCCTAGAAATTGAAGATTTTGCTTTGGTTTTTTTTTTTTTTTAAGAGGGATTGAAGAGTCAGCCACATCTCACCTCCAGAGCCTCCATCCATGACATAGATCTAAGTAAGATTTCTGTGACTTACTAAGCAATGATGAGCAGTTTGGGAACTTATGCAAATGACCCTAATCACTGCAGTAGTGCTGCAGTAGGTAAGTAATATGAGCTATGTAATGACTGTGTTTGTAAGCCTCTAGCTCCCAAAAGTTTCTGGCTAATTCTTGAAGTCAACTTAATTACTAATTAAAAAAAAAAAAAAATTAAACCTCAGGCTATGATCTGACCTCAAAAACCAGAATTAAACTAAGAATCCAAAGTTCATTATACATTATAATTTCTTTATTTAGAAGGTATTTGTATTTCTTGTGATACTAGTTTATTTTTCATAGCTCCTGACCGTGATTTCTGAAAATAGTCTGCAATATTCTTGTGTTACAGACATTTAGTAAGAAAGCACTATTTGACTTATACTGCAGAAGAATATTTTTGACTGTGTAGTTTGCAATTGTCTTGACAAGATTAATCCAGGGTGGAAACAAATCTGAAGAAATCTGATAAGTGAATTATAATTTCTCAGTCCATTGGCTTAATAATTCTGTAGTTTTGACTTGTATCTGTTGTGTTCATTTTAATACGAGTTTCATGATGAAATTCAGGAGGAACAAGGAAAATGCTTACATGCACATAGGCAAAGTTAGTCTGTTTAGCACCGTTAACACACAGCAATGAAATGTGACTAAGTTTCCTGGCCAAAAAGCACAGTATGTATGTATGTATGTATGTATCTATCTATCTATCTATCTGTCTGTCTGTTTATTTATTTTAGGAAAAAAGTGTGTGTGGGTATCTGAGGAAACCCAGCCTTTTCATCATTTTTGTTTACTCTTTAGTTTATTACAAAATATTTGAAATTGTGTATCATTACAAATCTACCTTAGACCCTACTGCTGACAGTCTCTGTCAGAAACCAGCACGTTAGAAAAAATTTATAGGCACATGAGTTGCTTATCTCTTACTCAAAATTTCACAGAAGTATATTAGTCATGGTGAGACCTTTATCTAGAGGAAATTCTTGGAAAAGCCAAGGGGTGAGGAAGAAAAGCACAGGAAGACACAGAGAAGGCAGGAAGAAAAACATGTGAAGGGAAGTAACAGTGATTTATATCAGGAAGCAAATCACTTTTCAGCTTGTTTCAGAGCAGTGAGGTGAACATGGAAACCTACAGTGAAACAAGAAATAACAGTTTCAGATCTTCACTCCAAAACCACCAGAAGAATAAGGGAGACAATTAGATTGACACAGCCCATAACCTGTTTTTTAAGGAAGTCACAAAGCAACATGTTGTTCAGCAGCAAAGAGTTGAAACAAGGTTTTCAATTTGTGTTAGAGGTTTTGCCTTAACTAGGAGACTCTCATCTAATATTTTTCTTTTGGAGGTGTTATACAATTTGTATAAATATATGTAATTAAATTTTTTTATATTAAGGCAAAAACGACATTTGTCATGAATCAGTATTCAATAACATTCTTTCTCTGGAACTATTACACACAATTTGGGGTCTTTATGCTCATGCCTTTCACGCGTTTATGGAACCTATAAAATTTTTAATACTAGTGGCAATTACTGATTGTCAGCTATACTATTGGATATATCTCAGGCTACAACATTACATCAACAATTTCAGTCTTTGTATATTGCACTGTAGTACAGTATGTTTACTCCCCATGAAGCTACTTCCATGCTGTAAGAAGCCCTTATAAAACTTTCTTGTTAAATTAAGCAGAGTGATTTTTAAGTTTCTTGTTAATCTTTAGTTAATAACAATATTAGATATTGGAATTATTAGATATTTTATTTAACCATTTAATCAGGGTTTTTTAAAGCAATTTTTTAAGTAGTCCCACAAACTCTATACAGTCTTCTAAAATGCATCACAGTCTGTAAGTTCACCTGTACTGTTTCTTCCTGAATGCCTATCCTTCCTTTGTCTAAGTTGGTTACTTCGGGTTTTTTTCTGAAGAAACTAAATCTAAACCTAAACTTAAATGTTCCTTTGACAATGACTCCTAACAGACCATTATCTTTTAAGATCTGCCAGTGAACAATCTCTTAATCGCCTTAAGAAATTTTTTTATTGATATAATAGAGTGCAAATTTTAAACTCAGAACTGGTTTCAAAATGACAGGAAGAATCAAGTATGGAATGATACTACTTACCACTGTCAATGATTAGAATACACTATTTTTTATACTATGAATAAGAAAGTTTTATTTAATATTAAAACACATTCTATTTAAAACAATTTTATGCATGACAGTATTATCCAAAAACAGTTTTATAGTTCCCACATAAAGATAACTGCCACTTCTTTTACTAGTTCTAATGATAGACATATGCTAAAGTTATTTCAGGATAACCTGACTGAGAAAAAGACTGTCATTCACCAGTGTGGCAGAAAAATGTCTCCTTGCATCAAGAAAGAAAGACGGCAACAGGTTTATACAATTATTCCCCTAACATTAGATTATTTTGTTTACCGCTGCTTTTAAGCAATATTTTGTGTTATCTGAAACTTTAAAAGCAGTAATTTAATTTGGGTTTATACACAGAAAGAGAACTATTTCAAACACTACCGTCAGCAGTACCAAAAGCAAAAGATGCTGATCTCTCTTCTTTTTGTAAAAGAGTTAATGCTTTCTACTAGTCTGTTAGCTGTGATGATACAAGCATTTAAAAGTTCTGGCATTAAATTGCACAT